>NC_090928.1:885385878-885688909 GCF_040938575.1 Ambystoma mexicanum | reverse complement strand
GGAACGCAAGCATAGCTGTATGTCCACCTTCCAAGATATTCAGTATGTTGGTTTTATGTTAAATAAGGGTAGACTCAGTACTATGAGCACGTCTAAATTCAGATTGTTTCTGACCAAAGATGTCATTTTCAGATAGGAAATCCTCAATTTGCAGATGTGCCACTTTGTCCTGAATTTTAAGCAAATATGGGACATTGGTGATGGGCTGATAGTTACCAAGCATACTAGAGTACATGGAAGGTTTTTTGTTTTTAACAGGGGGAGATCCAGATCAAGGCCTGTTTGATGTCACTTGGGACACAATTTTCACTAAATGAGGCGTTCACAAATTTGGTTGCCAAAGTGGAACTACATCAAACTAAGTTGGAACTTTTGTTGACAAAGTGAAACTACATCAAACTAAGTTGGAACTTGGTATTGACGAATTGAAGCGCAAATAAACTGTGGTTGAACATTATTGCAAATCAGTATTTTCTTGTTTTCTTTTCTTGAACTGTGAAACAGAATCACGTTAAGACTTGGGCAATAGGAATTTGCCCAAGTTACAAAGAGGAATTGTGGTGACATTACAAATCCAGTCATTGTTTGTTGAGAATTGTTATACATTAAGATGTTTATTTTCTGTATGTATAAGTGTGAGGGACAGATATCCTTTGTTAGAGTGTTTCCTTCAGTTTATTTTAGGCATTGAAATCATCATCAGGTTAGGTATAGTGAGGCGTTCATCCAACCACATCTTATAGTAAAATGGTATTTGTTGAGAAAACTTTATAAAGTTGTCCACCTCACATTTCTGACCTCCCACATGTGGTCAGGGAGGGAAAATTAGAGAGAGGCCAAAGCTCCTTTGGCCCCAGCATCCAAAGGCCAATTTTCAATGTCAATATTATTTCTTTAATGGCCCTAGGACAATGCCTTGGTTCAGCAAGGTTTAACAAATGCTTCCGAGAGCCAGGTTTAAGGGTGGTTGCTGGATGAATTGCTTTAAGTATCCTGACGAGAGGACCACAAGCAGGGAACCAGATACTTTACAAGCTATGATTCAGGGGGTCACACAATCAGAAGTGAGTGTAGTGAAAACTTTGAGGGTAGCAGCTTTCCAAGGTTGCAGGAGGAATAGACAAGGTCATATATACATAGTTAAAGCATAGAGGCTTTGGATGAAGATGAATTTCCTAGTAAATATTGTGAAATGTATTTTCACAGAAGAATACCCGGCAATTACATAGCTGCTGGATTCTATAGAGTTTGTGTTTTTAAAGTCTTTGTCACTGAAAAATAGCTTTTGCGTGTTATATTTTCCATATAGAAGATCAGCAACATTTGCTTTGCAATATTTATATGAGGTTATCTAGGCATTATGCCAGGTAGTCTTAGATTTAACTCTTGATACTTTTACATGGTGGGCTGTCTTGGATGACAACCAAGCTTTTCAAAGAGATGTCTAGAGACTGTGGTCGTGTATATAAGGCCTTTTCAAATGTACTTGGGGCTGTTGCAGCCAATGAGAGGCTCAGGAGTACTGCTAACATTTATCAGATTTTTACCTGCAATTTTCAAATGGTAAAGCATAGGTGATGTAAATGTGTGGTGCCATTCACAAGTTGATTAGAATTGAGAAGGCCCAGATTATGCCAGAGATCTTTTGTAGCTGGAAGGGCCAGGTTATCACTCCCAATTTTCAATTAGCCAAATATGACGAAAGTCAGGTGGACCTTTAAAAGATCAGCTAAGTTATGTGAAAAAGAGAAACTGGAGGCAACAGGGGCTTGTAAATATGATAGTTTAGGAGGAGCATTGTAGTAATCTCTCTTCTCTATTGCTTGTATTGATAGGCCATTTCCAAATAGACCACTGGATATGTAATCTACTAGCACCTGCCTGCTGAAAGGATGAGGTCTAGAGAATACAGGTACAACATAGTTTCAAACTCTTAACATCAGAGCCAAAGAATGATATCTCTTGGAATCAGAACCCCTGTAGTTCTGTTCTTAAATCCCCACGTAAAGGATCTTTGGCTAATAAGGTCTTCTAAAAATGTTGTGAAGAAGCCATACTTTTGGCACCTTTTCTTCTTACATAGTGTCACGCCACTTTTTGGGAGACCGGGGTCCGTTGCACCCGCTCCCTCTCCCATCTCCTGGCGGATCTACCCGCGCTTTCACGCTTGGGCGTTCGCCGGGGGGAGAGGTGCTGGGGCCGGTGCTAGAGGGCTGCGGCGCATGCGCGGGAAACCACTGTCTCGGTTCCGCGCATGCGCCGTAGATTGGGCCTCCACTCTGGGAAGGACTTGCCTTCCAAGCCTCATTCTGGGTCCGCCGGCGCTCGGAAACGAAACGGCTTGCGTTTCAGGCCTCGCGAGTGCCGGCGGCCCATAAGAGGAGCCGCGAGCAGTTGCAATTCGTGTCTCAACGCGGTTGCTTCGGTCGTGTTGCTCGCTCCAGCCACTTGTGGTTCCTGCTTCCCTGTGCCTGGCCTTGCCTTGCACCAACCTGCTCTTTGTTCTCCCTGCCTTGTGGGTTCCCTGCCTGCCTGGTCCCAGTCTCCTACTACCTGCCTGGGCCCTCCTTGCTCCTGTCTGTTTTTGAGCCTCCCTGGGTCCGGTTTTCAGTTTTCCCTGCTTTTCCCTGGGGACTCCTGCTTTCTTTCCTGGGCTTCTCCCTGGGTCTTTCTGGGCCAGCTTCTCCTCTTGCCTCCTGGGGCCCTCGTTCACTGTTTTGGGACATACCTTAGGGATCTCTACTCTTGGTGGTCTCCCCTCCCGATCTGGTTCCCTCTTCCTGTTTGGTCCTGCCTGGTGCCTCATCCTTTGGACCTACTGTACCTCGAGCAGATCCGTCATCCCTGACCAGCTACGTGTATCTGCTGGAACTTGTCTTCCCGTGGATTGGGGGCCTTTCCTTGTATTCATCTGAGAAGTATCCCGGACTATCTCGCTTCTTCACTGGATCACGTACTTCTGGAAAAGACTCTTTTGGACTTCACCAGTATCCAGTAACCTTCCATCAGACTGTGGCCTCTCCTGCCTGTGCTTGCACAGTCCCTTTGTCACGTTAATCAGGAGAGTGTCTTCCGTGACGCTGGGAGTTGGTCCATTCACCACCCTGTGTCATTAGGGTGGTGGAGAGGCTGGTTCCCCGAGTCACATGCTCGTCAATTCACTGGATGCAGCCTGGTGGTCCCAACTAGAACCACAGTCAAGAAAACAGGTACTCGGTTCTCACGCACTTCTCTGCTTGACAGATTGAGACGCCTGCCTTCAGACCCAGAGATGGAGGATTCGCAAGAGATGCGGAACGAATTACAAGCACTCAGGGCGGAGATGACTGCCTTACGCCAGGAAAATCAGACTCTACGCCAAATGATAACCCAAGGGGCGATGAGTACCTCGCAGGTTGAAGGATCCTTGGCACATACAACACCAATCAAGTTCGATGGAGATCCACGTCGAGTGGCTGAATTTTGTAACCACTGTAGAATCCATTTTCTTTTCAGGTCAACACACTTCAACAACGATAAAGCCAAGATTGGCTACTTCCTGGGGAATCTAACCGGGAATGCTCTGGCCTGGGCGACCCCGTTTGTAGTAACAAACAGTCCGATTCTGAATGACTTTGCAGCCTTTGAAAAAGCATTCCTTGAGGTTTTTCAGACGCCAAACCTGGCCTCCCCTGCGCAGAATCAACTGATGGATTTAAAACAGGGGAGGGTCGACATAATAACATACATCAGTCGCTTCCGCCTATTGGCAATTGATTCCCAATGGCCTGAAATCACACAAAAGACTCTGTTCCGCCGTGGGCTTAGAGAGGAGTACAAGGATGAGCTACTCCACATTCCTGAACCAGAGTCTCTACAACATCTAATTGATCAGGTGCTCCGAATTGATCAGAGACTGGCAGAACGAAAGGCCGAGAGACGTAGGCTCGAGAGAAGCTCTCCCAGAACAGCCGGATCGTTTGGTTCTACCGAGTCTGGGCCAGAGCCAATGCAATTGGGTGCCATGAGGGGTCCGTTATCTGAGGAAGAGAGGAGACGGAGAAGAACACTTCGGTTATGTCTTTATTGTGGAGCTGCCGGGCATTATCTGGGTACGTGCCCCTTACAACCCCAGAAGAAGAAAGCGGGAAACTAGAGGACCTGTCACTTATTGGGAAGGCAGTGACATGTCCCATTTCCTCCTCAGACCTTTCCCCGTTTTGCATAGAACTTTATCCCATGAAACCCGCAGTGTTACAGACTTTGAAGGTTCAGATCAAGTTGCCTGACAGAACCCTGGAAGTGTCTGGTCTGTTGGATAGCGGGGCTTCCGGCAATTACATTGATGAGACTTTTGCTTTTGTAAACCGGATTCCACTCTTGCCCAGACCCACTGCTCTGCCCGTGGAAGTCATCGACGGAACTCCTTTGTCTTCTGTCCCGTCCGCCAATGTACAGTGGGTCTACATCTTCAGATTGCCGACCATTTTGCAGACCTCGCTTTAGATGTCATCAAGTCTCCAACCTACAAGGTGGTTTTGGGGTTACCCTGGCTGCAACATCATAATCCGGCAATTGACTGGAGGACGCACACTTTGACCTTCTCCTCCGCAGTCTGTGCCCAGAAGTGCGGTTTATCCGCTCCGATCCGAGCTTCTTCGACCCCTTTGGAAACAATTGGCAAAGGGCTCAGTGTGTGTTCTACCTCTCAAGTTCCACTGCAATATGTTGATTTTGGACAAGTGTTTTCTGAACCAGGCAATATACCTCTACCACCACATCGCTCGTTTGATTGTTCAATCGAGTTGTTACCGGACAGCGTGATTCCCCATGGGAAACTGTACGCCTTGACACGGGACGAGAGACAAGTGCTTCAAGACTACTTGTCGGATTGCCTACAGAAAGGATACATAGTCCCGTCCAAGTCGCCCACAGGGTTTCCCCTGTTTTTTGTGAAGAGGAAAGAGGGCACTTTGAGACCTTGTGTGGACTATCGACAACTAAACGACATAACTATCAAAGACCAGTACCCACTTCCATTGATTCGCAGTATCCTGGAAACTCTACACACCGCCCGGATCTTTACCAAACTGGACTTATGTGGAGCCTATCATCTTGTGTGCATCAAAAGTGGAGACGAATGGAAAACGGCATTTAAGACACCTTTTGGGCATTTCGAGTATAGAGTCATGCCATTTTCAAGTGGGATTCCCTTGCGTCTCAGGCATTCGACACCTTGAAGTCGGCCTTCATGGCCTCCCCGATTCTGCGTCACCCACAGGATGACTTACCTTATATCGTGGAAGCAGACGCTTTGACTTTTTCAGTTGGGGCGGTTCTCCTGCAAAGTGATCCGGTTACATCTGTTGAACATCCAGTGGCCTACTTCTCACGCAAGTTGAATCCCAGCGAAAGAAATTATGCGGTCATCGAAAAGGAGCTGTTGGCCATCAAAACCGCATTTGAGGAATGGAGGCATCACCTACTTGGGGCCCGTTTTTCGGTGGAGGTTCGTACCGATCATCGTAACCTGCAGTACCTGCGCTCCCTGCAATGTCGAACGCCCCGTCAGGCTAGGTGGGCCTTCTTTTTCTCACCATTCGTGTTTCATGTCACATATGTTCCTGGAGCCTCCAACTTGAAGGCGGATGCCCTCTCCCGATCATTGGAAAGAGTGGAAGAAACGTCCAGTTCGGATAAGCCGCTGATTTCCCCTCACCATTTCCTGTTGACTTTGTCACCTCATCTACAGTCAATTGCTGATGCCACCCAGATGGATCCTGAAAGACTGGCCCTTCTTCGGCAAATGTCGGCATCTGAGCATGACGGGCTCCTGTTTTGCCGGAAGAGGCTTTACATCCCTAAGGGTACGATTCGAGACAGCATTTTGCATGGGTTTCATGATTCACCACTTGGAGGTCATCGAGGGGTGAAAGCCACACGAGAGCTGATATCCCGACAGTTTTGGTGGCCTGGTTGGGCTACCGACGTCCAGAAATACATTGAGAGTTGTCCCGTCTGTGCCCAATGTAAGGTTTCTAGAAGACGACCTTTGGGACTTCTAGTACCCACAGAATTAGCACCATAGCCTTGGCATACCATAGCTACGGATTTTGTGGTTGATCTACCTCCTTCTAATGGGTTTACGTGTATAATGGTCGTGGTGGATAGCTTCACTAAATATGCTCATTTCATCCCGTTTCACAGGATCCCTACAGCTACGCAGATGGCTTCAGCTTTTTTCCATGAGATCTATTGCCTACATGGTCTTCCTGAAAAGATTATCTCGGACCGTGGTTCTCAATTTCTCTCTGCTTTCTGGAACAAGGTGTGTGGTCATCTGGGAATTCGTAAAGCTTTAAGCTCTGGCTATCACCCGCAGACCAACGGGCTCACCGAAAGGACAAATCAGACTCTAGAGGAGTATCTCCGTTGTTTTGCTAACGCAACTCAGTCCAACTGGAAGTCGTACTTGGATCTTGCAGAAGTATCCTACAATAATACTGTCCACGCTTCTATTGGAGTTAGTCCGTTCTTCTGCTCAGCGGGTCAACATCCCAAGTTGGTGCCATTTCATCCTGTGCCCACTAGTACAGTTACATCTGCTGATGTCCTGGTCTCAACCATTCAACGACAACAGGAATTGGCTTGCAGGATCCTGAAGGAAGCCAAGGAGCGGATGAAGGCCCAGGCTGACAGGAAGAGGAGTGTGGAACCAGACTTTCGGGTTGGGGATAGGGTTTGGTTGTCGTCCAAGAACCTGCCACTTCGCAATTTACCGGTCAAATTAGCTCCTCGGTATTTTGGTCCGTTCAAAATCACCAAACGGTTGTCTTCTGTGGCCTTTCGTCTTCAGCTACCTCCCTCTTGGCACGTACACCCTGTTTTCCATGTCTCCCTATTGAAACCCTATGTGGCCGATCCCTATGGCCGATCCCGCCCTCGCCCAGCCTCTGTCCTTGTGCAAGGGGTCCCTGAATTTGAGGTTCAGGAGATTTGCGATGCCCGCTACCGCAGGGGGGTGCTTCATTTTTTGGTTGATTGGAAGGGGTACCCGGCTTGTGATCGTACTTGGGAACCACGTCGGCATGTGCATGCTCCCTGTTTGGTTCGCGAGTTCTATGATCGATTTCCCTGGAAGCCTGGGGCTCCGGGTCTTTCTGGGAGGGGGTATAGTGTCACGCCACTTTTTGGGAGACCGGGGTCTGTTGCACCCGCTCCCTCTCCCATCTCCTGGCGGATCTACCCGCGCTTTCGCGCTTGGGCGTTCGCCGGGGGGAGAGGTGCTGGGGCCGGTGCTAGAGGGCTGCGGCGCATGCGCGGGAAACCACTGTCTCGGTTCTGCGCATGCGCCGTAGATTGGACCTCCGCTCTGGGAAGGACTTGCCTTCCAAGCCTCATTCTGGGTCTGCCGGCGCTCGGAAACGAAACGGCTTGCGTTTCAGGCCTCGCGAGTGCCGGCGGCCCATAAGAGGAGCCGCGAGCAGTTGCAATTCGCGTCTCAACGCGGTTGCTTCGGTCGTGTTGCTCGCTCCAGCCACTTGTGGTTCCTGCTTCCCTGTGCCTGGCCTTGCCTTGCACCAACCTGCTCTTTGTTATCTCTGCCTTGTGGGTTCCCTGCCTGCCTGGTCCCAGTCTCCTACTACCTGCCTGGGCCTTCCTTGCTCCTGTCTGTTTTTGAGCCTCCCTGGGTCCGGTTTTCAGTTTTCCCTGCTTTTCCCTGGGGACTCCTGCTTTCTTTCCTGGACTTCTCCCTGGGTCTTTCTGGGCCAGCTTCTCCTCTTGCTTCCTGGGGCCCTCGTTCACTGTTTTGGGACATACCTTAGGGATCACTACTCTTGGTGGTCTCCCCTCCCGATCTGGTTCCCTCTTCCTGTTTGGTCCTGCCTGGTGCCTCATCCTTTGTATCTACTGTACCTCGAGCAGATCCGTCATCCCTGACCAGCTACGTGTATCTGCGGGAACTTGTCTTCATGTGGATTGGGGGCCTTTCCTTGTATTCATCTGAGAAGTATCCCGGACTATCTCGCTTCTTCACTGGATCACGTACTTCTGGAAAAGACTCTTTTGGACTTCACCAGTATCCAGTAACCTTCCATTAGACTGTGGCCTCTCCTGCCTGTGCTTGCACAGTCCCTTCGTCACGTTAATCAGGAGAGTGTCTTCCGTGACGCTGGGAGTTGGTCCATTCACCACCCTGTGTCATTAGGGTGGTGGAGAGGCTGGTTCCCCGAGTCACATGCTCGTCAATTCACTGGATGCAGCCTGGCGGTCCCAACTAGAACCACAGTCAAGAAAACAGGTACTCAGTTCTCACGCACTTCTCTGCTTGACACATAGTCTGCCACTTGACAACCAGAAACCAGACACTGCGCGATTGTCTCTATTGGGCATTGCATCCCTGCATCAGCAAATCATTTGAAAGTCACATCTACAAAGCAATTGCTCAGCAGCCAGGACTAGCGCCTGCTATCCTAACCCTTCTCAATGGTAGACAGAGGAATTGTCCCTCATGCTTCAAAACAACCTTCTTCAAACGCTCCTAAAAAAAACATGGCTGACCCTAATAACACACACTTTTCAACGCCAACTCCTTGAAAAATTGATCTACCATCTATTTCATTTTGTCAAAAACAACAGCATCATCCATGAGTCACAACTCAAATTGAGGCCAGTAAGAGGGACAGAATTCAGTGTATGCTTGACATGGGCCATCCTAAAACAAATAGCGTGGATACCAACTTACCCAGTGCACGTATCCTGCTGGACATTTCTGCCACTTTTGACAATATCAGCCAACAGATCTGGATATAATATAAGGGAAAGTTGGAGTAAAATGAATCAACCTGTACTTCATTCTCTCACTTTTGACCAAGAGGACTGAAAACACACATGACCCATTGCAGGTCTCTCCCTCACAGGGTAGCAAGCAGAGTACCCCAATTATCCATTCTCTCACCTATACTCTTCAAAATCTGCATGACCCCGCTACTAAAACCTAACAACTCAGGCCACACATTTTAAAACTTTGCAGATCCCAAAAGACAGGAAAATCCACACGTGGCAATCCGGAGTAGAAATTTCAAGAATTTAGGGCCTGAACTCCTAAAACCTTGTTTACAGCAAGTCTTACAGTCATTGGCAGAAAATGACAGCTGCGAGATCATGCTATCAAAATATACCTCATATTTGCAAAAATTAGTAGACAAGCATGCCCCTTTAAAAAATAAGTCAGTCAGGAAAAATAACAACCAAAGCAAATGGTATAACGATGAAATCAATATACTTAAACAAGCGAAACGTGCCAAAGAAAGTATGGTTACGGAACCAAACTCAAGAGAACAGGAATGACGGGAAACATATAGACAATGAGTATAGAAAGGCAGTCGAAGATGCCAAATTAAACTATTTATAATAAAGAAATTGAGAAAGCCGCCAACTCAACGAGCAAACTCTTCGAAATTCTTAAGTCAATTGAAAAACCTAAGGCACTTTCATTACCCCACAATCCATCCAAAGAAGACTGTGATAGAGTACAAGAAGCTTTTGCTACAAACATTTTAAAAGCCAGAACTAATATAATACAAGCAAGGGAGTCCACTAGCTCAGAAACCTGCACCACTGAAAATCCTCGATCAGGAAATAGAGAAAGTTTCAGTTTCGAAGCCATTACTGAGGAGGATTTTTGTCGGGTGTTGACTAAATGAAAACTACGTCTTGGGCGGAGAACATTCTGCCCACAAAGATCATCCTTGACAATAAAGAGCTTTTTGCACCCACTCTTACCAGAATAATCAATGCCTCGTTTTCTGAAGGAAAAATTCCAAACATCATTAAAGAGGTTACAATAACCCCTCTGGTCAAGAAGGCGGGTCTGGATCCTAAAGACCCAAGCAACCTGCGCCCTATAACTAACTCAAATTTTGTACTGAAGATATTGGACAAAATCGCCACAAATCCGTTACAAAAATATGTGGAAACGCTGGAGATGCAACACACCCAGCAATCAGGTTTTTGTTACGCTCACCTGGACCCCACAGGGGTGTCGATCGGACCCGGACAGCTGCGGTCTCCTTCAACGTGATGCGTAGTGCAGAGATGACTGTCTGGACTGGCCCGCCTAGTCTTGTCTGCTGGACCCGAAGAAGTATTTTCCTGCAAGTGGAGACAGGGATTAACCACCTGTGGGTTTTAGTGATGGCCTCCCAACTGTTCTCGCTCTCCCCCACTAATCACCTCCGATATCCCCTTAGTAACCTCACCTTATGTTCGTAAAAGATGAGCTCTCCATCCTGCGTGTCTTGCAGGGGCGCGTAGATACCAGTTACTTCACTGGTTTTAAGGCGTTGGGAGAGTTCCGGTAAGTATTGACTCTGAAGTCCCTGACGGGATTGGTAGTATCAAGTTCAAAGAGTTAAATGTGCCCGATGTTCACTCTTGTCCCCTTCCTTCCTTAAGTTGCAACTGAATTCGTGAGAAGAAGGTCTCGTAGCTGCTCTGGCGTTCAGATAAGAGTCTGTGTTACCCAACGCTGTCCGGTAACTATTGCATGCGTTAACGTGTTGTTTTTCTCCCTCTTTACAGATGCGGCATATGAAAATGTGGAGAGTTATGGAATAATATCGCCGGTGGTAAATCAGGTAAGTCTATTGTGGTAAGAGGTTCTATTTGTTGATTCCCTTGGCTCACCTTGTTTTTTCTTGTGTCCCCTAGGTGCCGGATTACGGCGAAGAAATGATGGAGACAGTGCCGGATCGAAAGATGCTGTGAGAACTGGTGAGTATTGCGCCGTGCTGGAGCTGGCGAAGCAACGCGTGCAGGAATGATGTACTTTCCAGGTCCAGAGATGAAATGGTTCCGGAATTAGGTGAGGAATTTGAAATAAGTTAGTTTTCTAACCTTGTTCTTTTCTTCTTCTTTATTCTAGGAGCTCCGGATTCGAGGCGGGCGTGGCAGAAGACTGGATGCTGGCTGCAGGCATGGTGAGCGTCACGCTGCTGGATGCAGAATAACGCGAAGCATGTGCTGCTGTTCGGGTATGGTTTAAATAGCCTCCAAAGTAGTTCAAGGTAAGAAGTTCCCTAGAGCCACGCCCGAGTAAAAAATAGTCCCTGTAACAAAATAGTCCCATCCAGGCCTCATGTAGGCTTGGGCTCTTGTGCAGCATGGTCTGCATCAGGTAAGTAAAGTCTATGAGCCTGGCATCTATGGCGCCAGGACTGATTTCTATGATGAGCCTGGCACCTAAGGCGCCAGGACTGAACCCAGACAGCCCCTAGCCGGGGCTGCTGAGGTTTAAACAAATGTCTGGATGCCTGCTCCCGGAGCTGAGGGCCTTGGTCCTGATGCCCGGGGGTAGGCATCATGACAGTTTTAGAACAGCTCAGAGCACCGAGTCAGCCATGCTCGACCTACAATCACACATGCTAGAGCTTATTGACAAGGGTAAACAAGAGATGCTCATGCTGCTGGGCCTCAGTGCGGCGTTTGAACTAGTGGACCATCAAATGCTCCACGCCGCACTAGATAAAATTGTAGGCTGCTCTCCTCCAGCATTGGCTGGGATAGCGTCCTTCCTGAGTGATAGGAAGGCAAGAATTTATTGGGGAGATACATTTTCAGAAGCAGCCCTTATCCTATTTGGAGTTCCTCAAGGAGCCAGTCTGTCTCCTCTGTTATTTAACTTATACATGCAAAGCATCTGTGACTTACTGGAAAGCATCAGCATGTTTTTCACAAATGACGCCGATGATACACAGCTGGTTTTCGAATTAACGGGAGGTTATGTTACAGATATCGCTAAAATAGAGGAGGTCTATAAGGTCATTGACATCTGGATGCAGAGGCATTGGATGTGTCTTAATAATAGTAAGACAGAATGATCTTCAGATCTCGCCACGTAAGAGCCAAGTTAGGAGATCAATACAGGGAGTTTGTGATAAAAGAAGCCAACATCCCAGTGCTACCACAAGTCAAAACACTAGGGATGATGGTGGAAGCATCAGTGGGTGCTGAAGCCCAAGTAAATTACTTAACAAAAACAACGCATATTACTTAGCGAGGCAAATTCTGCCTATATCGCAAGGGCGATTATACTGTCTCGCCTGGATTACGGCAATGCGCTGTTAATGGGAGCTACCAAGAGGGAGTTAGAGATGTCAGGTCATGCAGAATTATGCTGTTCGCATTGTTAAGAGAACCAAATACGGAGAACACATATCGGCAGGAAGGAAAGATCTTCATTGGCTTAGAATAGAAAAGAGAGTCAATTTTAAGGCCATGATGATTGTACATAGATGCCTATATGGTGTGGCGCCAAGCTACTTTAGAGAGAAGTTCTCGATTTACACACCTAAGAGAAACCTTAGATCAGCCGATGTAGGTCTCCTGGCAATCCCAGAGGTTAGGCGGGCAGCAGGTAGAGGTAGAGCCTTCCCGGTCAGGGCAGCCAAGTTTTGGAATAAGCTCCCAGTGAACCTGAGACAGGAAGGGAATTACATCAACTTCAGGAAATCACTTTAAACTTACTTATTCCAGTAATCACCAGGTTAATCAGGGCTTTTGAAGGTATAGCTACGGCTAGCCTTGAACTCTTTTCCCTCTTCGATCCTCCCATTTCATGCAAATCTTTCCTCTTAGGTTTTCTCCGTGCCCTGATGCCTGCGAGCTGTCGGCGCGTTACAAGCACATAGAAATAGAAATTGAAATAGATGACACACAGATCATTCACCAAGCTCACAAATGATTCACAACGAACACTCCAGACCTCGGCACATGCATTTCACACGTGGACTCTTTGATGATGATTACAAACATTCAAACTCAACCCGACAAAACTGAGCTTATGATCTGCAGCAATACTCCACCAAACCTTACACATACACAACATGGCAAGTTGTAATGGGTATCTGACCCATTCCCAACACAACTGTTAGAAATCTCAGATTCATGATGAACAGTGATTGGAAGCACAGCTTAAATGCAATCTTAAGAAGTTGTTTCTTCCAGCTCAGACACCTCAGGCTCTACCTGAATTTTACGCTCTCTGGACAATGGCAGTTTTTGCGCTTGAACTCTAAAGGCAAGATGATGCCAATAGCTTCTGCTTTGGACTCCTATGATCTCTGCTCAACAGACTACAATGAGTCCAAAATGTGTCAGCTAGACTACTCCCGAGACTGAAAGATATGAACACATCTCACATGCGCGGGCCTCTGTACATTTTATTTGCCACCGATCAAATGGGGAATTCACTTCAAAACTGTGTGCATCACCCACCACACCTTCCATGGCATGGGCCTTGAATACATCACAAAGAAATTCACCCAATACCAACCACGAGAAAACTTTAGCACACCAAGAATGCCTTAGTAACAGTGTCTAACTTCAACTAGAAACATGCACAGAAGATCCTCCTCCTTATTCTTAATCAAACTCTGAAATTCTTAGCCTAAATAACTTCACAAAGAAGAACACTCCACCTTTTAGAAAGAATCTAAAAACCAGGCTATTCAACTAACACCAGCAACGAAATCTCAACAGACTATACGCCTGCTCCCTGCAACTTTACCCCAATGGAAGAGGCTTTGGAAATGATATAAACAGAATCCAACACATCAAAAATGTAATTGAATGAATCAATATTACCACAAACAAACAAATAAACGGCCTAATCAATTCATCAAATGTGTCAATTTCCTCTCTTGTGGATGGTGCCTAACACTCTCTCCCACAACATGTACCTCACTGTTGTCTACTCTCTCTTCTCCCTGACTATATATATATATATATATATATATATATATATATATATATACACACACACACACACACACACACACACACACACACACACACACACACACACACACACACACACACACACACACACACACACACACGTCACTACACACACACACACGTCACTACACACAGCCACCCTAGGCCTATCAGTTACCACATTCAAAGATGAAGATCACCTCTTTAGCTCTAGCACATCAGTGACTAAACCAGAACTGATTAATAATGATAGCACAGTCATATATAAAATCTTGGCTCTCCCATAAACCCAAGTGTCACCGACAAATGGATAGAACCAGAGCAGCACTCATGAATCAGGTACTTCTGACCTGCACCCAATAATGCCAGAGGCTTTTCATCTACCTCTCCCTCTGTCCCGCTAACTACCCCCATGCCACTTTTCTTTAATGTGACATGTACAACGAGGCCACCAAAATGGCGAAAGTTTAGTGTACATTACATTACTAGCTACATGTTTGGCTTCAAGTATGAGCCATTATACTATGGTCCCTGGACTTTTTGGTTGTGTGTGCGTGCACATTTATCACTTCCCTACATCCCCGCAAACAGCATTGTTAATGTTATTCAGTTGATATGAAGTTTCACAAAAAAGTCGGGAATATCTGCTATTCGTGGGTTTGTTTTGTTCTGTGTCTGGTACGACATCCTTTCATCATGGGATGTTTTTTCTCGGGTTTTCATTGAATTTTTTAGGGGGGTTAATAAAGTATATATATGGGGTCTGGGTGTTTGGGAATAAATAGAAATTAAAGAAAATGTGGGGGTTGGTGGGGGAACCCCCCACAAATATTTTTTTTTAAATTTGATGGGTTTTCCATTGCTACTGTTTTATTATTTTATTTATTCTACGGAACAAGTACTAGCAGGACTGAGCAGCTGACCCGTGTTAGGGAAAATGTATTCTAACAGGAGCAGCTCGGATTATATCTTAAAATATACATTTCCTTTTGTGCACATATGTGCATCACATTACAAGAATTGGAAGTCACAATGGACCTAGTGAGTTGCTCAGAATCATGGAATGTTCTAGAGATTCGAACCCAGGCCCCCAGGGTTCAAGGTTAGCAGATTCTGACAATGGCCATATTTTCTCCACTGTTCTGAAGGCTCAGTTAGCAACAGTGCTTCAGGTTCCGGGTGTATGCACAGTGTTTGCCTTTATTTTTTTTTTTTTTGACCTCCATCGTAATGGGTTGGAAGCAAGGAACCGCAGGCGCATGGTCACAATTTATATATTATTTATTTAGATTTGGAGAGCGCACTGCAGCCCTTGGGCATCGAGGCACTAAAAGAGGAGTTTAAGGAGGCTTGATTCTGGGTAACATGAATGCCGCCCATGGAGGTCATGCGTTTTTCTCCAAAATGATGTACGTATTTCGCTATCAGTAGCTCAAATGGACAGTGGTTCATAAATGGCTGGCGCATTGCATTTCTTTTAATGGACATTTTTTTTCTGAAAACCCTTCCTTTATAGCCATGCTGCACACTGGCATTATCCACCGCAAAGTTCATTACTGGATATCTGTGCGTACGAGTCATCAGTACAGCTGTCATATAATGTTTTTCACCAGCACTTCAAAAACAAGTGCTTATTTCAATCAGATATTATTTTAAAAAACCAGTTCCTAATCCCGAATGTAGGTACACCAGCACTCTGGCTCAGGAGATTGCCAGCTGATCAAGCTAAGATGCTTCTTTATCCATTATTGGATCTGAAAAAGAGCAGGATTAAGACATATCTGCGTTCATGGTTAATGTGCAAATCATCTGAAAAGCTCGGCTCAGAAAGGCGCGAGCATGCTATATGCTATGAACTTAATAACAGTCTGCCAGACTTTTTAATAGCCGAAAATAATATCACATTTTAAAGTCAAAAGTGTTGTTGTCCTTTCAAAACATAAATGTGTGATTTACCCTGAAGTGTTTAATGATTGCTTTTAGGCTTGTTTTGTAATTCTATATTGCATTACAATTGCTGAGTGCTGTTGAAAGTGAAATCTCGAAATGCGCAGGATCCCTTTAATATCAGTCTTGCGTGTTTGAATAGCGAGCGTTCCCCTTCTGACGGAAAGACTCTGCAATGCACGGCATTGTCGCCGTATTAGGTAACAGTTTGATAAACACTTGTGAATGGAGTGTGTTAAAAATTACACATTGCATTTTTAAGAGTATATGCAGAGTGCGACTGCTGAAGTTGAGTTGTATAAATGCAAATTATGCCATTTCCCACTTTTGAATAGGCTGTAACGGAACACCGTGCCGACGGGCTCTCACTGTTCTGGTTGCCGGTGCTGAAGAAGACAGACCTTCCTTTTTCGTGTATGGGGGAAAGAGAGGCAGAAAAGAAAATATGCAAATGGAGACGCGCTTATACCGTAACATCAACATTTTTCGGGATGGTCTTTGTGTGCGTTGGTGGGGCTGTGCTCAGTGATTTTTGTCATCCTTGTCTTTTCAAAGCTAGGGAAAGTATTGCGAAGAAGAGGGGAAATAGCTAGTGTTTCAGAGCCCCGCCCCCATTATATTGTACTTTCCGTGCAGTTGACGCCGGCCACATCTTTGTTAAAATTAAACCAAGGATTGGTTTTGAGCGAGTGGCCCATCTCCTTACAGACGCTGTGGATGGATGCTTCTAAGCTGCTTATTACACTGATGGGTTTTGCTGCTCTGCAGAAAATGAAAACAGGCAGCTGCTTCCTCCATCAAAGCTAGAAGAAGTCTTATTTTTTATTAAACGAGTGCTCATTTCTTCTATTGCCAACATTCTTGCACAAAACAAAAGAGCAGTTTTGGACCATTATTGACTAACCAGACGCCAGCGACTGACAACAACTGATAAGCTCGTCTCCCTTTCACAACTCGTTATCGTTCCTGAAAGCGATGTTTTAATACACTGCTATTTAAAATGTTTTAATTTGCATTAACAATTGCATGTACCTTCCCAGATCCGGTTTATTTCAGGAGAGCGCGCTAGCGCTGAAAGGCTTTGAACCTGTGGAGTTGATGGAATTCTTTCACTTCAAATGGTGTCCAAGCGCATCACGCTACCTAGGCCAACTTCATTTATGCAGCCAAATGCCAAATAACATTAGCAACTTTTAAATTAGATTGTTTCTGCCCGCCTATTTTCATAGACAATCTGGAGCAATATAATACATTTTCAGCCTGTTCTTTTAGCGTTACAAATTTTGTGAAGGATCGTGTTTGATTTGCAATGAAGCCATTTTGTCCAGTTGGAAGCACTGACCTGCTGCGCTAGATCGCCTTTTAATTGACCTCAATATCAAGAATTAGAAGAGGCTTAAGAAATAGTCGCATAGGTTTATTTTCTGAAAATAATACTAAGAGACCACACAGCTTTTGCAATCTCTGTTGTTGAATGTTGGCTACACAGTCTGTCTTGGGTCTGTTGACAGAAATCTGCACAGAAAGGGCCTCATTACAACCCAGGCGTTAAGGGTTTAACGGCGCCGTCGGCGCCGTTAACCCTTAACACCTGATTACCATTTTAACGCCTGCTTTCAGCAGGCGTTAAAATGCAAGGCGCTAACCCGCCTTGGTGCTAATTACGGCACTGTAATTTACGGTGCCGTAATTAGTGCCTTCCCCACTCCCATTATGCCCTATGGGGCAAAAATGGGAATGGGGAAGGGTAAATGGGGAATGGGATTTACCGCCCCACTCACCTTTGAATGGGGCGGTAAATCCGCCATCCACCATGGTGTAAATGGAGTTTACACCATGGTGGTAAAGTAGGGAACTTACCGCCTGGGTTGTAATGAGGCCCAAAGTCTATACAAATGTAACATAAGGGATCTATTGGTGATTTTATTGGAATGAAGAGCTTTTTGCAAAGCACACTTTTTGGCAGCTAATTCTGTACTACATTCCCCGTACAGTATTGAACACAAGCATGGATATGCTTGGTGAATGAGAGCCCGCTTCCCATAAGTCACCATGAACAAGTGGGGCATAGTTGTCTACTTCAACCACTAACACACAAAGGGACTATCCGATAATCACTGGAATATTGGGAATCGCAAGGCCTTTACCACAGATTCCAAAATTCCCAGATTTCATGTCAAAGCATATGGAGCTGGAACCTTTTCAGAACATGGGGAGTATCATCCCCCAGATTGTCACATTCCATCTGAAGGTTGCTACTGCAACACATGAAAAGTAAAGAGGCAAACCAACACATACACTTTAGACATAGTTTAAAATAGCTTGAAAAGCTTTACCATTGCTGAAGGCCACGCACTGTAACATTCCTCAACACTCTTTTATGGAAAGTGACCATGGAAAGTGTTAAATTATGTATAGTGCAGACCTTGCAGGGTGATCTTACAATTAATATTGAATAGAAAACGAACCATGCATCCGTGATAGGGCATCAGCCTTGGAATGCAATGAACCAGGTCGAAAGGTCAACACAAAATTGAACATCGAAAAGAACTTGTGCCATCTAGCATGGCGAGCAGTAGAACACTTAACTGACTGCAATGCCAGCAGGTTCCTTTGATCCGTAAATACGTGAACTGGACTGGCCGTACCCAAGAGGTTGTGGCTCCAGACTGAAAAAGCATCTTTACCAGCCAAAAGCTCACGTTCAGTAACAGTGTAGTTGACCTCGTATTGTGTGAGCTTACAGGAGTGGTATGCGACGGGGTGTCAGAGACCAGAATCCTTACGTGGTTCAAACAACACCGTCCCGACCGCTACATCTGAAGCGTCAGTTTTGACACAAAAAGGCCACTGCGGATCAGGATTCTGGAGCACCAGAGCCGCAGTAAAGGCAGCTTTCAGGGCTTCAAATGCTTGCTGGGCTTTGGCGTTCCCTACAAACACATGTTTGGTGCTAGTTAATGCTGTCAAAGGAACCACTGTCTCCGAGAATGAACGAATAAAGCGCCTATAAAAATTGGCAAAGCCTAGAAACGACTGTAAGGATTTGACAGTCGTAGGGGTAGGCCACTTTAGTACTGCCTTCACTTTAGAGTCACTCATCTTCACCCCCTTGTGGGTAATGTCATAACCAAGGAATTCCTTAACATGAAAAAGGCACTTCTCTAGTTTTGTATAGAGATGATGGTGACGGAGACGCTGTAAAACAGTTGACACATGTTTTATGTGTTCTTCATAGGATGCGGAGTAAATCAAAATATCATCCAGATATACGATGACCAATTGATCCAAGATATCACTAAGAACATCAATGATAAAGTTTTGGAAGGTTGCAGGAGCATTACAGAGGCCGAATGGCATGACAAGGTACTCAAAAAGACCATACATGGTTTTAAAAGTGGTCTTCCATTCGTCTCCTTCTCGTATTCTGGCGAGATTGTATGTTCCCCGTAGATCTAACTTTGTGAATATCGTGGATGACCCCAATTGGTCCAAAAGTACCGAAATGAGGGGAATCGGATATTGGTTGCGGACGGTTATTGCATTTAGGTCATGGTAGTCAAAGCATGGATGCAAATCACCCTCCTTCTTAGGCACAAAAAAGAGTGGAGGAGTGAAGCAGGAGAACGAGAAGGACGTATGAAACCATTCTGCAATGCCTTATCCAGATATTCCTTAAGCACTATATTTTCTTGTTGTGTGAGAGAGTAGATACGGCCTGGTGGGATCTTGGCCACTTCCACTAGATCAATTGGGCAATCGTAAGGACGATGCAGTGGTAGCGTCTCAGCCCCACCCTTGTCAAAAATATCCTTAAACGACTCATACTCATTAGGCAGGGTGATGTTTGATACTCCACCGATTACCATGGCCGATTCCAACAATGAAATAGGATTTGAGATTTTAGAGACACCAGCCATACATTGGTCAGTACAGTAAGCAGACGGGAATGCAACTGTGCTTGCTTGCCAATCGATAAGTGGATTGTGCAAGACCAGCCAAGGAAGGCCTAGAATGATCTTAAACTATGGAGCAGCAATGATATTGAATCAAATGTTTTCAGTATGTCCCGTGTCGATTACCAAACAAAGATCGACTGTATGTTCTGTGACCAAACCTGATAGTAAAGTAGTGCCATACACTGCGTTAACTAGTTCAGGATGTTCCTTGGGCAGCAATGGAATACTCCATTCAAGAACGTCCTGAGCATCAATGAAATTGCCAGTCGTTCCGGAATCTAGAACGACTTTGATGGGCCAAGGCTCCCTGGAGGGACATGAAAGTGTGGCAGAATGGGCTCTGTTGGTTTGGCCCATTTTGCTCTATCTGTTACTGCTTGGCAAAGGTGCTCCCTCTATTGCCAGGCCCTGGCGTTTCCCTGTTTTTTGGGTTTCTTTGGGCACTCTTTCAAGAAATGCTCTGATGAACCACAGTAGAAGCATAGATTACTCTTCTTCCTGTGTTCCCTTTCCTCATGACTCAGAGGTCCCCGAACCGTGCCTGTTTGCATAGGTTCCCCATTTCCAGCTGATGAGCCAGCCAACGGGGCTGGGATAGGCACAAAACCTCTTTTTTCCCCTTTTCGTTCTGCTTTACGTGCATCGATCTGTAGGACCAAATCCAGGAACTCTGGGAAGGAAGTTGGCATGACAGGGACCGTAGCTAAGACGTCCTTTAAGGAGTCTGACCAGCCTTTATAGAATAAGGCGGCCTTCTTTTCATCGGGCCAACCCGTTTCAGCCACCAATTGGTTAAATTTAGCTAGGTAGGCTAATAAAGACATATCTCCTTGTCGCAATGCGAGCAGTTCCAAATCGGTAGCTTGGGACTTGTATCGAGTATCAAAGACCCGTGACAAGGCATTGATTAAAGCATCACAGTCATGCAATAAGTGGCTCCCTTGTTCTAACAAGGGATTAGCCCAAGCAGCCACTGTACCACCAAGATATGATGGTACAAACGCTGCCTTAGTGGTGGAGTCCGGGAAGGACGAAGGACGACACAAGAAATGAAGACATTGATTAATGAACGTCTGGAAAGACTTAGGGTCGCCCTGAAACCATTCCATGGGGCCAGTGGAAACTGTGCTGCCATATAGACAGGTGCAGTCCCATGACTCGTGGATGGACCACTCGAAGAAGCATCGGGGGCAGAAACCCCGGCACCACTATCTTGCATACTGTGTTGTAATTCACTGAAACAGCGTTATGTTGTTTCGTGAGCGGCAGCCATGTCTGCGCGTAACTCAGAAACCAGCTGAGCCAAAGCCGCCAAGGGATCACCTGCGGCATCCATGTTGGCTTCAGACTATGTCAGGGATCACCTGTGTGAGTAGCCAGATGACATGCTCCAGTCCTTGAACAAGTCGTGTAGTCGACGAGTTCTTTTTGTCAATGTACCTCTCAGGAGTACAAAAGGACTGCCTGAGAAGTCTATCAACCAAAAGATGGGAGGAAGCCACATGATTCAGCTGGCTGCAAAAGAAAACACACAATCAAAAACCCACAAGATGACAATCAATAGCAATGCGAGGCAATAACTAAGAGTGCTACCTTAGGTTTAGTCAGAAGTCTGGGACCAAAAAGATCCTGTGCGTGAATCACATAAAAGGTACCCTGAAACAACGAGAACAGGATCTTATCTATATGTTGTAATAGTCCAAAAGAAAGACAATCAACAATTCCTATGGTTATAATCAATATGGTTGGAAAAGTCTTACCAAACGTGAGTCTTGAAGAGTGGTGGGTTGAGGCAAGAAAAGTGAGTCTTGGAGCGTGGTGAATTGAAGCAAGAATGGATCCAGGCAAAACAGCTAAATCCACCTAACACCGCCTGCACGAAGACGCCTATGGTGCTCACAAAGGCAGTCTCTAGTCCGAGCACAGCTTGTAGTTGATCCTTGCACGGAGAACACGTGTGTGGAATGTGAAGAGTGAATTCCAGGTGGAACAACAGAGGGTATGAACAGAGCAAACCAGGCACAGTCCATACGTCGGATGCAAGGCTGGCAAAAACGAAGACCAAGGAGTAAACAAGGCAGGTCAGGGACAGTCCGTAGGTCAAAATCCAATGGCGAGTAGCAGACAGGGGAAAGACGAGAACACAATCCATAGGTAAAATTCAGGTCACAATGAAGCACTAATATAACGAGCATAAGGGCTAAGGAAATGAATTCAGAAGCATGCACCCCAAATGGGAGGAGCTAAAGTACCTGAATGAAACACCACATGATCGGCGGGCACGTCACTCAGCATGCATAGACACGTGACGACCGCAACAGTGGAACCCAGCATCGCCATGGTTACCCGCAATGCCTGCAAAACGAAACAACACGTGACAGGATTCTGACACATTTACGCATGACAGTATGTGGTGGATTCCGTTTCCTAACATGAGAGAAAAGATGAGGAAATGGGGTAACGGATGTAGGACGAGATGGGAGATCTTTGGGTAGGTTTATGCATGAAGCCTTGTTAGCCTGTGGTTTCTTGAACGCCTCCTAGCTGAACCCTTCTCCTGCACGCAATCTTCAAATTCAAATATTCGTTCTAAAACACAGTTCCTGGCTTGACCACCACAACCGCTTTTAAAAGAAGAAATCAGAAAGTTAAAAAGTATATCTCAGTTTCTCTAGTTACAGTTATAAAGTCACTCAGTTTATGAAAGGTTTTCAAGTGTTCAAAAAGAATAACTCAGTTCAAAAAGAGGTTTTCAAATGATCAAAAAGGATTGCTTAGTTCAATAAAGGATTCACTACTTGGATCCAATGGACTATTAGACTGATCCCCTTCCAACAGTGCTGTATCTAAAGGCCCACCTCGCTCATTCAAGCCATCACCCTCCAGGGAAGCCTAGACGTTACCCATTTCAATTTACTTTTGCAGGCTATTCATGGGTTCTTTAACCCCTGGCCCTCTCTTGTCTATCTCTCCCTTGCCCCACCTTGGACTTTTCAATATGGCTTAGTTGGTTTTCAGTGTTCTTAGCAAATCTCTTAACACCCTGGACACATTGGTCCTTGCTCAGGTTGTTCATGGGATCAGTAGCCGATAAATGACTCAAGGTTTTGGCTTCGCTGCTCCATTCAACTGCCGGCTGTTAGAGAGAATTGTCAAGAATGTGCTAATTTCCCCTAACCTTTTCAGACCACCAGCAACTTTGCTGGACTTCTAGGATTTGATTTTTTGCCTGGGAAGAGTGTGAGCCTTTTTTCCCCACTCTTCCATGTATTTTGTGTATGTTTTACTTTTGTGTTCTTTGGTTATGGAGTTTTAAAACAACTCCATTGGCATCATCTTTTTCTATGTGTCACACAGCACATTCAGTGCAGTGGCACAGTGGCACAGAGGTGTCTTTTCGACTCCCAAGGTTTAAATACCTTCTCTGGGACTGACTATCGTCTCCCAGAGCATGTAAAGTTAAATTGGCTTTACTAGTCTTTTTAAATTTACTGACCCAGCCCACACTATCTTCCTATAGAGTGCTGGAGGGGATGCCTAGCTACGCCGGGGTCAAAACACACATGTAACAGTCAAATGTTACCTTTTACTACTTTAAATGGCTGCTGGCAGTGGTTTAGATCAACTACCCTGATTTTTCCCTTAAGCCCTCCTCTGGCACCTGAGTGTGTGGGGTGGTCAGGATGTGAGGGAGGTGCCCGAAACTCCCTGTGCTTAGTCTCCTAGGAGACCTGAATGCACTCTGGCATGATTGGCCGGCTGACTGTCTGGCAAGGACAGCCACACTGCTGTGTGAGTGACAGCCAGGCTGGAATGAATGGGGGAAAACTGTTTAAAAGCAGGTCTCTGGGACTTGGAAAGCAGAGTCGACCACTGGAACGAAAGAACCGAAGACGAGCTGAAGGACTGCTGCAACTCCTGGATGACCGGTGAAGCCCTGCTGCAGGTCCGAATTGCCTGAAACTCCAATCGACAGAGAAGCCCTTCAAGGTTAACTTCTTCCCCTGAGTTTGGTGGGAACAACCAACTCGTAAGTCACCTGGACACCGCCCCCATCTGGTCGAATTTTTATTAGAGTGCTGTTGAAAACCGGATAGCCAGAGGGAAGGAAACCAGCTTGTGGTCTTTAAGGCACTCACACTTTAAACCGACGTCTTGCTAAAGCTTTTGGCCTCATCACTGGGCAGTGCAGGAACCTCCCGACGTCGTCCTTCTTGTCCCCACGACTGAAGCTCAGGAACAGGGAGATCTGCTCGAACTGCCAGGAACAACTGCCTCAGCTACAGCTCCTCTTCATTAACCAGGTACTGTGCAAAGGCGGTCCGAAATCTTTTCAGCCATCGAGAAAGTGCGTGAAACTTTCCTCAATTTTCGAAGGCTTGTCCTTCCCTAAACATTCGTCAAACTTTTCGCCTAGCCAAATTCTTCTAAACTCTGTGGCAAAGACTTTACCGTTACTACCAGAACTGTGCTGTCCAATACAAAGACTCTGAACCATTGACTTTGGCCTAGGCCTATGAGATGAATTGCTGGTTGTAGTTGCTGAAACCCTTCCCCCAGAAGCTCATGGTATCCCAAGCTCTGGTTCCCTCTAGCATGGACTATTGTAACAGCCTCTTTCTAAATCTACCTGCTTCTACTCTCCGCCCTCTGCAACTAATCCAGAACAGGTCTGCGAGACTTGTCCTTGGCCTCAAGCTCTGGGATCGTATCTCTCCAGCTCTGAAATCTCTCCATTGGCTCCCAGTGGATGCAAGGATTCAATTCAAAACCCTCTGCATTGTCCACAAGGCTTTTTGGGGCCTGGGTCCAAAATACCTTCAGCTATACCTCTGCAAATACCTCCCCTCTCGAGCTCTTCGCTCCTCTACCTCCATCTCCCTCAGGGTCAGTCGTTTTTCAAAGAAATGAGCTGGGGTAGATCTCTCCCTTCGGCTGGGGCCTCCCTCTGGAACAGCCTCCTTGCCACTCTAAAACTTGAGGAGAACCATCTCCGGTTCCAGAAGCACCTCAAGGCCTTCCTCTTTTCTTCTGCCTTCGCTCCCCCTCTCCCCTGCTGATCTGTTCTCTCTTGGCACTGTGCACCTGGCCACCCTCTGTCCTCCGGGCCCAGGTACCTGCTCACCCTGCCACCCTCCCGCACTGCCTCCGGGCCACCCCTTGCACTGGGGTCATGTTTCTGTACCCATACAGCCCCCCATTTTTTTTTTATCAGACCTACCCTGTCTGCTGCCTTAAACCTAGCATTTGCAAATTGCTGGCTGCACTACCACTGTTTGTTGCCTTTATTATTTATTTATTGTTACACTTTTCTTCCATGCACTTTTCCCCTCCCCCTCTCCCCATGCACTTGCGCGTTCTCAATGTCACTGGGCCTAGTAAGATCGCTGTTTTGTTCTCCCCTGTTCCCCTCCCTTGCCTTGTCACGCTCTGAAACACTTGTGTACGAGCGCAATAGAAATAAAATATCAATATCAATATCAAAGGGATCCGGGTGGCTTGAGGGGCAAGACAGGGCAGTCACCTTACAGAAAATGGGCCCATGTCACGGACAATGGATGGAGGTGAACCTGAACGGAGTTGAAGCAGAGTAGTGGCGACCCACTAGTCTTCCTGAACAGAAAGAGTCTTTACCTCGAGGCACTAGTTCTAGGAGTATTTTGCAGAGAGGCATGGGCAGACATGGAACAGCCCGGTAAGTAAAGACTTCCAGCATCCTTAAGAAGATACCTAGGCAAGGACAAATGAACTAGGGTCCAGCCATTATGGCCAACGCAGGTCCTCAAACGCAGCAAACCATCTTTATGGCAATCCTCCAGAAAAACAGAAGAGAATCTGTGGAATTGAAAGGGACACCCCTCAATAAGCACACTCAGTCAGGGCTGGTCTACACAAGTCCTTCCATTCAAAAAACAAGCAGACACCCAAAGGTTTTGGGGACCAGCAAATCCAGCTGGCCCGAAAAACTGCCAAACACTCCTATACACCAAGGGTTTCTCCTGGCTACCTTGCGCTTAGTTTGACAGTTCAAAACAGTGGATATGTCACACACTTTCTTGAGAAAGTCCTGTTTTAAGTGCAATTTTTATTCACTTATCAATTGTTTCATGTGGACTCATAGTCCCAATTGTGGTCAGCCGACACGTGTTTCGACCACGTGGGTCTTTATCAAGGCAGATACCGGGTATCAGACCAAGACACACGTCTGCGTCCAGATTAACTGAATTAGGGCAGACTTCAAGCCCAGCCGTCATCCATAGGATTGAACGCTCTTCACCACCCTACCCCAATTGGGGCATCTCTTTCATACCTCCTGCCTTGATAAAGACCCACACGGTCGAAACACGTGTCGGCTGACCACAATTTCGACATGAAACAATTGATAAATGAATAAAAATTGCACTTAAAACAGGACTTTCACAAGAAAGTGTGTGGCAAGTCCACTGTTTTGAACTGTCAAACTAAGCGCAAGGTATCCAGGAGAAACCCTTGATCATACGATAAAGGAGGTGTGGGCTTCACCTCAACCCCTTCCTGTGACCTGCGGATAAACTAATTAGGACACCACTTTTTTTATCACCAGAGCTTAGCAAGGACGGTTCTACACCTAGGGCCCAACGACGTATACACTCCTTTTCACCCACAAAGGATGTGTGTTGGGTTTGTCTAGTGCAGAAAACCAGGCTAAGCCATTTTTTACCACCCTGAAGGGTTCAGGGTTATGCTTGAGGCTCAGGAAAATGCATTGGTACCTCACTGGCTACAATACTGATACATTGGGCTACTACTGAGGTAAAAACCATTGAAGCCAAAGCTAAATTACAGCAGCCACCAGCCTACTCAACACAATTAGTCACCCACAGACACAAATGGGATGCTTAAAAAGCACCCCCTGCCCTGGTAGCTATATAAGGTACTAGCAATGGCGGCTGGTGACTTTGTAAGGGGGTGGGGCGTACAATTTGGAAGCTAAACTTGAGAGCGAGCGAGCACAGCGAGCAAGCCAGACCCCCTTAAGGCGAGTTTCCCCTAGAAGAACATTTTGGAAAAATGGGTGACAAACTGCAATATACTGCCCAAATTCACACAAACATCGCATAATAAGCATTAGATTTTAGGTATTACTGATGTTAAATTATGCTGACGTGTGAAGTGGCATGGTGTATTTTAAAGCAGTGTGTATTGAGTACAACTGGTACTATCTTGTACGCTCAAAGAAAGTCATTATTAGTTATCCAGTAATGCTGGAAAAAATATTTCCTTCTCATGCTGTTACTGGTATTTATTTGCGTTCAGTCTCTTACTGGGCTTTTAGGTATTACCTGACCTACACTGTGATCCCTTTTCAAGAAACGTATGCATATTTCTGTGCATACAATTGAAGTGAATATAGTGCAGCCAACAGAGAGTGTATACTGTTCCACACATAAGAGGAACATGGTGTCATTATAAGTATAAGTATCCCTGGGTGTCTGCAATCTGATCCAAAACCTGGACCCATTTCTGAAAGATTTGCATTTAAGCACAAGAGAAGAAATACATGTAAGTCCTGTGCACATAATACTATTATGGCCTTCACACTCTAAAATAACTCTAAGATGTAAAGCGTAATGTTTCTTGCCTTGTTAAAGTGTTAATAATGTTCAAAGTTCAACACAAGAGTTCAAAATCCAACAAAAAGGGTTTCTTCACAGACAAAATTCACGGTTCTAAGAACAAGTTCCTTCTCTGGGTTCTTTGTCTAAAACAACCAGTTCCAAAAATAATCACCAAGTTTCCAAGATGATTCCTCTCTCCCCTCAGAGCATTCACCTTGTTTGAGGAAGTGGCTCCCTTCCCCAAGGTTTCTCTTTGCTTCCAGTCCTAAAGGGTACCTTTCTTCCCATGTACCTGTACCTTCATTTAAGCACTTTGTTCACTGTTCACATTTCACACCTCACCATGTTATTTTCTTTCTTTAACTTTCCCCTTTACTACTTTACAGTTTATATATGTTGATTTCCTTTCAACGGTTCACACAATATTTCACACACACTTGTCTTCACTTGATAAACACTCCTGCTAGGACTTTATATATGAAACACTTAGCTTATCTTCACCTCGTATACTCTCCTTCTAAGGCCTTTGTATACATGTATATGAAACACTTAACTTGCCTTCACCTGGTATACTCTCCTTCCAGGACTTTATCTGCAGCTTTCTCGGTTCCTTCTCTCGACTCTCCTTCCCTTCACCCCTATCAGCTGGGTTTGCCTTGTATTTAAACTAACCGGCCCAATTACCACTTTCCCAACAATTAGACGTTGCGTTTGATACTCCGTCTTAGAAATCATCATTACTTCTCTGTTCTTCCTCGTGTCAGTGCCCATGGTCCCGCCTTTTGAATGACATTGAGGGAGTAACTGCTGAACTTCATTAGGAGTAATCTTTATTACTCATGGTCTCTTTCCTGTGTCTGGCTGTGGATTTTCCTCTTGGATGATATTGAGGAAGTAAACACTGAGCTCCATTGGGAGTAATCTTTACCATTCCTGAACTCTTCCTCTTCTCAGTAGTTCGTATGTGGTCCCTATTGGGATCTTGGGGGGAAAAAAAGTGGATCTAAGATGTTGGGGAGGGATATGACAATATGCTATCGAAGTCTGGGGAATCGAGGGGACAACCCTGAAAGGGAAAGGAGGGGGGATATGTGGTTTCCTTCAACCATGTTTCATTTCTCAGAGGTGTATCTCCCCTGGGTGGTCCTCACTCATATAGCCGCCCCCAGGGTCAGGATCAGGTAGTGGCTGCCGTCTCCTGGGCACATAGCAGGAGGCGGTCTCAGGGAAAGTAGTGAGGACATTGCTAGATTCATCACAAAGGTTAGAGGAGTCATTGCATTTCTTTCTGAAGGCTATTGTTTTGCTTACATAATGGAGTATAGTCTGTTAAGTTGCATTCACATAGAATAAGGTTAACAAAGTGTTGGTTGCCTTTAATATGATCTGCCCTGTGATCAGACCATTGATTATTTTAAATGAGATTAATCCTGTAGCAAGTGAACTTCAGAATAAATAATTGACATGCTTCCAAGAAATACTGCAAACTACAGTTATATTTTTGATCCTACTGAATGTCCTTTGTTACAGACACCCACTTCCGGGTAATTGAAGTTTCTCCCTAAATTGGCAGTAGGCAGTGGTGCAAGGAATATACCACAGAGAAAGCCACAGAAGGTAAGTATTCCACTAAGAAATAAAAGGTGTGCACCTTTTATTCTGGAAACACCCCAGTAAATGTAATACCTTCTACCCACAGAGCTTTTATTGGTGCGCTTATAAAGTAATGATGCGTTTCACTGAAGTGAACAGAAGCGTTTCAAATCTAGCTGCAGGGAGTGATTGTAACTACAAAAGACCCTCAAACAAACCACAGCATAGTAAGTGTGCTTCTTCCCGACTAGGACTGGACACGTGTGAAGTGCTATAGGCCCAGACACCCGGCTGTGCACTTTGGTCGGCAAAGGGGTGCAATGTTCAGCTTAGAGGAGCTTGCAGAAACCTGGCCTTGCCAAATCATGGTTTCAAAAATTAAGTGCCTTTGGTGTTTGCAAAATGCATACGACATTACAGCTGGCAGCCTAGTCCCATACAAACTGCTTCTTACTGAGGCCCATACGTCCCGTTTCCATTTTCATATCATCAACTTTACTTGGTTGAAAATGTTTACAGTATGTCTCATCCCTTCCTACATCTCTGAGACAAACGTCACCACAGAAAGAAAGCAATGAGAAAACGCAAAGGCACGTGTATGTTAAAACACCGACCTGCCTCAGGCTAACTTTATCTTGTTGGGAGCACGATTTTTTTACTGGCACTCAACCCCCGAATTAACCTTTGGACAGCTTTGATTTGCTGGTCCAAGCCACGCATAGCTTTGCCACCATGTGCCTGACCGATATGGGCTGCCATTTGGGGCTGGCCACAAGGGCCTCACACACTAAAATGTAATTGTAGGTCGTGTGAGAGAAACATACTTTCCACATACCTGTTGCTGTGACCATGATGCCAGTGACTCTGGTGGCTGCACTTCCTACCTCATTGCTCTCACAAGGCATGTGACCCGAACACGGCCTGGTTCGGGGCCACTTGCTCTGCATCTGCCAGTGCAAGCAGTGCCACGGACTCTAGCCCGCCCACTCGCTCAATCATATTCAATTTCATTGGCTGCCAAACAGCCAGTGAATTGTAACTATGGTCTGTTCCTATGACAGACTAAGAAGCACTGCCCTATTTGCGTATATGACATTATCTGCGGGGCCACACCTATGATGCCCACCATCCAATGGAATTATTTATGCTATATGTGGATCCCTTAAGCTGCCTGCAGCGCACTCAAGGAGAAAACTTGAGTAGCAGGGGACACGCCACTGTGTCTGCTAAGCTTGCCTTGCACGCTCCCCATGCCGAGGTGGTCCAGACAATTATTTAACATTTCAGCCAGTCCCTACTGCAATCTGAGTCAGTCACACAGTCTCATTGAGCACAATGCATGCAGTGCACACTTTTCTGTCTTTGCACTATGGCGTGAGGCATCAGTAGAAGTCCTCTGGCCACAAAATAAACTACAAATATTTAGGGGACCCACAAAGTGGATCCACAGAATCCCCAAAATTGAGTTGTTCTACCACTGCCTTTACCCTTTGTTAATAAAAGATGTGTTGTTCCATCTACTGATTTAAATATCTGCTTTCATGATAACTTTTTGTTCGTAATGTTATGTATATGTTCTTTGCTTGCATCTTCTTTTCCCAATGACTGCAGGTTTCTTTCATTTTTGTATTGTATTATATTGCCCCTTAATTGTTAATGGATATGCTTCCTTCAAAAAGTAAATGTACCATATCCTTGTCTTTGGAGTAGTTATTGATAAACCCACTATAATGGGACTAAAACTACCCTATGGTTTTGTTGGTTGTGGGATGCACTAATACTAATTTAGCTTTTCACATACCCACCTTATTATTTAAATTATTGACCGGTTTGTGATTTCTGAAAGGAAAATATTATTTCTGTTCCTTAGTGGCAATTGGTTGCTACTGCTGTCAATGAGGCGTAGCCCCAGAAGTCCCACTCTTGACAAAACTCTGTTTAGTCTACTCTTTTGTTTGAAGTGTGTGCCTATTTGTGTTAAGTACTTACATGATTTTTGCCAGGTGAGATGTTGTGGATTTAAATTCAGGCACCCGAATCTGTTCTAGTCGTGGATTCCAGGGCCTGTTAACTTTGCCACTGCTTGCTTCACTTTGATCATCATTTATTATAACGCAGTGTGGCTAAATGGGAATGAAATGGTGGAGAGGATCTGTGCTTAACCTCAATTAGCTCTTTCTGTAGATTATGCTTTCCTTGGATTATACGCATCTTCAATTTTCCAGGATCTAGGATCCATCAGCAAATGGTCCTTGGTACATTACCAACTCCCAAAAACAATGCCCTGCAGCATTAAAGCCGATTTGTGGAGTGCTCACTGCTTAAAGTCATTGATTCTTGCTAATGCTCGATAAATATGTTGGCTAGAAAACCATTGTAAATATTTTAATGGCAATATTCAGTCTGCAATTTGTGGGGTGCATTTAAGGCCCTAAACAGAAATCCCCTCCACCTGAAACATAGCATTTAAACCCTGTCACCAAAAATGGCTCTGCTTTGCTTTCCCTGTCACATGAGTGGCAAGCATTGGAATATTGCATCCCAAAAACAGCCCACATTGCTTTATTTCACCTGAATGTCATGAAGTTATGCACTGCATCCCAAAAACAACGGCCTTGCATTGCTTTTGTTTCACCTGAATGACATGAAGTTATGCACTGCATTCAAAAACAGCCCTGCGTTGCTTTTGTTTCACCCAAATGACCAAATGACATGACGTTATGCACTGCATCCAAAACGTCCCTGCGTTGCTTGTGTTTCATTTGAATGACAAAAAGTTATGCATCACATCCAAAAACGGCCAGGTTTTACTTTAATTCAAATGAGGGGCAAGGATTTCAACATTACAACCCGACACAACTTTTGCTTTCCATTTAATTTGAATTTAATTTGAAAAGCCACTGTGAAAGGATAGCTCTGCTCACACAGAAATGGCAGAGAAATAGGCTGCGGGGGGAGGTTGACTAAGCAATGTACATTATGTTTCAAACCACAAGACTTCAATCATCTTGGAAGAGGCTCATAATACCAGAAAAAAATGCTTTTGGGATCAGGCAGGAAACTTCTCAATTGAAAGCCCTGCTTCCCACTGGAAGTCACACCTGCTAGTTAATCATCCTGCAATGACATGTGATATACTGAGGGCGTTCTAATTCCCTGCTCTGCCAGACTAGAAGGCAAGGGCTCAGGGATTTCAAGGAAAGCAAGTGTGGCTAAAACCTAACTGGGAGGTATGAGCTCCTTCCTGCACCCACTACCAAGAACAAACTGACAACTTCAAAGGGGGTAATACAAATCTCTGGTCACTGGCTGTGGGCTATAAAGCGCCCCTCCCACAGAGGAGGACAGATCTTCCCAATTGACATTAAAGGACTGATTCCATTTCTGTAGCAGTTAGAATGAGAAATAATTTCTTTTTATGCTGTTTTTATGTAATTTCCAGTCGATTTTAAGAGCTAAAGTGCATTTTCCCAGGACTTTGCAGACTGAAATGGCCAGTTAAGACTAGTTTCTGGCTGCTCGGAAGATGTGAGAATTATGAGATTTGATGGAAAGATTGAAGGTGAAATTAGGAACATGGTTGATCATTTGAAGAGTCATAACTTATTCATTTTTGGAAAATGGCAAAAATGTTCCAAAGGTCCAGGCTACCTCGTATGGAGTTGGCGATCGGCTTACCTAATTGCCTATGACCCTCTCAAACCGCATATCTTATGCATATGTCAGGGGCTAGTAGAAATATGAAGTTATGAGACATAACTGGGTTTTGTCAAAAAGTGGCCAAGAAAACAAAGAAGTGTAAAAATGCAAATAGACAGATGGTGCTCTCTTCCCTTGAACCAATCATGCCAGTGGGCAGAGAGAGGAATGGTAAACTATCCTATCCAAGGGGTAGGGGTAATTTTAAAGTACTCCCCCTAGATTGTAAAGTGAGTGATGTCATTTGGGCTATATAAGGGAGTCAGAAGAAATACAAAAATCCAGGGAGACAGGAGAAGGAGGACTGAGAGAAGGCAGCTGAATTTTACCACCCTTGAGAGTGCAGTGACCAGACCCCTTGCCTAGCTTTCCATAGTGTCCTGAGATCCAGCTGGCTTTCCAGAATCCCAAACCAAGGCTTAATTTGTAAGTAGCAAATAACCCCAGCCCTAAATTGCATAAGCCCTTCCTTTTTGTAGCATTGCACCCATTGAAAACACATTGAAACCCTCATTGAAAACCTAATTGAAAAGCCCATTGAAATCCCCACATTGCTAGTGTAATTCAGTCACCTTCCCGTAGATCTCTTTCTAAAATTGCTTTTTTTCCGTGTTCCCATTAAAGATTGTGAGAATTCTAACAGTATATCTTAACCTAATTGTTTTGTAGAGATTAGTGCATTGTGTTACCACAACATTAGTGGTTGTGAAATTGTGTGATTTGTCTTTTTCATTAAAAAATAAATTAATAAATATCTTATTCATACACACCGCACTGATTCCTGGTCCATTGTGACAGGGGGTGTTTGTGGAGGTTGGGTGCGAGACGGATTGGAGGCCTACTTAAACAGAAAATAACCTGTGGTTTATTCAAAATAAAAAGCGCTTTGTTTGCCACATTCATTGTCTGGGAAGGAGTCCCTGGCTGGAGTGTGCCATGTAATAAAACCGTGACAAATTCAACGCTGAAGCAGTACAAAGGACTGTCTGGTCATGCATACATCCAAGGTCACCATCTAGAAAATCATTTTCATTTGTTGAAACAAAAAAAGCTTCTTACTTTATTGTTGGCAACAAGAACAATGGAACACCTGAAGACCTGAGTGCATAGATCGTTTTCTTTTATTCTATCAAGTGCCTGGTGCCATCCTCTGAGGTCAAGACAAGGTATTGCATTTTTCAGCCATTCTATTCGAAAGCTAGCTACTTCATAAGCCGTATGAGATTGTATTTGTCATTGTTCTTATGAAAGAATGTGTCTTTCATATTTTTCAGTGCGTAGAATAGATATATTTAGACCCCTTCTAAAGTATTAGGTGGATTCTACCACAGCCATGCAAGGGATAGATTGTACGCCAAGTGTACTTTTATCTATCTCCAAATGCTTTAATCCGACTGTTGCAACATGAAGTGTGCATGTGATGCTAAAATATTGTTCTTAACATTTCCCTTCAAGAAGGCTATATCATACTTGGCTGTAATAAGCAATCATTGTTCAATGTCAGGGCTTCTGAGGATTTAACATTTTGTGGAGGTTGGTAGTGTCCCAGCTGCAGCAGATTATGGAGGTCCTTCAGTTTCTGGCTGACTGTGATAATGCCATTTGGTCTGCACAGGGACTAAATGGCTTAGTTGGATATGTTTTTTGGCTATGTGGGATGATGTATTGGCAAAGGCAGATACATTCTTACTTTTCCCCCTTAACCTATTGGCTGTTTTTGACACAACACTGCATTCTAATCTGTTGCACTACTTGGCATCAGCAGGCAGAGCCTCCTATATTGTTCTCAATGGATTTTGATCCAATCTCGTGAGCAGCAAATTTAGTTGTGCTGTTTTCTCTCAAGACCCACAGTTGTTCAGTGTGGAGTCCCCCGCCAGGTCACTAGACCATGCATTTAACCTCTTAATCTCCATGCATAGGGAAACTAGACAAAAGCACGATCGCAGACCTGCACGCATCTGCCATCATACACAACTTGAAGTCACTTTGCACAACACCTATGCCATGAGAATCCAGCTAACATTCATAACAAAGATGTGTTACCTAGATGCACACATAACTTCTATCCCACTCTTGCTTATCCCCTCTAGACCACTTATCACCACCCATCCACATGCCAGCTTGGTATGGGTGGCTAGCAGGGACTTGACCACCCCTCACACCTTAAGCACTGGCCAATATATACACATGCATACTAGCACTTTCTCGAATTTCTTCCCATACCTGGATTCTAGTCCTCCGAGGGCGTTCAACCTTCATCACGGTGTGACCATATTAATTATAGAAATGACACACTATTACTAATACTACTAATTCTATACCAGGATAGAACCAAATAGAAATATGGAGCACAACTCAACTTTCCTCTGTTTTTCTTTACTCTGCCATGCTGTTAATGTAACTACTTACTCATCGCAAAGAGAATTTTAAAGGGGCTGCTTCCTATGTGTCAAAATTAGGAGTACTAGAAAAAAAGACATGCATTGCTACATGTCAGCCCCCAGTGTAGTCCAAGGGGAGAAGACTCCCAATTGTATTAGTGTAGCCGGTTGGCAGAGTATAGGATAGACCCTACAACTAGCTATATTCAATCAGTGTTTTGTTTTGATCATTAGATTATTTTATGGTGAGTTGATGTACTTCAGTCTGTGAAAGAGAAAATGTCCAATCCTAGACTTGGTATTAGTTTCACTGCAAGTTAACCTATATAAGCCATTTTTAAATTCAAAACTTTAGGGTTTCGACATTTACACACAATGTTTCTAAAGAAACAGTTCAGTCACACAAACGTTTTTTCAAGGAAAAAATAAGGCCCTCTATGGGTCGTTTTTAATCAGTTGAAATACCGAGTTATTGTGTGTATTTTCAAACAAAAAGGAAGTACATTAGCGTCATGCAATTTCCATTTCAGAAATTCAATTGTGAGGTTAACCGGATAATTCTTTCTCAAAACAGAACATAAAACAACTGCGTTTTTCTTAACAAATGTTCACATTATCCCAATTTGGTCGTCGTAAATACCAAAACACAAACAAAAGTTCTTTTTGGTTAAACGTCAAAATTAGGAGTACTCTCCTCACCTGAGCATTCACTGGAGAGCTCCTCTTATAGATGGTCCGATGGGGGTGAGGATCCCTTCTTGCGGGATGACTTGCAGTCCTCGTAGAGGTAAGGTCTACCTCCATATGAAGCCACCATGCCTGCTAGAATGCAATTCAGGCAAGAGACTTCTACCCGAGATAACAGGATGTCAAAGGGAAAAAGCCTTTCTGGAAAATAAGATGTGTGTGGCACCAGGAAAGGCGACTCCTAGGAAGGAGATATGCTGGAAAACAATGTGAAGATCTAGAGGAGTGACTGGCAAGGCGAGGGATAGGTATGAAGGAGCTTGCCAAAACTTCAGTAAGCAGGAAGGAGATGAAGCGAGGCAACAGATATGGAATGAAAAGGCAAGAAAGGGGTAGAAAGCATAAGCAAAGGCAAAGGCAAGGACAAGAGGGAGAAGGAGCAAATAAATGCAGGCAAGTTGCGGCAAGCAAAGGCCTGCGCGAGATGAAAGTCAAAAGGAGAATACGATTGCACATGAAGTGTGAACTAGTGTTTTACCAGGAAAGCAGAAAAATCACTTGGCTGCAACGCCACAAAAGAAGGAAAGCCAGCGTTGATAAGGATGGCGGTGGCCATCTTGGAAAAGACTAGACCTGTCCGTGCAGCGCGATGGATAGGATTACAATGAAACAGTATTGTTGATATTTTGGGCTGGATTTATAAGAAAACAATAATTGTTAACCTTTTCCACATCAGATTAAAGAAAACAATAATTGTTGACATTTTTGGCAGGATTTAATTGCAAAAGATTTCGTACGTAAAATCTTTATTTCGGCTATCAAGCCATAAAAGTGCATACATGCAGAGGAAGCTAATTCATGATTGGCTGCATACTCTTATATCTCAATAACCAAGCTCATGGGTATATAATGTGCTGCTCCAAAAACTGCGTAAAAATCAGTGCACTCTCTTAAATATTTAACAGCCAATTCTATCTGTCGTTTGCCTGCATCTCTCAAGATCTGTCTTAGATATAGGGCCTCATTACACGGTAGGCGGTAAACCATGGCGCTATTAGCGCCATGGTTCATGCCGGTAATTTACCGGTACCGCCTTGGAGGAAAGGGGAATTACCGCCCCATTTCAAGGTTGGCGGGGCGGTAATTCCCCCTTCCACCATTGCCCTTCCCCATTCCCATTTTTGCCCCATAGGGCTCTACGGGAATGGGGAAGGCGCTAATTACGGTACCGCAAATTGCGGTACCGTAATTAGCTCCACTGGTCCCTTTGCGGGTTGGTTTTTAACGCCTGCAAAAAGCAGGCGTTAAATTCCCCAACCCGCAAAGGGACCTCGTAGTAAGGCGGTAAGGATTTACCGGTACCGGTAAAATACCGGTACCGGTAAACCCTTACCGCCTACCGTGTAATGAGGCCCATAGTCTTCTCAAATTCATTGATCTTGGACAAATCAACAAAAAAAAATCCTAATTGTTTCTTTGGGGGCCCTACATAATAAGCATTCATTTGTGATGGCAGATCACCGCCTTTTGGTAAAAGAAGTGACTGGTAACATGCCCAATCTAAACCTAAAATATAAAGACCTTTCAAATGCAGGAGTTACAATATCAAGATATTCCTTGAAACCAGGGAGTGTCCGAACCTCAAGATATTCAAGGCCCAATTTCTGTTGGTCAGGATCTAATACCAAGGCCTCACTGCTCCTCAGCCTTAGGTTAGCTTTCATTACTGATGCCTGGGCTATTGTGGGTGCCTATGGATTTTACCATAACCCTGGAACATTCAAATCTTGGCAAATGGCCTTAACGTGTTGAGCCCATTTGGAGCTTTTGCCATCATCAAGGGTTAAAAAAGATGACAAAGCAGCCCTGTGGGATTCCAGGTCACGTTGTTTCCAAGTCCTTGCCCAGAAAAAAGATGTCTGGGTCCGTATCTGGGACTGGGCCAGAATCAGGTCAAGTTTTAGGTAAACCAAAGCTGTGGGTGCGCTGACCGGAAACATTGATAGTTTAAAAAAAAACTTCTGCTCATAGATTTTAATCCTTAAAATGTCCCTCTGTTCCCAAAGTTCGCCACCATATAGGGCTGCAGGAAATGCCTGTTTACAAAAAGGAACTAGAGCGGGAGAAATAGCTCCACCTCCATGCTTTAACTAAAAGGACAGAATGGACCCACCCACTTTCTCCAAGGTATTAGAAGCTTTTAAGATTTGGGAAAACCAACCGCAACTTTCTTGAAATCTGAGGCCTCAATAATGAAAGTAGTTCACTTGTTCGGGTGTCTCCCTGCTAGCTTCTAATCTCAATTGTTTACATTTAGCTTTGGGAGGTTTAAACACCAAGACCTTTGATTTATCCACATTTAATGAAAGGCCTGGTTCTTCGCATTTGTTCATTAAATTGAGAGATTTTTTTTTTAATCTTGGGGAGTTGTAGAAATGAGGACAGCGTTATCTGCATAACACAGGGCTGGATAATTCTCAAGAGCCAATTTAGGGCAGTCTTGGCATTCGCCGACTAACCTATCAGTACTTTCCTGAATATAAATGTTGAACAGGAGTGGGGCCATGTCACACCCTTGTCTAACCTCTTGCAGGTATATAGAAGGATTGTTCTATTTGAACATTTGACAGTCTAGTTTTCTTTCTGCATGTGCAATTGACTTTGAAATAGGGAAAGCAGAAGTACACTTTCATTACAATGATGGAATGGTAATTATCCAAAGCAATGCATGCAGCATGTGTTTAGAGTACTAAAGGACATGTTCTTTTGTAAAATGTAAACATTGATTTTGACTTCATAATGTAATGTTAAAAGTGAAAGACTTCTTCTTTTAAGCTTGCAGCTATGAATTGCATTTACAGGCCATATTCAGCACAGTACCTGGATATGACTGGATTCTTTTGATTAACAGCATATTTTTTGTAACACTCCTCTCATGATTTAAGTCACACTGTAAAAGTACAATGCAGAGAAGGGCGGCTTCACAACCTGTGTGTGTCTGTTAATAGCAATAACTGATACAGTGCATGCCATTTTGCAGGCCTCAATCCTTTGTCACTGCCATTGAATGCACAGAAGATGTTAAATGCATTTTAAAATAAATAGCACTTTCAAAGCTGGTCACATAAGTCTGTATTTGCAAACAGTCATAGAGTGTGTGTGTGTGCTCGCATATGAAATATAATTTAACCCAAATTAGTAACATGGATTTTTGCTTCACGTGTATGCCATCCACATATTGTGTTCATATGGGTTGCTTGAAATATATAACAGTTGGTTGTAACCAGGTACATTCCCCAAGTTTTCTGCTTGGTGTTTGGCAAGCTTGCAGTTGTGTCAGAGGAAGAGATGCCTAACTCTTGCTCACGAGCTCACTTACTACTTCCAAATCCCATCTTCTGGCTGTGCTCCTTTTTCTTCGTTGATTTTCTCGTTCCTTGGGGTTCTTTCTCTCCTACACTTTGTCTCAACTACCTACACCTTGCTTATTCTGAAGTCATGTCCCCTCCACGATGCTCTCCTACCTCCTTGTGCCCCTACTGGTCTGCCAAATATGGAGCATCTGTTGAATAGTCCCTCTCTGTCTGTCCAGGCATTGCCTTATGTCTTCTCTTTCTCCAGCCTGTACTATCTCATCACCTTTATTCTTCCTAATTGGTGAGCGTGCACTTCTTTCCTTTCCTACCACCCACTTCATGGGGTCTCTAATCTCTCTCACCATTTCCTCCTGTATGTGAAGCACTCTTCGTTTTGTGTACATTGGGTGTTTCACCACTTCTTTCCCATTTTCCTTCACCTCCTCCTTATCCTGTTGTTTTAACACTGTTCTTCCTCAGCCGCTGGGGTCTCTCTCGCCCCAATATCCTGTTGCTCACTCTCCCAGCCCTCTTCCTTTCCATCTTCCTATGTCTCTCTCTTCTCAACGTCCTGATGATCTATTGCCCGAGTCTGGTTCTTCTTTCCCAGTCTCCTTGGTCTTCCTCCTTTCCACTTCCTTAACCTGATGTTCTCTACACCCTACTTCCTGCTCTCTCCTCAACTACATTTGTTTTTAGTCCAGTACACTCTTTTGGTTAATCTTCAAACCAACATCCACTTTTGCACTGTGGGCGTAAAGAACTGACTTACCAGGCTTTGTATATCAATCAATGACCACATGCTGCAGGGCCCTATGCACCCAGCCCGCCCCTCTCTGAGGAGTGAGATCTGCCCATAGACCAGGTCAGTCAACAGGAACTTCAGAGAGCAGAAGCTGGTAGGCGAGATTGAACTGGAGGCTTCAGTGGGGTGTCAGAAGGTCGAACAAGCGGCAGCAGTTAGTGGGGCTGCAGAAACAAGGATCATGGGCCCCACTCTCAATTTGTTAGGGGCCCTTGAAGGTTAGTGTTCACTTAGTGGGGCGGTCCAGTGTGTGACATCACTAATGCAAGGATTCAGACTGAGGGACCACATATCCAGTGTGTGACATCACTAATGCAAAGATTCAGACTGAGGGACCACATACTCTTGGAACAGGACTAAGCAGAAGAACTGGACGGAAAGGGGAATTGTACAAAGAACAGATTGTCCAGACTGAAGAGGCAGAGACTAGATAATAAATAGATGGTGCAAACGGGAAATGCAGCCACATATATCAGGAGTGGTACCATTCAAGTCCTCAAATACCTTATCTGGCAAAGAAACAGAGCAAGGGAAGTCCAAGAGAGGCAGACCATGCATGCCAAGAGTCAACCTATTGTATGGAGATCCTTGGGCGGTGAGAGGCTAGCAAAGTTCAAAAGAGGCAGACCTCCTATGCCAGGGGTGGTCTGCTGGTCAGAAGGACCTGGCCGGGTAGCAGCACTCTGAGGAGGCAGACTGTACATGTCAGGAGCTGTCCGCTGTTATTGAAGGCTTAGCGGGGGCAGTGGAGCTCAAAAGAGGTGAACTCCATATGGCAGGAGCAGTTTGCAGGCCTCATGGCCTGGGTGGGAATCGAGGAAACATAGCAGACATGTAGGGCAAAGGGAGATGAGCAGTGGAGGACGGTGAAACACACAGCTAGATGCAGGAGAGGGAGCGAGAGAGTGGCAAGATGCACAGACCCGATAGTAAACTGGCACTATGAATTTCTGGAAATGTGCTTTGAATATATGGATTAACAATGGATTTTCCACTGAATCTTTAAAGATAATCTTTCATTGTCGTGGCAACTTTACTAACTGCCATCTAAAGAACAAAAAGGACAACATTGATATACAAGAGTGACCTCAGAGGTCGTTGGAAGTGCTATGTGGACAGGTATATAGGGAACTCTGCAGATTTCCCGCTAGGCCTCTGCACCCTGTGTCTTTTTTGTCTGGTTACCTATTTTATTTCCAAATTTTCTCAAAGGAAAAGGGTTGGTCTCGCTGAAAATGTGTAATATGGTCCACTTTGAAAATTATTTCCAAAGCCTCTTGTGGTTCCCAGTCCACCCCTGGCGAAAGTTTACAGTGAAAATGATTGTCAGCTCCAGGGATGTCATTTGGAGGTCACCAGGGGTCGCATCTGTAACCCCTGTGTTCTCCCTTGCTACCCCTGCAAAAAAGAAAATATCTATTTTTTTTAAACAGAAACTCCTGGAGTAGTGAGGGCCCCTGAGGTGTGGGTGCCTCGCCACACCTGTTTGGGGGTGCCTCGGCACAGTCTTCACCCATCAGGGTTAAGGCTGGACTGGGGCTTGCTGTGTGAGAAGGAAGCACTCAGCAGGGGTTGGAGCTGACCGTGACATGTGCCATGTGTCACATGCCACGTTCAGCTCTAGCCCCTTCTCCTCCAGCTTCCTCACGGCACATATACAGGAACCAGTGAGCTCTCCCAGCTTCCTGGTTCCTGTTTGTGAGCAGGAGCACGGAGCCGAGGGTAGCCTGGATTGACGACACGAACCTGGATGTGTGAAGTGCATGTCAGATGTATGTATGTGCTATGGGTCAGTGAGTTGTGGGTGAATGAGATGAAATATGATAGTGTGTGTATTTGAATGTTCTGGGTGGGTGTGTACCTGTGTAGATAATGCAGTGAAGGTGGATATAAGAGAAGTTGTATGAGTGAGTGACTGGTGGGTGAATGAATGAACGAACGAACGAACGAGTGAATGTGATAGTGTGTTTCAATGTTCTGGATGGGTATGTGTCTCTGCGGAGAATGCAGTTTGAGTGGACGCGAGAGAAGATGTATGGGTCAGTGAGTAGTGGGTGAATGAGTAGGAATGTGATATTGTGTGTTTGAAAGTTCTGGGTGAGTTGGTGCATTCTTGTGTGGAGAATGCAGTGCAAGTGGATGTGAGAGGTTTATGGGTGAGTGAGTAGGAATGTGAGTGTAGGGGTGTACGTGAGTGTAAATGTTCTGGGTGGATGGGTGGGAGCATGCGTGCGTGTGTGCGTGCGTGCTTGTGTGTTTGTGTGGCGCGTGGCGCCCTGGGGATCACTTGAGCATTTTTGACACATCCTTTATTGACTTTGTATATTTTACTGGTATTTTCAGGCAAAGCATATTTCATGTGTGCCATTACCTGGCTAGACTGGCATTATGGTACAACCAGTCTAGCCATTGCTTACTGTAACATTAATTTTTATTAACTGAGCAACTATGATGAAACAAGATAATAAGTGTTCTTATGGGTCTACACTGGCTTACATTGGAACTAGTTTGGACATGTTTGCTTATTGTGACATGTCACTTTTAATGTCCAAACCAACTGGAGTATTTTCTTACATAGGAGTATTGGCATATATTGGTAGAGCCAGCTTTGGGCATAGTGCCAGTAATGATACTATAAAAAATATCTCAAAGCAAACATGAATATGTTCTTATATGGGAATACTAGCATATGTTGGTGGAGCCAGCATGGAAATGTATGAGCATAGCCAGCATGAAATATTTTGTTATACTAGCATATATTGAAGGGATCGGCATGACAATGCATTGAATTGCATCTATTGTACTTTTTTCCATGAGTTACCCTACACCCTACAAAACCGATTGCAAACTGTCTGGCCTTCTACGCAAATTTTCACAGGTGTGCTGTGTAATGCACCATTCTAACCCATTATTCAAAACATTTTCTCATGGGAGTGGGAAGAATCTCCCTGAATACCCCACCCCCCCAAATCCTGTTTTCGTTAGTTCTGACCCCCTCACTATGCCCGGTTGAAATTGCATATTTGTGGCAAATATTTACACCCTCCAATTATAAACAACTCACCAACCAATATATTTTGGGATGAGGCACCACCCCATTCTTTTTAAACTGGGTGAAACATTTACGCTTTTATTAAAAAACATATTTACTTCTTTTACTTGGAGTAGTGCATGCCCCTGCAGCGGCATAATTATCATGGACAATGTGCACACGTGATGGTCCAGGCTGGCACGGGGTGTGGCGTGCTGTGTGCTTTGTTAAGGAGCTTGCGAGTAGGCCTCAGCATGGCTCGCAGGGGGGCCCCCAAATTTTGGGCTATGCCACTGATTGGGCTCTGTTCACTTTGACTTTGAACACATTCAAGTGTGATGTGAATGGTTGGGACGGGCTGCAAACTCGAACAGGACCCTGCTCTGGTGCAACTATGTTCAAGAAAATAAGCATTGGACGCAAGAGTCTCTGAAGTGAGAGAGCCATGAAGTGACCCACCCCTCCCCACTCCACTCAAACTCCTTCTTGTAAGGGCTTTGAGGAAGCTTTATTCACAGGCTGGTCCTGGGGGGCGGTCATTGAATAACTCACCTCACACATAAAATCCTGATGCATTGAGCCCCACTTTTGAGGGAAGTGCAGCCCCCGCCCCCACACCTCAACCTGTTTAAAAAGATTGATGAAGAGTCATGTATCAAAGCCTAGGACATTAAGGTGTTATTTTTAGCTCTGGGTTATGGGGGACAACATGTGGTTGCTTGACACAAAACTTAAAGATAAATGCATGAGGAGACAGATGGCCTCAGCGAACACCCGCACAATAAGTTTCTGTCATAGTGGAAGCTGACTCATAGATACATTTATAACCAGGGAATTTTGTTGATACTAAATCCTGGTCAATGATTTAATTTTCAGGCCTTGCTCGTGCAGAACTTTGCTCCTGGGTAGAGAGACAGCACACAGCGCCCCACATCAGTGGTATTTTTGGCTTGTTTACCGCATCAATGCCACAGATAACAAGTACTTCTGTGATCAATGATATATAGATGGTTCATACAATAGCTGTAGCCTGTGTTAGAGATTTTGGTTACCCGGTTACAAGTACGGCACTATGTCTGTTTTACATATAGGATCAACGTCGAATCTGAAAAATTACATTCCCCAAATGTGTGTATGATCGTGGACAAATCTCCTCTGTGCATTGGTTCTTATATCTGGCTGAAATGAGAGTGCCTGGAAACACAGGTGTTATACGCATCTGAAGGCCATGTGCAATCACTTCCCTTGATATCACTTGGGGGTAGGTCACATGACATCCCTTCCTGTGATGTCATCGTAGGTCAAGGGCCGTGTAATGTCACTTACGCTACCCCTGGCATTTTGGTGTAATTACGTCCCTAGTCAGCTTCACTTCATCTCTCAGTTTAATAAGTGACAGGGCCATTAAATAAATAGGTTATGCACTAAAGGGTGGATTCCAAACAGGCACAGGCTTTATGTTTCTGATAGTTCATGCTTCAAACCTTTGCTCAGGAGAGGACTTAATGCAGAATAAACATATTACTGTTAGTTTCTGACTTAACAATACCCAGATTGTTGATAAAGTAAAGTTTCAACTTTGAAGTGCAATGTTTCAGTTTTCAAAACTTTGCATTGTCTATAAATGATGATGGGTACCTTGATATGCTTTTAGCACAAACTAAGTTGGTCTAATAGAGCTGAATTATATATGCCCATCTACTTGAGCATGACTACTGGTTCACTAATCAGCACAAAGAGCGCTCTCGTTGCTTGAGGAAGCCCTTGTCATGTGCATACTAAAGCATGTTCATGTCATTAAATGATTACTTGCATAGTGCAAGATCAGCATATTTATGTCGAAATCATTTTAGCACGAAAATAAGAGAAGATACAGAAGAACATTGAAGTCAGCAGCTGGCGGCAGGGCTGGGAAGGTTATGTGCTGTGAGACCTGAGACGTACATTTAATGGCACTGCGGTAGACTTGGCACATTATCTCATTAAGCTGCCTATTTCCACGAACGCTGCCCTTAAGTCTTGGCTTAACTTAATTGTTACCTTTCATTAATAATACATCCTACAGGGTTTACACACACAAAAAGAGTTATAGTGCCCCTTCATTCACATCAGCAGGAACACTAACAATGAATTGGGACATTTTTGGGAGAACGGCTCTGTCTTTTTTGCAAATCTCTGTGTCTAACAGACTATCACTCATGTCTCCAAAAATATACACAGTCCAGTGTCACAATTAGATTAAGGTTGGTCCGCCATGTTAGCGATGTTATCCGCTTGCAAAGAGCTTCAGAGAAAAATGCAGAAGTCCTCCTTTAAAAGAAGCGGCATGACATAATCTACAAATGTTCATAGCGAGCTCTAGCTCGTCTGCCTTCATAGGCCATATTTCCAAGATGAAAATACCAAACATAAAGGTAAAAATAAATACAAATTAATCATGTTTGTTTTTCTGTTCACCTATTTCGTGTCGGTGCCCTATGCCTTAAACATATGAAAACGACCTTTTTGTGCTTAAATCTATTTATGCTGACGTTTAGGTGCCTCAAAGACACTGATTCGTATTTTCTAGACCAGCGCCTGGGTGCTGTCCTTTGTTGACCATATTTAGGACTCAATGGAGCTTTTGCACTCTCACTCTATATCCGCAAACTCCTTCCCTGGCATGTTTTAGTCCTGCGGTATGTGCATTGTATTGTTCACAATAGCCAGTGAGACAGATGAGTCGTTTCAGCCATGACATCGAGACAAAAGTGGTTGGGTTTATGGCGGAATCGACCCACTTCTTGGATCCTTGCATTTTTTTGTCTTATTTGTCTAGGTTTCTTCAAAAGAGCCAGTAAGAAAGCTGAGTCGATTCAGCAGAAATCTGCCTGAAGCCTGCAGGTCAGAAAAATGGCTGAATCGACTCAGCCTTTTCTTGCCCCAAAGTGGATGCAATGCCTACCAAACCCGTTATTTGCAGTGCTATCAGAGGCATTGCTAGGGGGTCAGAGAGGGCTATAGTCCCGGTATTTTGGTTGAAACCCCGGATAGAAGCTCAGGTGTTACAACCAAAAAGGCTAGCTAGCTCCAAGTCCCAACACAGTCCCAAAATGAGTATAGCCCTGGATCTTTTCCAGACCTAGCAACACCCTTGAGTGCTATAAACCTGTAAGATCATCCATTTTAATAATAATAATAATAATAATAATTAGGCTTTTATATAGCGCTACAAACCCTCAGGTATCTGAGCACTGCTTATTATTACCCACGGTGTGTGGTGCTCATTTATCGACCTCGGAAGGATGAAAGGCTGAGTTTGGCCCCGCCGGGATTCGAACCTGCGTCAACAGGCTCTGCACGGGTGTCAAAGCGGGCGCTCTACTCGCTGTGCCACTTGACCGGCTGATTCATTGATTGATTGATTCATTGTTGTGATGTGGTGCAGGCCTGCTGCCAAGGAGCAGCCGAGCACATTACTGCATGGGTTTAATAATGTGTGCTTCCTGGATCGCGCAAGACCAGATCGTCTACTTGTGTGCATATGCACTAGATGGGTAGTTGTATTTTTGCATAGTGCAAGGAGTCACCAGTGCCAGTTGCAGGCTCTATGAGGAGGGGAGCGAGGGTGCTCTGTATCTTTGGAGTAAGCTCCCGGTTGCCTGCATAGCAGATTGATGCAATGTTAACAATTGCAACCTTGGGGATATCACACTGCTATGAAATGGGACATCTGAGGACGCATCAAAAGATTCACGTGGAGAGAACACACATTATATTCCTCAGAACCTTGAAGGAGGGCGGCAATCTGTGAATCTGCCAGCTGTATGAGCTGGTATCCCTGGAACGCTGTTATAGCCGCAGATTGTTGTCAGCCTCTTCTCCTTGGGCCACTTATCAATGCCATGCTGCCATTTTCAGAAGTCCCTTGCAGCATTACTGACGGACGTGGTAGCCTTCCTGACAGAGGCGTGTACCACGCTCGTTGAAACAGCAAGTGTAACACTTTAAAGACAAATTGCCTGACATTCAGTGGGGCTCTGCCGGCTGGCACCCTGTCAGTAATCTTTTCCGTGCATGCTCCCCACAGTACAGGGAGCTCCTAAGAGGTCTTCTTAGCACTGATCCACATCCAGGCATTCCTCGGAGTTCCTGCAGGGCTGCTTATTGTCTTCACGTTTACTTTCCTGATTAAACACGATTGCTTTCATCTTTTAGGGGCCAAAAGCCTAAAAGACTGGATTGAGTCGTCCAATGACGAAAATACTGCATTAAGTCAAACAGCAGCAATCTCTACAGGGCAAAGCACCCCCAAAAGACAGAATAATCTGTCTGAAGCTCAACCTGAAATAACTTTCATCATTAATTCTTTGTACATTTCCTTACTCTTTCCAATACCATAATAAAAAAACTATTTACCACCATCGTCGTCTCATAATATGTAGTTCTAAAATTGTGAAATGGGTTTTCAACACGGGATAAAACAACTTTACAGATCCCGCCCTTGGATCATACTGGGAATTACTGGCCCGTAAACCCTGCTAAATGCCCTTGCTGCGGATGGGCCTTTAACTGGGTCTTCAAGGCTTATAAACTCTCAGTACGTGGGAGGGGTCTTATTAGTACCCGGCGAGGGTCAACCAGAATGTAACAACCATTCTGATTGGCCCTCTCTGGAGCTTTACCCTGCCGGGAATCCCTCAGCCAGGATTCCACTCCTTTGTTCCCGGTGGGGGGCGTGGCAGCCCCTCAGCCAATGAGGAGGCTCGAAGCGGGGCCATCCCCGCTCCGAGCCCCCACGCGGCTGGTGGCTGCCATCGTCCCCCGCCAGGGAGTCAGGTAATTTATTTATTTTTCTCCCCTACCCTGCCCACAATCCCCTCCCCCCCTGCCCAACTCCGCTTACCTTCGTATTTCTCCTTTTTGGGAGCGAACGCACTGGGAACACTTCTGTCCTCATCGCGTCTGCTCCCGATGTCCGCCATGGAAAGGAAAAACAGACTCGGTTTTCCCTTTCTGGTGCTGGCGGCCATTTCCTTTGACTTTTTTTTTCTGTTCCGAAACACTGCAGCGTTTCAGACCAGAAAATATGCTGTTAGTACCCCAGTCTGGCGGGCCGGGGTACTAATAGCTATAAATCCCTCTCCGCGGGGTCATTACTGAGTCAGGTAATGGCCCAGGGCCTTCGTTAACTATGGGCCCCGGGGCATTACCTGACTCGGTATTGCCCCCGCGGCTGGGGGTTTATTGCTTAAATAACAACCCTGGGAATCAGGCCCGTTATTAGAGGAGGACCAAAGGGACCATGACCCACGGCCCACATGTGGGAAGGGGCGCAACAGAGACAGCTTGTAATTCTCACACCTTGGAGATCAGGGAGCCTTTGCGCTGTAACATCATTAGCCGGACGCAGCACTATTCTGACAGATGCAAAGGGCAATAGCCTGCCTATATCCATCGAACACTTTTGATGTTGCCAATGGCTTAATACTCTGAACATTGTTTTAAGAAGGCCTGCACCTCTCACATTGACTTCTCTTTGTGAAATTGCACATCCATAAACTGCCCCTCTAACTTAGACACTGTGAGAATTGCTACACAGGGATACTTGCATGCCAGAATGGAGGGTTGGGGGTTTATATTGGCCAAAAGGGCCTTTTTTTGCTGTCTTAATCAAGCGCAAGAGACTGCCTGCAGGAGTTGAAGGTTTGGGGGCAGGAGTGGAAGACAGAAGTGAATGGTGAAAGGAATGCGTAATACATGAGGAGGAAGGGAATTGACATTAATTTACGATCTTGTAGCAGGTAACTATGTTAATTTTCCTGAGTGTGTGATGTTTTTGGGCAATCAAATTAGTGATTCCATGCCATCTGGACACCATTGATTTTCTGGTATGCTAATCCAGTTGAAACCAAAAAAAAAGACCAACTCCCAGAATTAAACAACCCGTGTTGCTGCCCTTTACGTTTTAGGCAAATGGACCAAGAGTTGGGAAAATGGGAAAAAAAGGGTAATGATTTAGAGGTTTAGGTGACAACTGCCTTTGTTTGGTGCTGTATGCATCCAGGAGCAATGTCTTGTACATGTTTTATTTACTTGGAAAAAAATGTAGGTGCAAAGATAGAAAACAAGCATCAACAAAACCAACAGGTTTAACTTGCGTGTAGCGAGAATGTCTGAACACTCTGCTCATCACCTATTCGCTCGCTTGTGCTACACTTTCAACTAAGCAAAATTGTTGATAAAAGAATTTGCACCAACGGTTCCCTTCATTTAGATAATAATTAACCTAAACATCCGATAATGAAAATGAATTCCTGTTTGTAATATTGTTTTATATGTTGTCTACTTATTACTTTTAAGTACAGATCAGTAAAACATTATTTAAATTGCAAAGATTTAATAATGTTGGTGAGGGAGTCCAGTGTGGGCTAGCAGTAATGGAGCAACGTGAGGGTGGGTGTATTCAGTGTTTTACCCTGGAAACAATATTGTCTACAAACTGCCCTGCTTGAATTGTTTTGTATGCATCCTTGTTGGACTGGTAGAGCCAGCAGATTCTTTTGAATGCCATTATCCAAAACGACTGGCAGTGGAGAATGCACTTGAAGCCAATCCTCTGTGACCGCCAAGGCATGTTTTTGTAATATGAAAAGGCCCATGCATATGTACTGTGACAATCCGGAAGGATTTGTCACTTCTCCCCAAGGGGCAGCCTTTTCCCATGAGGCTATGTAGGTGCGGTCGCTACCCAATAGTCCCCCTATGGGTGGTATAATTTGGGAGGGCCTCATGGGGAGGGACCCCCCTCTGGGGATAAGGACGATCACCTAGGGTATAGTCCGTTGGCCAACATCACAAACCTTCCCTCCATGCCAAACCACATCCTTGAGAGTTCATACATGTATTTCTGTAGTCTAGGAAACACAGCCACAGCAAAAAGTGCCAGGAGGAAGAAGAGCACAGAAGACATGAACATTACTAACTGTGCTAGTACTGGTACGAGGTGCCCCCAAGGATATGATATGTCATTTATAATGTGCCTGTACACAAGTGTTTCTTGGCGCGACAACACAAGGAAGAGAAGACAAAAAGAGGACAAAACAATGATCTTACTAGGTCTTGTGTCATTCAGATCGCGCAAGTACAGGGGACTGTAGGGTGCCAGGTGCAGTCCCAAAGTGGTTGGGAGGCACGGAGGCAGTGCAAGGTTAACTGGTCATGCAGGAGACTGGTCCGTTAGGTTCAGTGGATACCAGGTAACCGGAATGCGCAGTAGACAGGGACATCAGCAAGGGAGAGGGATAGAGAAAGCAGAAGTGAAAAATAAGTTCTTGAGTTGCTTCCTGAACCTTAGGTGGTCCTGCTGAAGATTGAGAGAGGCAGGTAGGCTGTTCCAGAGGGAGGCTCCCACCGAAGACAGCGATCTACCCCCCACTCCCTGCCTGGAGAAGCGTCTGACCCTCAGAGAGTTGGAGGTGGATGAGCGGAGGGCTCGAGAAGGAAGATGTTTAGGAATAGAAAGTTGTATGAAGTGTGGTCCCTCACCCAAGCCTTGTGGACAATGCAGAGGGCCTTGAACCTGATCCTTGCAGCCACAGGGAGCCAGTGGAGAGATTTCAGGGCTGAAGAGATATGATCCTTGGGCTTGAGGCGAAGGACAAGTCTCGCAGTCCTGTTCTGGATTAGTTGTAAAGGACGAAGAGTAGAGGCGGGCAGATTTAGAAAGAGGCTGTTGTTGTAGCACAGCCTATGGAGGACCAGCGCTCTGGGGACAGTGAGAAAAGGAAGAATACCTCTGAGGAGGTGCAGCTGATAGTGTGACTTCTTAGAGATGTCAGAATTGTGAGGAGAGAAGGAGAGGGTGGAGACGAAGATGACACCAAGGTTCTTAGCCTTACAGGAAGGTACAGGATGAGGACCTAGGGTGGGCTGCCAGAGTGAGAGACGGAATGAGTGAGCAGATGTCCCAATGAAGAAGATCTCAGTCCTACTGGCATTTGCTTTCTCCTAAAATAACTAACTAGTCATGATATTCTGGTGTAGCTCATATACATTACCCTACTATGCAAGCATGACCTTAAAAACCTAAAAACAGAATGCAGCCACAAGAGGTAAAAACTAATATGAAAAAGTGGCTCCATAAACAGAAAAATCTAACTAAGATATGATTGCACATATTAACCAACTACTGTTCCCTCCCTCCCATAAATCCTATGCTTTAGTCTACCACTTGCTTACTCTAACCTCTACCGCAAAACAAATCTAGATATTACCAGATAACCTTCACTCTTTCTCTCCCGGCTCTGCGAAAGGTTACCATACATGTACCTACATCCACTTATTTTATGTTTGTTGTAATTTGAGTAGCGTTCAAGTACCAGAACTTCCGTTATTCATCTTGCCTTATAAAAAGTTCCTTTTTGGAAGGCCTTCCAGCGACTACCCTGACATCTCTTAGATGTGTCCTGCATGCTGCAGCAGCACTCCTGAAAGGACTCTGGAAATTCAACCCTGAACCTCCTCTAACTGCACTGGCTCCCGCTGCAAACCTGTATCATCTTCAAATCCTGTTGCATCATCTACAAGGCTGTCACCCTGAAGTCCCCAAGCCCGCTCACTGAGAAACTTAGCATTTCCAGAGGGCTGCAATGCACCAGAATTAAAGAAACATGAAGGCTTTGTGGTATTTATTGACCCACTCAACAGCATTGCCCCACATCACTAAGCTGCATTTGCGCAGAAACAACCAAAAAGGTCTGCGCTGGCTCCTGTGCACACCAGGACCTCCTAACTGCATTATGGCAGCAACAAAAAGATGGCTGCACCATCCTGCCTAGCACACTTCAGGCAAGATGAAACAAGGAGACACACTGAAAAAGTATGCCAGTGTGTTCTGAAACATATAAATGGAATCAAGTGAAAAGGTAGCACTGCTTTGCGGAAAACCCAAAATTCCCCTTCAAAATGAAACATTTTCACCCTTTAAAAATGCTGCTTTGACGCTAATTCCATCTGTTCATTCTGAAACCACTGTGATTAAAAAGGCCCTATCATGCCCAGGATTTTTCACTGTGCTTCACCAAAACCAGGCATAATTCCTGAGTGACAGGCCCAGTCAAACCAACTCTGAGAGAAATCAATGAGCAACTTCACTTTCACTCGCACAGGAACACGCGTTCATTTCCTTCCAAAAGTATCCAGGCTCTGCAGTACATAGAGACTTTAACTCTCTGAGCCAGGTTAGTGTCAATGTATCTATACTTTAGATAAAACTTGTGCATTCAAGGAAATGACTACAGCTGCAAAGACAGTGTGGGCATCTGAGTGAGCTGCCAAACTGAATTTAAAGGAAGAAATGCTAGCAGTTTTCTACACATGTGGAAAAATGGGCTTTGCTGACTGAAGAAAAAAAATGGCCAGTTTAAAATAAATTGTTAAATGAAAGCCTGCTTACCTAGCAATGTAAAGGGATTATGTTAGTGGTGATAATACACACATAGGCTATCTTCTTTCACAGGTTTGTTTTAATTCAGGACCCAAACTAAGAAATGAAAGAGTTTCAGACATATGGGCTGAATTTGCTAGCTCTGAAAATTCCAGTTATTCCGATTGCCAGCCATGAAACTTCCCCAAGGAAGGGAGACACACCATAAACCTCCAGGACACGAAAGTGGTAATTGCCAGCTTGAAAAACTTTGAATGGGCCAGAACAAAGAAAGTTCACACGCTCGTCAGACATTCGTCTGTGCTCCAGGCTGGGACAATAGAAGTCTTGGGACACTAACCTATGAAGTGTGAAGGGGCAATAAAACCTTCAATTAAACTGGGAACCCACACCCCACATAGGGATGAAATGACAGTTGGTTGCAGTTGGAGGAAGAAAGAAAAAGATCTAGTGATAATGGACTGCCTTTTGACTCCAAAGACTATTTTATAAATAAACTTTAAAGACTTTTTATCTCTGCAGCAAGAATTAGTAAAAATGTAAAAAGTTTGCAGTTTCAAATATAATTTTATGGGCTTTCTTTTAAGACTTGGTAGAACGCATTGTCGCATGGGGAACAGAAGTTACTAAATATGACCGATTACAAGGAAAGTATTAATGTTGCAAACATAAAAATGTGTACATACATCCCTGGCTATTATTTGCATCTGTGTATAAAATTGTGGAATTTTTAGGCCGAATCTTTAATGTATAAAATTACCGAAATATATTCGATGGGCGAAACAAAGTCCCACAGACTGGAGGATTGGACTGATAGGTGCTGCACATAAAATGTAACTAGTGTGTATAATCTGCCAAGAGATTGCAATGGTGCAAATGTATGTTTTTGGCAAAATCAGATTTTCAGTAAAGTAAAAGTAAAGTAAAGGCTTTTAGGTGCTGCAGTAGTGAGACATAGATTAAATGGAGAGTTTGAAGGTGTAGCAAGTGCAAGGCTGCGTTTCACTTTTCACAAAAACTGAAAAGAGCAGGAAAACTCTAACCTCGGAACCAGAGTATTATTAAGACATGAAAATCAGAAAAAATTGTCCAGAGAACAAAAGCATTTATCACAATGTATCAAAATTTATTTAGAGTGATAAAAAAAATTGGAAAATAGTAAATTAATTACAATTTATTAAACACTAGTAAATTTGACATAGCAACACAGCAGCAAAATATGCCTAGAATAGGGTAAAATATCATTCACACTTGCGATTCATAGTGCAACATTCAATCCCGACTCAACAAACAGTGGCATACATCTAAAATGCTAAAAGAAAAAAGAACTATGCTAAAATCAAATGAGGAGAGGAAATATATTACTGCTCCCCACAGCGACATTGATTATTATTGTAATTGCCAAACACATGATAGAGTTTATTAGCACAACATCTATTATAAGGGTGGATCTGGAAAAAGAGATACAAGTATCGCATCCCTTAAAGTTTTTCTCAACCTATTTCGACGTGTAGTGTTGGTTTACACAACGTCTTCATCAGGAGGCGGATCTAACCATACTGTAAAAAACACAAAAACAAAACTATAGACTAATAGATAACAAACCCTTAAAAATGCTGGCAGATTGCCGATAAAACAATGAAAAGGTGTCAAAAAGCACCTACATTTTATACCACAACAATTTGGGACCAAGTGTACCATCATGCAGATTAGTATACTATGAACCTTAAACAACATATATGCACCCCGATCAAGGGGTTAGTGACACCCGAACAAGATCCGTGCTGAGTGGAGAAGAACTGACCAAACCAAGGCGAACATGTGCAAATATCCACGGAAGCCAATAACCACACCAGTGTTGTCTATAGGTCCACTAACCTGGTGACTGGCCAGCTGGCAGCAACAGAGGATAGGAGTGGATCATCCGTCTGCTGAGGCTTAAGAGCTGTGTCCTAAACCAAGACAAAGTCGAATTGGGCCCAATTGTTTAACACAAGGCCTGGTTTAGAAATGGACCATCATGATTGACTAGAAATGAAAGTGGAAATAGAGTACACAAAGTCTTACCTGGTGGGATCTATAATACGCTCAAGAATTTCAAAACAGCGCAAACTAGATTGGATGGACAGAGTGGAAGCTGTCAGATGGCCAAAGCAGTTGACTGCAACTGAAAAGAAGAAAAGAAGCGGCACAAACGTTTCCCGTTAATGCGGTACTTATAAATAAAAAAAGGAAAGAGCAGAATGCTCCAATCTAAAGAGGTCCACTACAATTAAGCAGCCACAGCCCTAAAACTAAGCAAGTAACTGAGGCATCCCCTGTGTTAAGCAGCCAAAGTGAGCTCTGTTAACTAGAGGGACATATTAATTATGGAACTGTAAATGGCAGACGCCAGGTCTGGAATGGGCTGTTAGTTCAGCACCCACAAATCCAGTATAAACCATGCCTAATTACACAAGGCACGGTGGCCCGGTAGCAGAGCATTAAAAAGTTTAAACTCAGAGCGTATGGCTAGATGGCCAATGCCAACTGGACTAAGCCCCCCATGCCGGTAGAAGAGTCTTAACTTGTCACGGTATACATGATCTCGTGGAGAGGTGAATTCACTCGCTCTCCGTCTCGCGGCGTGTCGTTAGAATGCCGCACATGCGCATAGAGGGCCTTCAAAGGAATCAGGGCGACCGCCTCCAGGCATATTGGGCGGGTTTACAAAGGCAGTATGCCGGGGGCTGCGCATGCATTGGAAGTGCATGCAAGTAACTGAAGAGCCCCAGCTGCTGGGCATGCCTGACGGGGCTCAGGCAAGTGTTTCCCAAAAGACCATGATATCATAAAAAAAAGAAGAAGAGCACGTCCCTAGTTAATAAGTGCAACGAGCCATTGCAGACAGGCGCGTGGCTGCCCGATGAAAGTCCCAAGTGTTCCAGCTGAAAATACAGCAGGAGCATACAAGGCAGGTAGCCGCCAGGAGGGAAAGGAATGAAAAGGTAAGAGGTAGCTATGAGCAAGGCAGACATGAACCATATCTGTTAATGAAGCTGGGAAGGGATGTGAAAAAATGCAACTGTAAAAATTGCCAAAATGTACAAGTACAGACAACCTTTCCTTGCTCTAAACAAGAAATTGAGACAATTATTATAAGTCATGAAGACCGAACTGGTTAGACCCACTAATAGGCATTGAAATCCCAGCGTATTGAGGCCTTTATGAAGTGTTTTCAAATTAAAAATCCACATTTGTTCCTTATAGGACAGTTTATTGGCACTGGACCTGTGGCAGCGATTTTTTTCAATACAAAACCATAGAAGAGAGTCTGGATCATGTCCCATTTCCACACAATGAATAACTAATGGTGCAGAAACAGTTTGCGTTCTGATTTTTGAGCAGTGCTCATTGATGCACAAGTGGACTTCCCTAGAGGTTTTGCCTACATAAAGCAACTGGCATGGGCACTGAATCACATACACCACATTCTTCTGCAAGTAGTAAATGTCCGTAATTCCCAAGACCTGCCATTGTAAGAGAAATCTGTAGTTTTTCTCGAAAATTTACAGTCCTTTAACTTGGTTGAGATTATTATCTCTAACCTGATTGAAACGTAAGGGAAGTCTAGAGGCACGAGTGAGTTTCTGCCCCAAATGTTTGCTTTTTTTGAAAGCAGATAGAGGTTTCTGAAAATTAAGGTCAGTGGAGTTGAGAATCCTCCAATTTTTCAAAATTATGGCTTAATTGTCTCACTATGTTGGCAAAAAGTGGACACGCAGGTAGCTGTTCTTTCTCAACAATTTTAGGTTTAGGCTTAAGAAGAGTGTCCCGATTGGTGTAGAACACTCTTTTTCTTGAATGTTTAATACGTTTCCAGGGGTACCCTCGCTGTTACAGCCTAGCTTGTAGCACGTCCGCATGAGTGTTAAATTGCGGGATGCTAGAGCAATTACCCCGTAACCGCAAAAACAGCACAAGCAGCAGAATTGGTAGTGCTCATTGTCGTGCGTGAGAAACATGAAGGGCAGGAAGTGACGGTGTACAGTGATTCCGCCTACATGACGTTGACCTTAAACGCAGAGTTAGAAGGCTGGAAAAGGAGGGGCTACCTCTGCGCTGACGGCACTCGAGTGCAACCTGCATCCTTATTGGATAGACTTATTAAGGCACTACAACTCCCAGTGGCCATAGCGGTCATTAAGTGGGCAGTGCATACTAAGCAAACAGATTTGTTCTCTTGCAGGAACGAAGCCACAGACAAAGAAGCTAAAAGGGTTGCATATTCCCCAGACTGTTCAAGTTTTGATACAGAGAGTATGTTACGCTCACCTGATATCTCCGGGGGCGTCTGGAAGGTTCTGAGATCTGGAACCCTGGATGCGTAGTTGCCCAGTGCTGAATAATGAATCTTAGTTATTTGTAGGGTGAGCTATCCGCCCTGCGTTTCTTGTGCAGGGGCGCTTGACGTTTGTTAGCGAGCTGCCAAGTTGCTTCACTGGTGCAGTGCGTCTTCCTTGGGCCCAGGCCTGCTGTGACTCCAAATCTGCTGGTAGGCAGGTAGGTTTGTTAATTGTAAGTCTTTCTTCTGTTTATGGTGGGAATTCGTTAATGTCTCTATCTCCTTCTTTTCAGGTGCAAAGGTCTTGATGCTGGCGTGCCGGATGGAGAGGCACGTTTTCTAGGTAAGAGAAAGCGCAAAGCGCAGCACCTTTATTGTCTTTTAAAGCTAACCTGTGTTTTCTTCATCTTCTCCTCACAGGCCCCTGTGGTGCTGAGAGTGGATGAGAGCGTGATGGAAAACAGGCCCCCGGAATCCGTTAAGGTAAGTACAGCGCTGTGCGGTTGTTTAATACTGAATATGTCTCTCTTCCTTTGCAGATGTTGCTGTGGTGCTCCGGATGGAATCGTGGCGTAGCATGATGGGATTCAGGTAAGACTGATGGGATACGATGTTTTGGAAGTGCGTGTTCTAATCTTGTTTTTCCCTTTCTCGTTATTTCAGGTCTCAATGTTCGAACAGCAGCTGTGGTAGTGGATAGCCGGAAGTCCTTAAGCTAGTACTCACAGGTGAGTGATGTTTCTTCTTCTCTCAGTTTCCACAGATTGCAGCCCAGTTGAGATGCTGAGTGCTGGATGGTGTTTTCTCAGGTAAGACAGAATAATCTTGTTCTTGCAGGATTACAGGAAGATGCTGAAGACCAGGCGCTGGACACGGTGAGCGTCACGCTACGGGTTGCAGAATAACTCAAAGTGTGTTCTGCAGTTAGGGTGTGGTTTATATAGCCCAGGTAAAGTAGTAGCAGTGAAAGTAGTTCCAGGCCTGCCACACCCAAAACACTAGACTGCATGGCTTGGTTCTTAGAACTAGACTATGAGGTGCTTCCATGTTGGATTTAAAGGCCCATGTACATAAATGGGACCTAGTTTGAACAGCCCTTCCTTCCTACATATGAGCCTGGTGCCAAAGGTGCCTGGACTGGCTCCAGGAGCCCTTTTGCAGTGGTTTTAAGGCCCTCAAGGTTCTGGTGGGAGCCTGTTTGTGGTACAACTTGTGCCCCCTCACAGTGGTCATGACAGAGTATTAAAGAAAAAGTGGTTACAACCATGTTAGTGCAAGAAGGGTTTAATAAATTATCGATAACCCAACTAATGGAGATTGAAGGGAGTGAACCCTTGGAAGAGCAGGAATTGTGGAAATGAAGTCGGTGTTCTTTAACCCCCACAAAAGCATTATGTCGACAAGACCGCACTGGAAAGCCGGTGATGCCAGTAGCATTATTAAAGGTCGCTCTTGAACAGCTGCATTACCCCCGCACATGTAACTAGGGAGAGTCTTGCTGCTACGATTGTAGAAGACTGGTTCATTCCTAATTTGTTGCAATACGTTGCACTATTTATGGTAAACTGCATCGTGTGTCAAAAGGTTACTGCTGGGCATACATTGAGGGCGATTAGAGGAGTAATACTTTAACCTATTGGTCCATTTCAGCATTAACATATCGACTGTGTTGATATGCTGCAGGTCTGTAATGGATATAGATATCTATTAGTGGTGGTGTGTCCCTTCTTTAGGTGGATCGAGGCAGGTCTGTGTACACACCCTCATGCCACTTGTGCAGCAATGTTTTTAGTGCTTGATGTTTTCCCGAGGTGGGGTGTGTGTGAAGTAATGAGATCTGATAATGGGCCCCATTTTGGTAATGAGCTATTTAAACAGATACGGCTTCTGTTGAGTACAAAGCACAAGTTTTCTTCTGCTTAACACCCGCAAGCAAACAGGGTATGTGAGTGACTCAACGGCCTCCTGAAGGAAAGGATTGCCAAGATCAAATTGACTTTGAAGAAGAGATGGCTGTACTGCCTACCACTAGCCTTATATGCCCTTAGGAATCAGCCAGGATCAGACCACCACCTCACCCTGGCTGAGCTAGTGACAGGGCATCAAATGAGAATGCCCTTCACACCTCTGTCTAGGAGTAGAAGTGATGCCCAGAGAGTAGCTAACACTTTAGGTAATGAGATGCATGATTATTGGACATATATGACCTCTAGTATTTCTTTCATTTCTGACCAAGTCAAGCGCAAGGGGTGTTGGTCTCAGAACACAGAAGAAGACAATGAAACAACCAACCCAAATGAACTATTACCGTCATCTAAGTTATATGTGGGAGACCTAGTAATCATTAAGAATTTTACTAGACGGTGGCATGAGCCATGTTTCAATGGTCCCTTTTGCGTGGGGAGAATTTAACCCCTTCAGCTGTGAAAGTCCAAGGAAGACGAGCTTGGCTTCACCTGAATGATGTAAAGGCCTATAAAGGTGAGATCCGCCCTCCCACCGTTGCTGATCCAGACGCAAGACAAGAAGAAGAATTTCAACATGTGCATATTCAATCGATGGCGAAGAAGGACGAAGAAGCAACCAGCATTTAATACAGATTTTGTATTGAACTGGAATTCAGTGGACACTCCTTATAGATATTTTAGCAGAGAGTGCAAAGACTTTCAGAGAATTCTAGGAATTTTAAAATGAACTTTTAGAAATAAATTGAAGCATCAGAGTTATACCTAAACGTCATTTCTTGGTTAGAAATTGGAAACGAGATCCATATCCAGATTAATTTCGTGGAGAATAGCTGTTCTAAGCAGTTAAACATATGGTACTTACCAATAGTGACATTCATCGGCTTGTGCTTGCTGTCTTTGTGTTTATACTTTAGGCTTGCCCTGCTCTTGTGAGAAAAGATGTTGATTTTCGTACTTTCTTGCAGGATCCTAAAAATGGACCAGTCATAAGAAGGCTTCTTATTGCTATAATTGAGCAGATTTTACAGTTACAAGTATAAAGAAATTTGATGATTGAATTAAAAATGATTAAAGGAGAAAGTGGCACGGTTCTAGGAGAGGAACAAGTGCAATGAGTAGTAGGATGGCACGAGAGATGGATGCCTATGTTCTTAGGCATAATATATGCTTGCATGTTTGTTCTCTTTGTCTTTCTGTTCCTCATCATTCACAGTCTTTATCATGTTAGCAGTTCCACTGTGGAGGAGGTCCCTATGAATTCTTCCTGCTATGAGATCTTCTTTTGATGTACTTCATGAATAGTACATGGCCTCTAAAAGACACAAGAGAAATGCAGAGGAAGATAGTGAGGGGATAAATACCTATCTATATAACACAGCATACTTGGTGAATAACATGTGATACCAACACATGAGAAAAGTGGGTGAAAGAACATCCAAGGAGAGTTGCTACGTCTGCTCTCTCATTCCCTATGCCATGAATACAGTGTAAACTTTCATCCCATAACACGATGCAAGGTGCTTCAGTCACCTTGCAGCATGTATGACAAGAGGACAATTTCAGGGAAGTTGGGCCACTTTACAATGGAGATCAAAATGGTTGTTTCCATACTAGGATAACTATATCAAGACCACACAGAGGGAAAAGGAACCTGTATAGAATTGCAAGGTGATTGTGTATCCTGCAGCAGGACAGGATGAGGTGGTCATCGAAGAGATGAAGAAAATGAACTGCCCCGATGTGACAGAAATAGCTGGATCACCTGGGTGTTGGGTGCGAACTCAATTCTTAGTGTACGGACGAGTGAAATCCAAGAAAGGATGGGAAGAAGAAATGATGTCCTGTGCAGCTCATCTATTGAAGCCATAATATGTACAAGAGCTGCAAAGGGTGAGCTATGGCTGTTTGAAGTCATTGGCTAAACATGCAAAACTACTGACATGGGTAGAAGATGAATCAGGCACAATGGTTGTAATCCTATTGGCTAATGCAACATTGTGCTTCCGAAGACACAAAAAGAATCGTGTGAGAGATAACAAGAAATGCAGAACTACAGTTGGCATTTCTAGGATGGGAGAAGGGACAGCCATCCTCATGGATCGATATTGGGCTTGTGGATCCAGGGCCTACATGAAGTTGGCCAAGGATTGGGGTGGAGTATTCTCCTTGGTGCTCATCCATGTTCCAGCATTAGTGATTCCTCAGAGTGACCTGAACATTGGAGAATTTCCAAAAGCAGATGCTCATTTTAGAAAAAGATTGCTTGAACTTCTCAATCGGACCAGAAGAGGGAATTACTTCTCAGCCAAATCAATAACAGCCTATGACTCCATTCCTAATGAACACAGGTTGTTCAGCAAGACTGCTTCAATATTTACGACTATATTCATCCCTGGGAATCCAAACGATGGCCAACGCCAAGTAGCTGCAGATTATGAGATGGGAGCTTCTGCAGACAATTAGTACCACCATAAAGGGATTCAACGCTATCAAGGAAGAGCTGAGGGCCATACGACTAATAACCCCGCAGAACAGATTAGTCCTTGATATGATCACAGCGATGGAAGGAGGAGTTTGCGCTAAAATCGGGCTTTCATGTTGCACGTTCATACCTTCTCATGATGATGAGAACGGGACCTTAACAGAGGCCATAACGTTGTTAACAAACCTGCATAACAAGATAGAAGAGGAGACAGAGGATGTTGAGGATGATAGTTTACTTCCATATTCTCATGGATTCCGCAGTGGTTGGCAAACATATTCAAGATTCTTGGAGCAATATTGGTGATGGTGATGTTTGGATTCTGTGTGATCAGGAGAATGATTGCCCAATGCAACAAAACAGTGAAGAAAGCGGTAGGAATGAAGATCATGATCGATGTCGAATCTGGGTTTGGACCCAAAGAATTGACTGATGAAGCTGTTAGAAAATAAATAGAGGCCAGCATAATAGCACCTGAAGGATTGATGTTCCTGGATCTAAAGAATCATAAGAAGTATGTGGGACGATGGGTCTATTGTAATCCAAATGGACAATGCAACTGTATGACGTGGAGTGTAGATGAACATGTCAAATCAGGCGGCACCCTGAGCTGGTTGATGAAGTTATGGACTCCAAAGAAGCACTTCTTCAAGAGAAAATGTCAAGATATGGAGACAATTGAGGGGGTGGTCGTGGGCTCAATCCAAGGGGGGAATGTAGAGGAGTAGTTGCATGCCTCTGCAGGAAATCCCACCCCCCCTACCTCCTATATGTTGGAAGCCTGAGATCGTGCCATTTTTGACACCAGCAGGTGTGCCAGTACTGCAGCTAATGTTTAAAAGAAGGTACCCATTGAGAAAACCCTATCGAATGTATTCCCAAAGAGATGAAAATCTGAGGGAGGAACTTCCCTGAAGGAATATGAAAAGGAGCAAAGAGAAAAGTTAGTGACATCACAAGAAACATGCATGATGACCCGAGAATACTGGCTGAAGAGAATGCATGGATCTTACAGAAACTGATGACGGTGTTAAGAATCGAGTAAACCTTCCTATGCGCGAAGAAGACTGCACATGTGCAAAGTACTGCAGAAAATCAACCATTCAATAATTATGCAAAAGCTGAAACGTAAGGTAGATTAAGTCATTTTAGAAGCTGGCTAGAAGTAGTGAATAGACTGCAGGCGAAACTGCCATTGCATAGGAGCTGGACATCGGCGTCATGAATTTAGTAAGACAGGAACCATGGAGAGGAAAGGCTGAGAATTGTGTTGCAGCAAGAATAGGTTGAAAATCATGGAGCTGCATGGCGAGACTGTTTGGCCTGGTATCAAAACTGGAGCTGCCAAGGTCGGTTATCTATTCTGGAAAGCAGTAAATGTGCAAGGATGAATCATACCTTTTAAGGTGCAAAGAAGTAACACCAAGGCTGCCAAGTTGTATTCATTTAAGACATTTAAAAACTGCAAAATGGACCAAATCGGGGTCTCCTGTCACGTGAGCCAAGGGGGGAAATAGAGTTGAGCTTGGAGTCCTGGAACAACGATAGTGAGTGCCTTCACTCCCATATATTCCCAGAGACAATGATACTTCGCAAGGCCAAGTTCAACGATAATCTTCATGACAGAAGGCATGGGTGATGAGAGATGTTGGGCTAATTAGGTGGGCAGGTTAAAGTCATGTCCTCCTCCTGGAACCTGGGTCTGGGCTTACGCGCTGCTAAGTGAACCGAATGTTCCAGACCTGGCACAAGCATGCCAACCAATTGTAGAGGGCCGTATAACAAAGGACCTTATAGTTTGAGAACCAATGATAAACTGTGCACTTAATAGTGTTGAAGATGACATTCTTTAGAGGTAGTCATAAGTTGTCCACCTGACAGTGGGCAGCCAATCAAAATCATAGTCTCTATAGAAAGTATATTTAGATGTTTCCCTTAACCAATCCCAACCCTTGATAGGTTTTCTATTATTTGCCACGTAGTATGACGTCACCTCTGACATATTTTTTGCTTATAAGGATGTTATTATGAGAAAATAATTGAGAGGCTGAGCGAACGCCCCTTGTCCGTTGTAACTCCCTGTTTTAGATAATTGTTTATAAAACAATATCCTTTCTATCTTCCTGACTTGGTTAGATTATTTGGACTGAGAATTACTCTGCAATCCCATCCACTGCATGGACGTTACTTAAGGGCCATAAGCTCAAATTCAAAACAGGAGGCAGCTGCAGGTATCAGGCGGTAGGCAGTTTAGTGAGCGAAGCTGGTGGATGGAGAGCTGCAGGCTGGCCTACACAGTGACTCTGGGTCAGGAATCATTGTCTCAGTGCTGGTCGTGGTTCTGAAGCAATGGTCGAGGCATCTCAGACGGCTTTAGTAGCTGCGGTGAAACAACAGTCAGTGGTGCAGTCGGATGCAGCTTGAGCGGCTCAACTTGTTCAAAAATGTCCTTAAGGCGGACGTCAGTAGATGCCTGTTGATGCACTCCTCCTAGCTTCTTCACTGGGCTTGTGTCGTCCTTTAAGGCAGACAGCCCAAAGCTGAGGAGAGTGTTGCAGGCAGCTGCCTTGTCCTTGGTTTAGTTCAGAGGCTCTCTGGCACTTCCCACTTTGGAAGTTTGCTGCACAGCCTAGCAGGACACACTGTGTGCTGGCTGGGTACTGCTTATGGAGCTGCTGTAGGGTCCTCTCGATTCAGTATCTCCCTCTGTTCCCTGGGAGATGTTTATGGGAGGGATCTTGCTTCCCTCTTGGAGGTCCTGGCTTTCTTTCACTAGCGAAAGATGTAAGGCAGACTGCACCTTCAGCCGTGATGAGTTCTTCTTGCTACTCCTTGCAAAGTCTTCAGATAATCTCCCCAAAAGAGGGGCTCGACCCTCATTTAGAACCAAATGAACCACAAGGATTGGTGTAGGCTAACCCTACCGTAATGAACCGATCCTGGGCCCCCACAACAATCTTGTGTATGCATGAGGTCATAACCAGAGTGCTTTGCAACAGAAAAGGCAAAGGGTGAAAACATGTAATACTAAGTCCCACCCATCTTCCTGTCTGTTGTGGATCAAAGGGTCTCTCTGAGCAATTGAGCTCTCTGCGGTTCCAGATAAAAGCAGCAGGTCTCCTGTGAAGCTGTGGTGAGACCAGACTTTCTGGCGCCGTCAATCCACATGCTTGTACCTTCTGAATGGGATCCCCCTCCAGGGATGACTACTGTAATACGCACATTCCCAGGCATGACATTTCACTGTCAATCAATACTAAGGGCGGGAGCTGGCTGCAGGTTGACATAGATAACACATACAGGGGGGTCCCCTAAATGAACCACGTAGATTAATCATTCAAAGGCCTAGTCCACACTGGGACCTGGCTGCAATTAGTAGACTTCAAATTAGTCTAAAAGACGGCACAGAAATGTATATAAAAAAATCAATTATTTATTCCGTAGGCCCATGGGTCCTACAACATTAACCATGAAACAAATGATTACATCTGTTTTTGATTATGCAGATTAAACAAACACTTGTATAGATATACATGTTTATCTAAAACCATAAATTCTCTCTTATGACATATACCCCAAACCTATTATTACATATTGACAGAAAAATATGCAATCAAAACATTTATGCATATGTTAACAGAATGTCAGAAAACAAGAGAACAAATCCCATTTGTTGTGGGTAGGTAACAATCACACAAACGGCTAAAGCACTAGGTCAATCCAATTTGTAAATGCACAGTCCTAGTCCTGTACTGCTGACCCTATCTATCTATCTATCTATCTATCTATCTATCTATCTATCTATCTATCTATCTATCTATCTATCTATCTATCTATCTATCTATCTATCTATCTATCTATCTATCTATCTATCTAATAAGTAACACATTCTGTATATGCCAAAAGCACATGAGTAATACATTAATAAAAAGAATGTTTATGAACCAAATGCACCTCCCAGGTTCAGGTTCAGGTTCAGGTTGACACAGTGCATATGCAAGGTTGTTGGTGTTTCCTGTCTCCTTTGTTAACCTCTGCAGCCAGGCCTCATTTGGGCCTGTTTGAAGTACACTCTGCGTATGTTAATTATGTTAATTGGTGGCCAAGCAGGGTGGAGAAAGAACACTGTGAAAAGGGAAATAAAACAAAGGTGCAGCATTGTAAAGAGAAACAGAGGAAAATATTGTAAAAGGATCATGTGGATTAATCTACACTAGGCCCATTGCAATGGGTTCTGAGGGGGGATAGTCCTTCACTGCATACATGGGAGGAGTGGATGAACATATCAATGGGATTGGAGAAGCTAGTTTATAAGAACAGAGGATGCCCACACAAACTTGAGGAGGTGTGGGGGAAATGGTTGTTTTGCAGCAAATGTTTTTGAGGACCACGAGAGTCTGATAGCAGAGCCAGAAAGGTGTATTAAAGAGGGCAGCAGACCGAATGCTGGAGTATTTTGCGGTAAGGGGTGGAGCGAGGGGAAGGGGAAACAGGGGGTTGGGTTACGGTTTTGGGGAGATTATTGTTGATGGATTTCCAAGAAGGCGTCGCACAAGATTGCAATATCCAATGCTGGATGTTGCTATCTCATTATTGTTTCTTGTGATAAACTTGGGATAACGTTTCATTATTAAAAAAAACTACACTAGGTCCATGCTGTTGCCAACTTCTTTTTAAAAGTGGTCACTATGGTTGTACACTTTTGTATGACCGGGATTCTACCTGTTTTTAAATGAATATATATATATATATGTATGTAAGGGAAGGGAAGTTCAAGTGGGTTGTTTGAGGAGGGAAGGGGGCGTGTGGCATAGTGAGGAATGATAGGAGCACCGCCCCATACTAAAAAAGAAATATTGGTCGAATTCTGGTCAAACAAAAGTGCACGACCAAAATGACCACTTTCAAGAAGATGTAGAACCATTATTGCGAAGGAATCGTTTGAGCTTTCGGAATATCAACTCAGTGCCTGTCCCTTGCTGTTTATTAATAGCCAATGGGCAGGATGATGCAAGTAATTGTAAAACTTAGTTAAAATCAACCCAGGACAAATAACATATGGCCCTAATGAAAGAGACGTATGACTCCACCATTTGGCAATTAAATGGTGGCTTAAAATGTGTTTTGAAAACAATAAGAATTAAGAAACCATGAGGCGTATGGGAAGGGATTCCTCTGGATGCTAAAATTGTGTCTCCGTTTTGGACAATTCTTGACAAGTTGCACATGATCCATCCTACTAGTATCATGCAAATGTTAACAGTGATTAACATAACAGCCCTTTTTAAAAGTAACTTACAACAATTTTGGATTACATAGAGCAGAGCACTGGTAGAGTCAGCAAAATGTCTCCCACTTGTTTTGGGTTAATCAATGTGTGGGATTCCCCAAGTCTGATCCTACATTAGTTTGGTTCCCCTTAAGTCCTTCTCTGCATTATATTTAGGGTTTCCTGTTTTAGGGGTTTATTTTTATTGACTTCCGGTGGTGTTTTTCCAGTGTTTTCAAAAATTGTAAGGATCTGTGTTTATCAGTGTTTTTCCATTTGTCCCCTTCAAAAAATCATGGCTAACTGTTTTTTCTAGTGTAAACACACACATATTCTTTTATTGTTCCATCACGGCCTAAGTAGGGTGAGGTCTCTCACAGCAAGATGCTTTTGAACACTTTCTGTCGAATAAAGATGAATGTGTTAATCCAGTAATATCTTACATTTCTACAAGTCAACATTATTTTAAATAATGCAATACTTTTTCAGGGACGCTTTGCCCATCCTCGCGCCTTGCCTTCCCATGAAGACTTTGGGAACACTCACTTTGGTGGAGATAAGGATTAATTTGGGTGCTCTACATTGCCACAGGAGGTTGGGAGGTGACAGTGACACCAACACTGTGGCCTAACACAAGCTTCGTGCATGGAAGCCTCACACAGCTTTTATTTTAAAGCTGACAGGCATCTGACACTTTGCAGCTTTCCTCCAGACATATACACATACAGACGGTCTGTGGCCACAAAAAGACACTGAAAATCCATGTTAAACCATTTGTTATAAATACAAATATTTGTCAGTGGTCAAGGGCTATTTTTAGGAATTTTAGCAAATTTTAAGACATGAATTGGCAATCACCCAACATGTCTCAAATTTGTCTACAATGCCTCAAAATAGCTCTGACCACATACCACTACAAATATTTCTTTTTTATATAGAAACCAATGTAACATTGAATGCAATGTTTTGAATAAGGTCAGGGGACAGGAGAGGAAGCACTGGGAGAAAGCAAACAAGCATACATGGGGTGGAGTAGGGCTTTTTTCCTATTGTCTGCCAAGCCCCCTCTCCAGCCACCCCTTCACCCCAAACTTCCTCTCATCCATTCTCACACTAAGGCACCACTGTGATGAGGGGAAACAGTGTTTTTCACTTTAACCCTAGGGGGCACTTTTTCTTCCGGGGGTGTTTTTCAGGTGTTTATCAGATTTCACTGAAAACAGGAAAGCCTATTTATATTGAAAAAAAATAGGCACTTTTGCTAGCTTTGTTTTAGACATTGTGCCCATTCCCATTTGTTGTTACTTCTTCTGTGCCTAATAGCCTTGTTTTCATTGATTAATGCATGACATCTCCCTCTGCCCCACCACATGAGAACAGCTATTGTAGTAATGCCATAGGTAGCTAAATCTAAAGTCTAACTCAAAAGGGCCTCATTTCATACATGAGCACAGCACTAGCTGTTGCGGTACTAAGAGCACTCTGGACCTACACATTCATTTGATGAGTTTGGCTTGGCAGAATCCACACTACATACCCTCAACACATGGAAGACAGCATACATACCATGCCAATGCTCTGATCTATGTTATCCAAACTTGGCTTTTGAATGGATTGTGTCCTCCCACGTATTTCTCATCTTCGATATATTCAAGTCAGCTTGCAGCTTTGTTTGGATTTTTTTTTCATAGGATCGAGCGTCGTGCTGCATCCAATCGTGGTCCTCAACAGTCTCCGTAGCGTCCCTCATGACATTAACGCTGGTATATAGTGGCACATGCGCTAACCGTTAACTCTGTTCCGTTTTTTCCGCATTACTGCGTATTTCGGAGTGACTCGCCTCAGCAATTAAATTGTGTTTTACTTCAATATGGCCTCCACACTGAAGACGGGCTTCAAGTGGCGTTCAGACTGTGAGTTCAAGATGTCGATCACAGACCCGCACTGCATTTGTCTGTGGTTGTTGGGATCGGACCACAAGGACAAAGACAGTGGCTCATGTCAATTGATAACGCTTAAGACCTTGCGGGAAAGGAAGGGGAAACTCGATGCAGGTAAGCCCTCCCCCCGGCACTTACCCCTTCGAAGAGGAAATCCCCCTCTGACTTGAGAGATGTCTCTCCTAAACAAAATTCAAAACATAGACGTTCAAGGTCTGGTTCATGACGCTCCTCCTCTTCTTCCCATAAAAAGTGTAAGAAAAGGCGTTGCAGGTCCTCTTCGTCTTCCTCTACTGAAAGAGTTACTTTCCCAAAAAAGAACTCCACTCCAGTGCAGTTATAATACATTGCTTAACAATGTTAGACATTTTTAAAAAACACACTCCTCTGAGTGTGCCTCTAAAGAAGTTCAAGAAAAGGGGCCTATTGAGACCGGTAGAAGAGAGGTTCCTCGATATAAATCAAGGGAATCTTCCTCGAGGCAGAAGAAAATCCTGTGTCTGTTACCTCAAAACATTCACTAACGGCATCAAAGCATTCTTCGAAGGAATCAAAACATTTATGTTTGTCTCCTGAACCTTCGAGGCATATAATATATATTGAGCCTTCAAAGCAACATAAAGTGCTGACACATTCATTGACATTTTCAAATAAGCCATCGAACCCTTCAACGTCTTCAGCTTCGTCAGAGCATTCTTTGCTCTTGAAGACTGCAAAGTCTATTCCTGATGGTCCGAAATTCTTCCAACCCATTCCTAGACCTGATTTCTTTAGACAGATGGGTTCAATCTTTGAAGATGATGATGAGGAGGAAAAGGATCAGCCCCCTTTTGGGTATGAATATGGAACACCAAACGTTCCAGAGGAATTCATTTCCAATGAGTCCAAGATGCAGAATCTTGTGGAAACATTAAAAGAAACCAATAGATGGGAAACCTCACCAGAGACAGCATTTGTTAATGTTGATATATCTGGTTATACTGATCCTTCTTACAGGGCATTTATTGTTAAAGGAGCTGAATATGTGGGATGGTCCAGACCTGCAGTTACTGTGGAGACTGATGACCTCACTAATATTATAGACAGTGGGCCAATTAGAGAATCTGTATTTCCATTTCATGCAGCCTTGAGAGTAAGGGTAATAGAGAACTGGTTGAAACCAGATTATATTCCATCTGTTAATAATTTATTAACAAAGAAATACAGGACTGCTTCATTAGACCCTCCATTTTTTAACAGGCACCCAACCCCTGAAAGCTTAGTGGTTCAAGCAGAAACAGCTTCTTCAAAGGCTGCAGCCTATCCTATCTGCTCCAGCAGATAAAGAAGATGGGAGGGTTGACTCTTAAGGTAAACAAGGATTTATTGCAGGAAGTATGGCACTAAAGTCTGCCAATGCTACCAGTGCATTAGAGTTAATACACACATACCCTTTGGGGTGTGGCTGTCCTAGCAGCAGAGCACATACCAGAGGTAGAAGAGAGAGAAGGCTTCATAAACCTGATACAAGATGGCAAAGATACCACGAGACAATCCCTACAATCTAGTTTGTATACAGTGGACTCGGTCAGTAGAGCAATGGCTGCCAGCACAGTACTTAGACGTATGTCTTGGTAAAGAAAATCTGGATTTTCTTCTTATGTTCAGGCACGTCTGCTAGACATGCCATTTGACGATACTTCTCTGTTTGGGGAGAAGGCCGATAGCAGTCTAGAAAAACTGCAAACTTCTAGAGCTGCAGCAAAATCTTTAGGGGCGGCATTAAGACAACCTCAATCTACAAGTCAAGGATGGAGGGGGTCATTCATTTCTATTCCTCCATATCTAGAAGAAGAGGTCAGTTTTCACAAAGGGGTCAAAGAATACCATATTGCGGAACAGGTAGATGACGACAGACTCCACGTTCAACACCCGCTGAGTTAACCCTCAGCTGCAGGTGGAACAGCAAAATTACTCCTTACACCAGAAAACTGTGGTAGGAGGCAGACTGTTTTACCATGTCCAGAGTTGGTGAAGCATAAATTCGGATGCATGGGTCCTACAAACAGTAGCAGGTGGTTACTGCATCCCATGCCTAAAAAGACCACCTGATTTCCCTGCAAGATCAACCTTGGTTCCAGATCCACTCCTCCAACAGGATATTCTGACCCTATTGGAGAAAGGTGCAATAGAATTGGTACCTGTAGCAGAGAGGAACCAAGGTTGGTACTATCCTTACTTTCTAATTCCCAAGAAGGATTGAGGAATATGACCCATCTTGGAGTTGAGCACCTTGAACACGTTCCTCAGGAAGGACAAGTTCAAGATGGTAACTCTATCAGAGATCCTTCAGGCCCTTCGTTTTCAGGATTGGTTGGTGTCATTGGACCTTCAGGATGCTTACTTTCATGTGCCAATACATCAGAAGGATAGAAAGTACCTGAGGTTGGCAGTTGGCGGTTCTCATTATCAGTTTCGAGTTCTGCCATACAGGCTCACCTCCGCCCGAGGGTTTTCACCAAGCTTATGGCAGTTGAGGCAGCAAGTCTAAGGAGGGGGGATTCACATCTACCCCTACCTGGATGACTGGCTGATCAGAACTGTTTCTCCAGAATAGTGTTGGTCTTCTCAGGAGCATCTGCCACCTCCTCCACAACCTGGGCTTCTCCCTGAACTTCAAGAAGTCCTATTTAACACCATCTCAGAAGTTTCAATTTATTGGAGCAGTCCTGGATTCAGCCTCGGGAAAAGCGTTGCCACCCGAGTTAAAGGCTCAACATCTTTTGCAGATGGTCCAAAAATGTCGGATTGCCCAATGTCTTCCGGCATACTACTTCCTAAGGTTGCTCGGCCTTATGGCATCTAGCATTTTTCTGGTGCCAGAAGCCTGTCTGAGAATGAGATCCTTCAGTGGGCACTCACATCCTAGTGGTCTCAATTCTCCAGCAGAATGACGGACCTTCTCCAGGTCCCGACAAACACAAACGTCGCCTAGGATCTCCTTTGGTGAGCTAGCGTGCAGAATGTAATGAGAGGAGAACATTTTTGGCAACCATGGCTGGAGACGACAGTTGTGACAGAAGCCTCTCTCTCAGGATGGGGAGCGCACATCAGAGTGCTTTCAATAAGCGGACACTGGTCTCCGTCGGAGTACAGACTCCATATCAACCTTTTGGAGCTGAGGGCAATCAGACTAGCGCTGATGGCCTTCCTGCCCTCGATACGGGGGAAAGGTGTCCTGATAATGATGGACAACACAGTGGCCATGCATTACCTCAACATGAGAGGGGGCGTAGGGTCACTGCCCCTGTACACAGAGGCAATGCATCTCTGGTTCTGGGCACAAAGCGAAGGAATTACTCTTCTGGCAGTTCATCTAGCCGGAGACAAGAACACAGCGGTGGAAGCTCTGAGCAGGCAGAGCACGATCTCCTACGACTGGGAACTAGCTCAGGAAGTCCTTCAAGTGATCTTCCCCTTTTGGGGAACCCCTCAAGTGGATCCGTTCATGACTAGTGTCAACTGAAAGTGCAAGCTGTTCTGCTCCAGGGACTTTCCCCAAAGAGCTGCTCTAGGGGACGCGTTTGTAGTGACTGGGAATTTCCACTCCTGTACCCGTTTCCACCAGTCCTCGTCATTCCTCACATAATACAGAGATTGAGGAAGTTCGGGAAAACCATGATCCTCATTGCTCCAGATTGGGCCAGGGGAACGTGGTACCCGGACCTTCTGGAAATAGCCATCTGCCCTCTGATTCGTCTTCCCCAAAGTAAGAACCTACTATCGCAAGAGGAAGGTCACATTCTTCATCCAGAGATCAGGACTCTCAACCTTCACGCCTGTTGTCTGAAAGGGTGAGATATAAGGATTGGGACCTTCTGGAAGACGTAATGGAAGTGTTGCTTTCGGCTAGGAGACCAGCAACCAAATCCTTGTACCGCTGCCATTGGAATAAATTTCGCAGCTGGTGCAGGGAAAAGAAAATAGATCCTTTTGCATGTAAAGTTTCCCATGTTCTTTCCTTCTTGCTCCATCTAACTCATTTTGGGTTGCAAGTAGCCATGGTGAAGTGCTATTTAGGTGGCCCTTTCAATTTTCAAAAGGTATCCAGATGAGGGCTCATATTTCAAAGTACTGATTATGACACCATTTCTGAAAGGCTTAACAAATTTGTTCCCGCCTATTCCCTTCATTGTGCCATCATGGGATATAAAACTTGTACTAAGAGGTCTTACGGGAGCTCCCTTTGTGCCCTTATATTTGTGCCCTTATATTTATGCCCTTTAAGGATGCTCACCATGAAAACTGCATTTTTAGTAGCCATCACATCTGCCCGTAGTGTTAGTGAGCTACAGGCTATATTTTCCAAACAACCTTTCACGTCCTTCTCCAAGGATAAGGTAGTTTTAAGGGTCAAGTCATCCTTCCTGCCTAAAGTTGTGCCAGAATTTCATTTGGCACAATGTATTGTACTACCATATTTTTATCCTCCTCCTCATCCATCTAAGGAGGAAGAGAGGCTTCATCACCTAGACCCAAAGAGGTGTGGGGTACATTTACCAGCTCAGCAGAACTTCCCCAACATCACCAAACTGCATTTTTAGCAGTTACCAAAAATATTGGCTGTGCTGGCTCTGTTGAGCACATATGGGGCGAGATGAAACTTAGAACACCCCGAGAATTGCTGCAAATATTTTCCTCATGTGCACCAAATAGAAGAATTCAAAAGCAGCCTGGTGCACCGCTGCTATAACTTCCAACTGAAAAAGGAAATGTTCGGCGCTTAAAATGATTTTCTCCCTGGCTATGCATCAATTACAAAAGAAAACTATTTCTAGCACCTTTCCCTTCCATTAAACTGATCTGATCTGTCCAGGCTGTTCTGAAAATGTGTGTTAAAGAAACTGCATCTGGTGAAATCCCCATGTAAAATTAATGTGTGTACATTTGTTTTCGCAACAGCAGTGAAATAACGCTTTGAAAGTTAAAAGGTGACATCATCCCAAATACTCACACAGAAAAAGTATTTTAGGTGGGGATGGAGTTTGGTTTAAATGTACAATATATTTATTTACAAAAGACTGGCTTTTGTGAAAGAAAGAGAGAAAAATCAATGTTTGAAAGCTGTTTGAGACCAGCAGAACCAGTTTGGTAAAAGGAGAAAACGTCAAAGGAAGGCCCTTTTCCCAATGAAAGGACCAAGGTGTGAGAATTCACGACCTCGCCAGACGGAATGGCACAATGAACTGCCCTGGCACAGAGGCGTGAAATCCTCTGACACCTCTCCTCAGCTTCAGCTGCATAGTATCAAAGGGGAATCCATAGCAACCCTGGGCAAAGCCGATCAGAGCATGTCATGTGGCTGGTGGTTGGAAAGACAGTCCATATTTGGAAATAAAGCCAGCCCATTTGATTTCAAAGACTGTTCATATCAGGACATTTATTTCAGTAATCTAAAGAAACAGTAATGTGAAATTATGACAGCTTTAAATGTCATTTTTTGTGCCATTAAAATAAGACATTTTATATATTTTTCTGACAGGTGGTGGTCGCAAACACCAGTAAATGTAATTTCTGAGGAAAGCGTACATGGTACAGTTTTGAAACGTAATTAAAATATGCCCAGTGATAATATGTATATATGTAGACAATTTTAGAATTTTAGGTGAAATGTTTTCCATGGAAATGGCGAAAGATTGACAGAATGACTAAACAGCATCGCACCGACTTGGGATTTGGAACAGCATATTCCTTGTAAAATATGGCATATGCCCATCTAATTTTCAGGAGTATAACTATTGTAAATATATGGGTTTTGCGTAATAACTGATTTTGGTAAAAGTAACTATGGCATAACAATGCATCTCATAAAAACATACACACTATCACTGAGTCACTTCCTTCAGTCCAATCTGCTTACAGGGGGGCGGCGACAGTTACAGGCTGACCTATCCAATTTAGAGGTATGTCTAGCTTAGTTCTGCCTAAATAGTAAAAATCTGCTAATGAACATAAATAGTGGTGCACTCCTCTAAGCTTAGATGTAGAAATGTAAATGGGTTTTCTTCAATATATTCATAGATTTTAGGTGTTGGGGAGGAACTGAGGTCATGGCACAAGACCCCTACAATTCAGGGAAAAAGGGGAAAAGGCTGTGGAACCCTTTTTGAGATTATTCAGTGACCAGACCGGCTTTGCCCCATTACCTGCTTTGCCCAACTTGCACCCCGCTGTCCACTGAGACCAGATTCTGGTTGCCCCGCTGTGTCCTTAGAGGAGAGCCCAGCTGTTGCGGCAGTGACCAGACCGCTGTTCTGCTGTCCAAAGCCCCGGCTGCTGTCCAAATTATTCCTTTCAAGTGCTTGTTGCATCCCTTGCTTTCTTACCTGGTATCCTGTCCAGTCCCATAGAAATCCTATAAATACCCTGGTAAAATCCTTAAAATTGCTAGAATCCTCTGTGTGTCCTGTCCTTAGGAAAATCCATGTTAATCTCCATGTGTTAGCGCAATTCTTTCCAAGCCATTTCAGTCCTTGTGTAAGTCCTTAGTACTATTTTGAATAGTTTAATTAATTCCCATATAGAGATGAACGTGGTGTGGATAGGTTGACCTTGTAAGTAACCTCCTTGCGTATCGTGTCTTTCAAAGGGATTGTGTCCTCCAACGAATTCCTTATCTTTGATAAATCCACTTCCAGCTTGCTGGCCATGGAAATATTTTCTCAGTAGAGGGTGCTGCGCGTCAACGTCCCTCGAGTCGGTGTCCCTCAAAGGCCTCCATATCGGCGCCAATGTCACCATGAGTACAAATAGTCCTGCACAGCGTCCGTCGCCGCTTCGTGAGCCTCGGAGACGTAACGCTCGGTTTCATTCTTCATTAAATCTTCATGATTCTATGAAAATCTAAGTTTCTAACAATGGCATCTTCATCCGAACCATCGACTCCATGATCCGGTTTTAAAAAATGTCACGACTGTGGAAAGAAAATGTCTCTAACGGATCCTCACAGGATCTGTTTGTGGTGCCTGGGATCAGAGCATCAGTGTTCGGAGTGTGAGGACTGCATGTCCATGATGGCGGAAGCCTTGAAGGAACACAAGGGGAAGTTAGAAAGAGGTAAGGCTATTAAAACTTCTACCCCTTCAAAAGTTTCCTCCGCTGAGTCGAGACATTCGTCTCCTAGCCGTCAAAAGAAACATTCCCGATCGAGATCTCAAAGCGGTTCCCATCATTCTTCGAGATCGAGACACTCTAAGAAGAGGCGCCATAGATCTCCCTCTTCTTCTTCCTCTAGTTTCCCGGAAAGGGTCACCTGCCCCACGAAACACAGCTCTAAGTGGGAAGAATTCCGTAAAGAAATGCTTAGCGTCTTCAAGAAATTGGCCCGCCCCCTCGGAGATGTCTAGAGGTGATACCCTGGGTGAAAGACCTGAAAAACAAAAACGCCGCGAGTCATTGAACCCAGCGAGTAAAAATACTCAAGAGCGCCCTGAACTCTCAAGTAAAGGCAAAACGTCATCGGAAAAAACTGCATCATTGACGCCATTGTCTAAGGGACCTTCGATGCACAAATCTGCTTCATCAAAGCCGCCTTCGATGCCATCGTCGATGCCGATGAAAGATGAGCCTAAAACCTCCACTACACCACGGGCAACAGAGGTGTCGAAAGCCCCGACCATGACGTCGAGAGTGGCATTGAGGACGGAGTAGGATTCAGATCCTCTCAAGTTCATTGAGGCCTTTTTTGACATTTCCAATGCCTTTTACAGGGTTGTCGAAGCCTACAAATTCCACGTCGACAACCACAACGTTTTCACAGGCAGTAACCACAAATTTGGCTCCTTCCTTTCTAGAAATGGGTTTTTACTCCATATCCTAGATCTGATTACTTCAGAGCCTTATCCTCCAAATATGAGGAAGGGGAGAACTCTGACAATGAGAGACCTTTTGGATTACAAAGGACTACAGTACCCATTCCAGAGGAATTAATCTCTGAAGAAAATAGGTTGAAGGACCTAAAGGAGTCTCTACAAGAGGCCAGTGGTATAGATACCTCTCCAGAGGCAGAATTTGCTAGACCAGAACCCGGAGAACATGCAGAGATACCTTACGGGGCCCTTATGGCTAGAATAATGCAGTTTATGGGGTGGACTACACCTACACCCTCTTTTCAGCAAGATGACCATACTCATATATTCGATAAAGGACCCCAAGAGGATCCTATCGTCCCTTTTCACGCTGCACCGCAAAGGAAAATATCTGCAAATTTGGAGACTCCTGAAGTTATCCCTGCAGTAAAAAACCTCTCTGCTACATACAGAGTGTCAGCTTCCGATCCTGAATATCTAAACAAACATCCAACTCCAGAGAGTCTAGTTGTGCAGGCAGCGACTTCATCAAGCAGGAAGTCGGCATACCCTACTATTCCTCAAGACAGGGATGACAAAAGATTTGATGCCATGTCAAAAAAGGTCTTTTTGGCATGCAGTATGGTGCTTAAATCTATCAACGCCACTTGCACGCTAGCAAGATTCAGCCATACCCTTTGGGAGTGTGCTTCATCTGTGGGTGACTGTCTTCCAGAAGGGGAAGATCAGAAAGCATTCTTGAACATCATCAAGGATGGGAAGGATGCAATGTATGAGTCCCTTCAAACAGGCATTGACTTTGCTGACAGCATCAGCAGAGCCATGGCGTAGGAGTACCACAATCCGCAGATTTGCATGGTTGCGGAGGTCTGGTTTTTCTCATGATGTTCAAGCCAGACTTCTAACTATGCCCTTTGACGGCACTTCTCTATTTGGAAAAAAGGCTAACGACAGCCTGGAGAAATTGGAGACGTCCAAAGCAGCAGCAAAATCTCTTGGGGCTGCAATCCGGTGCACTCAAATCGGTCTACAGGTATATCCTGGAGGGGTAAGTCCTTTCGCTTTTACTCCGCATTCGGAAAAGGCAGAGGACAGCCAGCTCAAAGGGGCCAGAGACGAGATACATGTGGTGGACAGGTCAAAGGTACCAAATCCACACCAGCAGGTGCTACTTTACCCTCAGCATCTGCGTCAGCCACTTCTAAATCCCTCTGAGGTCTCCCCTCACAAGACAACAGTAGGAGGCAGGTTAACTCAACATCTGGCAGAATGGCATGCTATTACGTCAGATGCTTGGGCTTTGTAGACAGTTGCTCAAGGTTACTGCCTGCCTTTCCTACAAACTCCTCAGAGCCATCCACCAGGGAACAACTCTTTTAGGTTTCCAGACCCGCTCCTTATGCAGGATTTTTTTACACCTGCTAGAGAAAGGTGCAATAGAACTGGTACCTGTAGCTGAGAGGAACAAGGGTTGGTATTCCCCCTACTTTCTAGTACCAAAGAAGGATGGAGGATTGAGACCCATCTTGGTATTGTGAGAATTGAACAAATTCCTCAGGAAAGACAAGTTCAAGATGGTAACCCTTTCTCAGATCCTTCAGGCCCTCCAGCTTCAGGACTGGTTGGTATCTCTAGACCTTCAGGATGCTTATTTCCATGTGCCAATCCATCCCAAACACAGGAAATACCTGAGGTTCGCAATTGGCAACTCTCATTTTCAATTTTGAGTTCTGCCATTTGGGCTGACCTCCTCCCGAGGGTCTTTACCAAGCTAATGGCGGTTGTGGCTGCAAGTGTAAGGAGGAAAGGGATTTGCGTTTACCCCTACCTGGACGACTGGATGATCAGAGCAGTATCCCCGGAACAAGCTCAGATCCATCTAGATTATGTTTGCCACTTGCTCCACAAGCTGGCCTTCTCCCACAACTTAAAGAAGTCCCAGATGATACCATCACAGAGACTCCAGTTCATTGGAGCAGTCCTGGATACATCCCTGGGAAAAGCCTCGCCACCAGAGGTGAGGGCTCAAGATATTCTACAGATGGTCACCAGGTTTCAAAATACCAAACGTCTACCAGCCTTTGACTTTTTGAGGTTGCTCGGCCTCATGGCATCCTGCATCTTCCTAGTGCCAGAGGCTCGCCTGAGAATGAGATCTCTCCAGTGGGCACTAAGGACCCAGTGGTCACAATTCTTAGGGAGAATGTCAGATCTCCTACTAATCCTGGACAGAGTGGCTCGAGACCTTCATTGGTGGGCCTGCTGGGAGAACATCTTGAAAGGAGAACAGTTTTGGCAACCATGGCCAGAGATAACAGTAGTCACGGATGCCTCACTCACGGGGTGGGGAGCCCATGTCAACGACTTGACCATCAGCGGTCGTTGGTCTCCATCGGAGTCCAGACTACACATCAACCTATTAGAACTGAGAGCGATCAGACTAGCTCTGAAAGCTTTCCTTCCATCAGTACAGGAAAAAAATGTCCTGATAATGACGGACAACAAACACAGTGGCCATGCACTACCTCAACAAATGAGGAGGCGTAGGGTCACTGCCACTGTGCAGAGAGGCAATGCAGCTCCGGTTTTGGCCAGTCCAAGAAGGAAAATCTCAATCGGCATTTCACCTAGCCAGAGAGAAGAATTTGACGGCGGACACTCTGAGCAGGCAGAACACAGTCTCCCACGAGTGGGAACTAGCTCAGGAAGTCCTTCAACAGATCTTCGCCCCAAGTGGATCTGTTTGCCACTACGATCAACCGGAAGTGCGATCAGTATCGCTCAGGGGAATTTCCCCCGAGAGGAGCTCTAGGGGACACGTTCGTAGTGGATTGGGAATTTTCACTTCTGTACGCATTTCCTCCAGTCTCCATCATTCCTCAAATGATCAGGAGGTTGAGAAGATTCCGGAAACCCATGATCCTAATTGCCCCGGATTGGGCCAGGAGAAGGTGGTACCCAGACCTTCTAGACATGTCCATCTGTCCTCCGATTCGTCTTCCACAAAGAGAGGATCTTCTCTCACAGAAGGGAGGTCAGAGTCGCCATCCAGATATCAGGACCCTCAACCTTCATGCCTGGTTTCTGAAAGGCTGAGATAGAAGGATTGGGATTTCCTGGATGACGTAATGGAGTTGTTTCTTTCAGACAGAAGGCCAGCAACAGTCTTTATACCGCTGCCGTTGGAACAAATTCTGCAGCTGGTGTAGAGAAAAGAATATTGAACCCTTTTCATGTAATACACCGATGGTGTTATCTTTTTTTTTTTCTTCAGTGATTCAATTTCTGAAAGGGCTAACTAATGTTTTTCCTCTTTTTCAGGTTCCACTGTAGGACCTAAACCTAGTCTTGAAATTTCTAATGGGTACACCATTCGAACCCCTTCATTCCTGTTCATTAAGATTTCTCACTCTTAAAACAGTCTTTCTAGTGGCTTTAACATCTGCCAGAAGAGTGAGCGAATTACAAGCTTTGTCTTGCAAACCTCCACATACTATCTTTCACAAAGCTAAGGTAGTTCTCCAAGTGAAGATGAATTTTCTCCCAAAGGTGGTGTCAGAATTCCATATAAAACAAAAGGTAATCTTACCCTCGTTCTATCCTCCTCCCCATCCAGGGAAGGAGGAAGAGAGATTACACAGGCTGGATCCAAGGCGTGCCTTTAAGCGTTTACATTAGCATACTTGCAAAGATCAGGCAAGCAGACCAAATGTTTGTGGGATATGCAGGGCACAAATTAGGTTTGCCCATTACAAAACAAACCATTTCAAGATGGATTATTTTAACCATTATAGAATGCTATAAATAGGCAGGAAAAGAGCCCCCTCAACGTCTTAGGGCTCATTAAACCAGGGGTATCGCAGTCTCTTCAGCTCTCCAAAAAGGAGTTCCAATTAAGGACATATATGCAGCGGCCGCATGGTCGTCCGCACACACTTTTACCAAATTTTAGTGTCTTGATTCCTCCTCTAGCCAGGAGACGAAATTTGGGAAAGCTGTGTTGCACTCTGTGCATCTTTAAAGGGAAACATCTAATTTTACTCCCGCCTCCTCTATATACTACTTCTATGGGAGTCTATCAAAGATAAGGAATACGTCGGAGGACACACTGCCTTCGAAGAACAGGTTACTTACCAAATTGGTAACGTTCTTTCGATGGGATGTTCCTCTGACGTATTCCTTATCGCCCCTCCCATCCTTCCCCACAGTAAAACTTTCCTTGTAGTTGCAGCTTACACTCCTTCAAGGTTATTAACCAATTCATGCAAAGCAAAACAATATCTCAAAATGGAACTGAGCAATGGACGCTGCACGAGACTATTTGTACTCATGGTGATGTCGGTGCTGATACAGAGGCCTTCGAGGGACACCGACTTGAGGGGTGTCAACGCGCAGCGCCCTCTACTGAGAAAAAATTTCTGAGGCCAGCAAGCTGGAAGTGGATTTATCAAAGAAGGAATACGTCGGAGGAACATCCAATCGAAAGAATGTTACCAGTTTGGTAAGTAACATGTTCTTCTTTAACAATCTAGCCATTAAAAATATAGTTGCAGTAGAATAAATCCTTTTTCTAACAAAACCAAGTTGCCTGTGAAAGTGTTTCCTTTTAAAACCCAATTTCCTTTCCTTTAAAGAATCCCATACTGTAACCCATCACAAGTCACCCTTGCCCTTTCATATCATACCTGTTATGTGCCTTTGTCCCTTAGCATTAAAACCAAATTTCGATTTTGTCTGCTTAGTTCATTTTCCAAACCGTTTTGCTATTTTAAACCTGTGAAACATAGCTGTTGCAATTTTGGCACGTGTGATCCTTGCTGCATTTTGTTTTCCATTCCAAAGTCAATTCTCTAAACTGTATGCCTGTTGTTATTACATTGCCTTGTAGCTTGTGAGTTTTCTTGCCTCGTTAGTACAGCCACACATATTCTTGCCTTATTCATTCAACCACACATGTAAAACAACTGTTTAGTAATTCTGAGTGCCATTTTACAAATTGTTCAATGGAGCTCAATCCGATTTTTGCGTCCCATTCAGGGGTGGTAGGTCGGATTTTCATTCCGATTTTTGCATAGTATACCTGACTCTTTGCTGCTCCTCTCCACCCACACAAAATCTGGTTAACCGTGGTTTGAGGGGGTGTTGCAGGGGGAATGCTTTACTGTGGTTCCATTTAAAAGCACTACTTAAAAAAGAATAAAGAAAGCTAGGGGAAGGAATTAGCTGCACATAGAAAGTTAAGTGATTTAATGTAATGTATATTTTATCACTGTGATTTGTTCTCGTCACTTGTGACCAGTGTAAATCGTTATATGCATAAGTAAATAAATTGAATGCAAAAAGGTATACAACGTGAAAAATAGTTCAAATTATTCCCTGAACAGTGAAATAAAAATGTGAAATGACACACAATGAGATCAATAATAAGTATTTTAAACAAGGTTTAATCATATAGTAGCTCAAATTATAGGGGCAAACCTAAATTGAAAATGACGCACACTAGGGCCAACACGTGTTTCTCACTATGGTCAACAATGATGACATCAGAAGTGGTTTTTCAAGATCTTTTTGATAGGAGTACATTAATAAAAAGAAAGAAACAAAGAAAGAAAGAAAGAAAGAAAAATCTAAGAAACGTCACGAAAATCGAAACACTTTTTATAGTTGATTAATGATTCCAATATCTTTCAACTTGTTTTATGAATTGGGTCAATCAAAGTTGATGACCTACAATCCAACTCATGATGCATATGACATGGTAGGCAATGGTAGCATTGTCATAGGGTGGGGTATCTGGAAAAATAAAGAAATGGCCGTGCCTATGCAGCTTGTATGGTGGTATTGAACCTTAAGATCTAATGTACTGCTTGAAGCCTATTCCAGGGCAAATGCTATAGTTGTCTCTAATAATCTGCGACTTGAGTAGATGTGTTGAGTGGAAGAGTGATTGTGCAAATGTTTTGGGTACTATACTTTTAACAGTAAGTTGCAGACTAGGTGCGTCTGTGTACACAGTACTGCCAATCTCATTTTGTGAACTCCACTCACTGTGTGCACACATTAAAGCAGATTTTCCACGCTTACACTGCATTTGTTGATGCAAATCTCTTAACACAAGTTAGTCTCCACCTATTACCAGGGCAAGCAAGGAGAGGTATTTATGCTAATACATCATTACTAGAGAGTGGATTATCAGAAACTATTGTATAGATAATTACATGTGGGCCCATTAACCTCTATTCAGTTAATTACATGTCAACCTTCTAGATCTAGATTCAATGTATACATTAGTTCTCCAGCATTGGATCTTTCACAGATTCCCATGCTGTGAATATTCCCCATCATCAGACTGGGAATCCTCGGTTACTTTTTGATTTCCACTTGCCCTAGCCAAGAAGAACCTACATTTTGTAACCTAACACCCTTGTTATGGGTGCTTTTAGACCCAAACACTGGGACCTTGAGTAGCCCTAGACTAGATCCTCCTCTTCCTATTCCCCTTAAATTCTAACTGTGTGTTCAGCTGAGGGAGTCCTCTGGTTTTCCACAGTCAGAATTTTAGGTAAAGCTCTTCAAAAACAACAATTGCAAAAGAAAACACTTTCTCTACCACAACATCTGATGGTTTTCCTCAAGGTGAGGAGGTTTCAGGAGATGAAGGACAAAAGGGGACCCCTTTTAAGCCCTGTGCCACTTGTTCCTCAAAAATGTATATGAAGGCGATAAGCACTCTGCCTGCATATACTGCCTTTTCCCCCACCACACTGTTGAAAGTTGCGCTAACTGTCGAGGTCTGAGCTCCAAGACTCTCAAAGATAGAAATAGAAGGCTCATCTGCTGGCTCAATGAGGGGAATTACCCAGCATATCCCTCCAACGTCAAATCAAACAAAAGCATGGCCGCTTCTGCGAGAAAACAACTGCTGACGAGGTTCAGGGCCAGATTAGAGGAACAGCTGGTAAAGAAGACCAAACATAGGATCATCCACGGCTACAAGCTGTCATCTGCACCCAAAAAAGCCGAAGGAGCCGGACAGGCTGCCGTTGCCCGCACACTCATTGCCGGGGCGGCAGTCAGCAGCAGAAGGCAGCAAATCAGCAGAAGGATGAAAGCACAAACATAAGGCAAGGTCAGTGAAAGAGTGCGAGCCCCCTTCAAGTCACTGAACGCAGAGGGGGCACAAAAAGATCACCCTGGACGCATAAGTAACTCGTCATCATCTTGTATGCCAAAAACACCAAAGCACGGGCCAGCGAAAGCCGTTGAGGCACTGAAGGCGGACAAGCACCCGCCGACCATGACAAAGGAGCAGCATAAGTTGCATAATGTCAGCCCGCCAACGGCGACGAAGCACCGGGCACCTGACCCTTCCATAATGCTGCTTAAAGCTACCTCGTCGTCGACACCTCACAGTCCAGTTCATCCATGTAGTCCAGCTCGTCGATTGCACAAACTACCTCATCAACATTTCACAAAACCGCGTTGTCCAAGAAATTGCAGCTCGTCAATGGCACTACACAAAACTAGCTTGTCTACATCGCACCATAAATCAAACTCTTCAATGAAAAAATCCATGTACAGCACAGTCCGGTCACCACACCCTACAGCCTCAGCAGCAGGGAAAGAGACACCCCAAGGCTCCAAGGAGGGGGGCCCATCGCCGACACCGTTGATGACAGCCCAGTCAACGGAAAGGCAGGAATTCTGCAGGAGGTACAGGCTCCTCAACTTGCCGAGCCCACACAAATCATCCAGGTCTTGCTTATCCAATACTCAGACATAATGCCAGAGAAGATAGTACACTTTGAGATGGATATGGATGTCAAAGCACAACACCAACAGTCGGACTCAGAACAGTCAGTGATTATTCAAGATGAGACTCCAGATAGACCATCAACACCAGGGAGCATATTCAGGAAGGGGACCTCACGGGTGGGCAGTCACAATAGGAGCCGGGTCCAGCACCGCGACAGTCACAAGGGGTAGGCCCAGCTCTGCCTACTGCTCCCCCCCACCTACAGATACAACAGAGGCTAGTAAGGGCACTTTTATCCAACCCACATGCCCTACTATCCATGCAGGTGCTCTCATCCCAGCAGAGTCATCACACAACTTGATGCAGCTCTGAGACCAGTGACGCTGGCCTTACCACCACCTCAACCGGTGGTACCACTCCAGACCCCAGTCAGACCCAGGTCTACTTCACGGATCAGATCAGTGCGCTCCACCCCTTCTAGACCCAGATCTAGAATCCAATCCAGGTCAATTTCTCTGTCACACATGGCATCCCCTGCTCTTCAACCAATTTGCACGATCAGGAGTATGTCACCAACACTAACCTCGCAATCAAGTAAGAGAGCCCGTACTGTTTCACCAACAGCACAGTCGGTTCCAGAAGAAGGGGAACTAACGGATACAGAGGTGGATGGTTCTGTGATGATACATCCTCCTCAATCACTCCAAGAAGGGGAAATGATTGGGACACGGAGTCCTCCTAGGATGAGGCATTGGCAAAACCATCCCCCCAGATGACATCACAGGTCTCCATTCAATGGTCAGGTGGGCGTGCAAGGAGTTCGATCTCCTGACCTTGGCGGATGAGAAGGAATGCTCTTTATATGACCATATGGGCAAGCAGTGGTCTCAATCCCCATCCTAGATAATGTCTGGCAAGAGGTGCTTAATAAAATGAAGTGCCCATTCACAAAAATAAATCCAATTTGCCAGAAAATGCACTAAAGTGTCTAACTTCCCAGCCATCTCCCGAGTCAGTGGTCTCATTGGCAGAAAGCCAGAAAACTAAGTCCGAAAAACAGATATGCGTAGTACCACTGGACAATGAAGCACGAAAGCTGGACGCATTTCATAAAATGCTCTCAGCAAATGGAGCTACTACAGTTAAAGCGGCCAACTTCGTAGCCATTATTGCCAGATATGAGAGGGAAATGTGGTATAAACTTGCGCCAAGCTTGGACCACCTCCCTGAGGAGAAGCGTAAGGAGGCAAAGGCAATCCTGAAGGAAGGAGAAGAGTCATTCAACCTGGGGATCATAATGTTAGTGGACTTGGCAGAAACAGGTTTCAAACAGGTGGCCAACGGAGTGGTCCTACGTAGACTAGCAAGGCTCTGATGTACCGGTTTCCAGCCGGCTGTCCACCACAAAGTAGTGGACATGCCCTTCTCGGGTGATGAGCTTTTCGGACCGTGCTCCTACGAGAAGTGCAGCTCATGCTGCAAAAAAGGGCCACAGATAAGGTCCCCATGGACCAAAAGGGAAAAGGAGTGTACTCCTGGTAATTTGTCATCCGCATACCACATGGAAAAGGGAGGCCCATTCAAGACATAAGGTGGCTAAACACATTCATAAAGCGCCAGAAGTTCACTATGAGCACGTTATAACAGGTCATGGAAGCAATGCAGCACCATGACTACCTCCCGTCCCTGGACCTCCAGAATGCATATTTTCACATACCCATCCATCCGGGGTACCGCAAATACCTCCAGTTTATGGTTGGAGAATCACACTACCAAGCCCTCCAGGCTCCCCCACATGCACATTCAACAAGAGCTACAGCGGCGTCCATGGCATGGTGATCGTTACTGCATACTTTTACAAGGCACTACTGCCTGGAGAAGCAGCATGCCGAAGAAGTGCATACAGAGAGAGCAGTCCTACAGCGGCTGCTCCAATAAGGTACCATCCTATGGATTTTCTGTACAGTGTGCTAGTGGCGTTTTTACCTGCATGCACCTCCGGTTTCTGTATACTGCTACATAGCCTCTTCACAACATGTGAATCTATGAAAGATCCAATACTGGAGAAGGAGTATGTTTCTTACCTGTATCTCCTGTTCTCCAGCATTGATATCTTTCATAGATTCCTCTATCTGCCCACTCACACCCTATGGACATCTAGTACCACAGGGTCAGAATCTGAGGGGAATAGGAAGAGGAGGGTCTAGTCTAGAGCTATCCGAGGTCCCATTGGTTGGGTCTAAAAGCACCCATAACAAGGGTGTTAGGCTACAAAATGTAGGTTCTTCTTACCTAGGGCAAGGGGAATCAAAAGGTAACCAAGGATTCCCAGTCTGAGGATGGGGAATATTCACAGCATGTGAGTCTATGAAAGATACCAATGCTGGAGAACAGGAGTTACAGGTAAGAGACATACTCCTTTCTTGGATCATGTGTTGGTTTCTTTGATCATTTGAGTTTACTTTTACTGAGGTATTCTATTTTTCCTTTTTAATCAGGTGTTGCAGGCAATTCATTAAAGGTGGGGGCCACTCTCAATTTGTCACTGATGAATGTTTTAAAATATAAGAGTGTTATCACAGAACGTTTGCCATATTATAATGTGGGAAAATGTTACATTATCTAGAAACTTCACCAACTTTGATGACATTTACTCTTACATTAGTTGAAAAATAGAACCTGTGAGTCATTAAGATAATTTTAAATAAATAGATACAGAAACTCACGGTTATTAAGGTATGCAATTTGGCAAGCTTGTCCTATCATTATGGCTTGTATCTGCCGAGCAAATATATGATTAGAATTTTGAACTTCAACTTTATTTCCTTTAAGTCTGTCTAATCGATGCATGGAGCTCAAGTGGACTAGTATTAGCGTGATTTCAATTGTATTGTACCTTAAATATTCGGTTACCATTGTGATCTTCTTTGTTTGACATTTAAGAAGAACACAGCACATGGATGTATCCAAAAGAAATTCAAACCTAGTGCTGAAACTGTAGATTGCAGATTATAATTTCAGTTAGTAAATTGCCCTCAATGTATAGGTGTTAGTTTTTAAGTAATGATGTAAACCCTGTTGGATGATCACGGAGAAAAAAAAGTAAAATGGGCTCTTGGGCTTTCCAATTACTTGAGCCATATGTCGTTATCTTCATAAGGGTTGGCTCAAGAATGCCATATTTGAAACCCAGATCCGTTTAGTTTTAGGCAAACATCGAGAAACTTCTTTGTGGCTTTAAAAGCTTTTTGATTAGCAGAATCCTGGTGAATGCACAATAACATTTCTAGGCATTGAACCATGAGGGTGAAGGTATAATGAAAAGCTCTAGATTTGGATGAAATATGAATATCTTAGTATTTTGAGCACCACTTGTCTTATATTCCTAATATATATGTGTGTATGTACGTGGGCGTACACACCTCTGGGATCTTAAAAGTGAAACATGCATCTAGCTGCTGGACAACTGCAAGTTGCTGTTTAAAATGTCATTTTCTTATGTAAAGTAGTATGTTACACCAATAGACACATAATATAAAGGATTGGAATTGTAAACAGGGGCTTTTGTAAGAGATGTTGGGTTTAAACAGCTGAGGGTAGAGTCATTTAAGTTTGGGGAACATTAGTTACATGTATCCAGAAAAAATGCAGCTCATTGGTTCTTTTAGCATTGAAACATTGGCCCAAGGCAGTGCAATTGAACTACTGTTCATAATTGTAAAAACGATTCCATGTATTTTTGTTAACTATCAACACGTTTGGTCACATCATGAGCTAAAAAGCCCTACTGACCTTCCAAGGACCAGTATGTTTTAGATATCTAGAAAAAGCGTGCACTGGTGAATCACTTGTTCAACATGAGAAAGAGGGTTTAAGTTTTCACTTAACTGTGGGAATGTAGATGTGATTCTTACAAAAGGATCATTAATTGTCTATGGCAATGTTCTCGAGGATAGATAAAATAAAAACAATTATTTTTTTCTCTAGTTCGAACATGTCCCATACATTTCGTCAAGGTTCCCTGTAAGTACATTAAAATGGAAAATGTGAGTGATCCCTGGAGGTGATAATAGGTGTTAATGTCTGATATGAATAATTATGGGTGTTCTACTTTTATAATCCGGGGCAGCCAGTCTAACTACTGAACTTTTTATAGATTTTGCCAGAAATACACATTATGAGGTTGCTCTTGTAATTAGCTATGAGTAGAGATATGAGGATTTGATGTCCCAGCTTATCCGGTTTTCCCTAAGCTGCCATTAAGTGCACTGATTAACACCATTCATCAGATGCAAAGGGGCCTGTGATCTAAAAAAAAAAAAAAAGAATGCAAGCGACTTGGCATGGAGCAATATTCCAATTACTTTTCAGCCACAAATCCCTGTTTATTCTGTTATATGTTATACAGTTACAGGAGGTACCTATTGATATCCATAACTCCTTATAATTGTATGATAGAGACATATAGAGTACACAGTTGATATAGTCCTAATGTGCACAACAAGAATATCCAACTCCTATATAAATCAGGTGTAATGTGTTTCTGAAAGTCAACTCCACTTCTGGCGAGTACACAAACTTCTAAATTGTTTAAATTTAAGCAGGAGAGATTAACACGTGATTAGTAATATACTGTAATTTGGCAACATTTGAAATGTGTGGAAATCTTTTTATTAATGAACGTAAGGTTTCTAGCAACACTTTCAGTGATCACACAGAATTGGTGTTTTATTAGAAAGAGGAGATCAACGAACATGTGAGAATTCACTATGTTTTAAGGGAGGTCTGTAATTGGAATAATGATATGGACTTTGGAGGTGGATTTTGAGAATATTCCCCACTGTGAAGTAACCCATTGTATGTTTTACTCACCTGGAATTAGTTTTACGATGCTCTGGGCCAATTAAATGTTTGCAAGCCATAGATCTCTTGAATTGGGATGGGTTATCATGCTATTTGAGACCTGACACAAGGGGAAGAGGGACATGTTAAAACAAAAGTGGAAAGAGCTGTTCTTGGGTGTAGAAGCCATTAATGAGGATCTTTTGAGGCAGTCTGTAAAAGAAGAGAGGCCTCTCTAGCACCTAGAAACGAATCCACTGCACATAGAGGGGGAGGGATATTCTAAGGACCTAGTGGACTTTCATGGTGCAGCAGATTCAAGGCCTTGCAGTGAACAGTCAGAGCAGGAAAGCGCCCAGCATGCAATCAATGGTGGAAACCGATCTATCAAGAGGGATCCACACAGACTTACCAGCCTAAACTGAGCCCCTCTGTTCTGTTCGCAACAACAGTCTTTTAATATAAGTAAACTAATAGACTTCCGGTCTAATGAATGTTTACATCATTTTAGAGCTTAGGTAACAGTGGGCAATTGCCCCTGTGAATCAATATTACTAAATTAATTCCCAGTGATATCTCAGAAGCAAGGATCTGTCTGCAGCTGTGATATCCGTGTGCACCAGACATCACAGATTGAAAGTTTGGGTACACAATCTGAAGCTATGCAAGAAGCTGTCATAGGGCCTCATCACGACTTTGGCGGTAACCCTTAAATCCTGCGGTAAGCGCTATTAATTACTGCCGGATTTAAGGGTCCGCCAAATCAGGACTTCAGCGGATTTCGCCCCAGCTCTGAGCTGGGAGGAAATCAGCCGAAAATTCGCGCTATTACCGCCGGCGGGAAATCCGCCGGCAGTAAGAGCGCAAATTTTCCACATTGAGCCCAATGGGGAATGGGGCATTCCCGAATGGGCTCAATGGGGAATGGGGATTTACTTTACCGCCAAACTCGTGATCCGGCGCTATTAGTGCCGGGGGGTTCGGTGGTAGGGCTAATAACTCCGGCGGTAATACCGCCGGCGTTACCGCCCAAGTCGTGATGAGGCCCATAGTGTTTAAAGGGTTGGCGTGGAATGTTTTAATTTTATTTGAAATAAAGCCGTATCACCTGTGATTTTTATTGAAATCTACAATAACAGTTCTCCTTAAAATGAAATGCTGCAAAGCCAAAGGTAGAGACACTAAGTCCACAGATACTCAAATAAAATGTCAGTTGCCGAAATGCATTTTTGTAGCGAGTGCTGCATTTGAATTAACTAGCATGCAAAAGGTGTGCTGGCAAACTGCACATAGATATTTTCACATGTAATGGATAAAATCTGACAGATCGACACTGATTTTACAACAAACTTAGAACATTTATGGGACTGCATCTGCAAAAAATGCAAGAAAGCCCATTGACTAGGTTCTGTTAAATTTTAAATTAACAGCAAGACTTGCTGGAATGTATGTTTCAAAATAAGACTTTTTACGTACATCTAGAAATAGTTGCATGTGTTTTAAAATGGAGTGCATTTTCAGGTCACACATGAAGATAAGAACTTCTCATCAGAATCCTTGCACCATTGGTCAGAAGATATAAATGCAAAAGGTGACATTGTTTTATATTGTAATACACATCCCATTCAGAACATGTGAGATGATGTTGAATGCATATAGCGTATTTCTTATTCCAACAGAAGTCAACACCAAGTGGACTATCCTTTCAATAATATATGCTGAGAAAAGTGCTGTGTTGTACTTATAAATGAGATTAGAAACCTATTGTAAATGTATTCAATGTTATAGTTACATTTTAGAATGTCTAGAGGGAAAACTTTACTGTTGAATCTGCATGGCCATATTGGTGTTCTAAAGTAGCTTTTCCAATGCTGTGTTTGCTGGTTCTTTTGTGAGTCGGCCAACAAGCTAAACTTCTGTTCAACTCAGGACACACATTGCTAAAGGGTGTAGGGCTGAAACCCCAGGGGTTTGCATATTCTCCACCTGGATGGCTAGGTCCTCATTGAGCCATCAAATAAATACTTTGGGAGCAGCACTGCAAAGGAATCCTAAACTCAAGGCCTCTGGTTAATCGGCTGACCCACCCACATGGGCTCATCTCAGAAGAAATATTCTTAAAAATACATCTCACGAGAAATATTCCTAAAAATACATTGAAATTCATACAAGTAGGGCCTCAAACGTGGCCCTCTGATCCAAACTGATCACATGAGAGAAGCCATGTGTTCCAAGCACATTACTTCAAGTGTCACCTTTAACATAGCCTACCTATTAAAATCTACCATCTGCTGAGTGGTAGAAGAACAAATAAAAGGACCCTGTCAGCTACCCATATCAATCATTAACTGGAGGCAAGCCATGACATGAGGTTTCTCATCCCCAATTCGAAAGAAATGAATCATCATTTTAGAAGGATATTTAAGATGCAAAACATAACTTTCAACTTAACTCCACAACAATAAGACTTAGAGCCAAAAAAGATTGTCTGAAACCATGGGTTTATCCCTTACAAAATGAGTCCAAATATGTCATGTTAATAATTAATAATATCATATAATGTAATAACGTTGTCAAAACTAATCTTACAAATTCATATCACATGTACCTGAATTTGTGAGGAAGAGGTGAATCTAGAAATTCATATTTCATTGATGGTAGAGAGACCTGTCGCGAAATATTGGAGAAAGTATGATTGAGTCCAAATTGTTCCTAGTACACCCCTGTCACATACTGAAATAATTCTGACCTATTACAAAGAAGGGGATAACCAATGGATACATTCCGCCAATTCAAAAGTGTGATGTCAGGTATGACATACTGTGGGGAAATTAGACATTATATAAGCAGAAATGCACACAAGGTGAGAGAGCTTTAGGATTGTGAAGGCTGCAGAAAGGGAAACTTCTGTCCAACTGGATGAGTTCTGAGCTGGGATAGCATCTGGAGATGAGAGAGAGGATTGACCTTATCCAAGAGGAAGCCTGAAGCAGATTTACCTGATGGAATAGAAACCAGAGGGGTCCAGCTGACTGGGAGATTACCTGAAACCTTTGAGGGTCCATACTGGCTCTGTGCCTTAATGAATTATGCAAAAGTGAGCATAAAATATCCCTAATGCAATTAGATATTGGTCCCCTAGAATAGGTTTACCGCTAAGCCTCTGGAGTGGGTGGAACTAGGGGAATGTCACTAGGGGAGGATCATTCACTAGGATGCTTTTTTATCTAATATGAAATGCTCCTTGCTTTCTCACTATATTCAAACTCAAGTGAGACCTGATTTAGTGTAGAACAAATAGCATTTTCCTGCGCATAGGGCACAGTGTCTGATGAACTGTGTAAGGAAGGCATGGTGTCAAACAGCGAAGACAGATGCAAGTGATCGCAGTTCAAGGGTGTTCATTGAACTTCAATTGGGTTTGGAAAACACCTATCTAATCCTAAATCTAAAGATGGCAGCAAGCTACGACCATCAAATAATAATGAACACAGTCCAAGTAGAGTCTGGTCAAAATAAAAGGGCCTATTGTAAAGACTGGCGGGGGGTTATCGGTACTCCTGCCCTCTATATGGCAGAGTAGAAGCACAGAGTACCCCAGCCAAAAGTTCAATTGTTGGTAGCAATGGACGAGAAATCAAGGCTTAGCTCTCAGGAGATTATGCAGGCTGGTTCTTAAGTACAGTGTAGTCCCCAAGCTCCCACAAAGGAATGTCCACACAATAGGTTAGTGATAACACAGTTCTTTATATAAATAAGGTTCAAGTTATATACACAATCACAATAACGCACTTTGTGCGCAGTCAATACTATAATGATAAATATATACAGTCTCTATGTGGTACCACAATTACTCTTGATTCCATTAAAATGCACCAACTGCTGACAGTTTCAAATGGCATACAAATCAATAGCAAAAGGTATCAACAATAGACTTGGGAGAACAACAAGTTGGTTAAACAATTGGCAGAATACTGGGTCCCGTTACCTATACATAGTTCTGTGTGAGGATCCCCGCACCTGGGCAAGCTATAAATAAATTATATCAAAAAGCCAGTCCATATATTGTTTAATATAGTTGTGTTTTCTTCTAAAAAGGTTCTACTACCTCAATGTACCTGGTTTAGCAGACTTTGTCGATGGGTCGTGAACTGATTCTTCTTACGTGAACTCCCTTTAAGGCAGGAACCACGGATCATTGAGATTCCTCAAAGAAATGGGTGAACAATGTTGTCGAGCCAGCAGCTTCGGTCCTTGCGGTGCTCGTCGACGATAGGTCGTGGACGTCCTGTGAAGATGAGGCATGAGGTGCACCTCGACGATGATAGTTCATTGCCGCAAAGTAGATCAATAAAGAACATAGGCCCAGCAAGGGCATCGGGTTGTCGGCGGTTGGCATCGGTGATCAGGACTGGACCACGGCTGGCTTTTGGATCTTCGTCTGCGTCTTTGAGGACTTCGAGTGGCGGGAAACCCACTGGCTTATTCTTCTTGGTTCATCTGCGACCTTGACCACCTCTGACGGGACAAAGCAGTCGACGGTGATGAGCAAGAGAGTCCTTGATTCAAAGTGTCTTAGGCGATGGAGCGTTGCGGCTCCGGTCGGCGAGGTCACAGTGGTCTTCCGAACCTCGGTCGACGGTGGTGGTCGTCGATGGCCTCGACGTCCTGGCACTTTGCTTCAAATTCCTCAGCGGTCTCCGTCTCCAGTCAGCAGCCTTTCGATGACTGACTTCCAAGGAGCCTTGGTGAAGGTTAGCTGGTGCACGATGTTCCCTCGTAGCTCGGTAAGAGGTCTCCTAGCCAGCTCCTCTCTCGGATCAGTCCTCTAAGGCACGGCAGAAAGTGTTAGAAAGTTAGAAAGTGCCCCCATTGTCCCTTCTTCGGTTGGGGTGGGGGTGCAGGGTCATATTGAGGCCCCAGGAAACACTGTCACCTTCAAAATGGAAGAATTGAATAAAAGTTCAGAGTCTATTGCGAGCGATTTTCCAATTATCCCACGGTCACCCCATGGTGAGGTGAAATTATCAGGTACTCCAGGAGGCCCCGCGATCAGGCCTAAGTTTTCCGATGTATCCATGATAGCCCCTGGAATTGAGGCTGTTCTGGGAAAATGCATGAGGTTTTCTATGGGTCCCTCCACTCCTGTTACTCAATCTAGATATGGTATGGAGAATGTTCACCTATTTCACACAGTGGATGGTAAATTGCCTACGGGGAGGGAGAGGCCTTTTATTCCACACAAAACCCTATTCCCTGGCAAAGATTATGGTAATGTTAAATGTAGCTCTCCCACATACAACACATCTAATTCTGTCCAGATGGGGGCATTATCTCTAGCTGACCATGAAATTGCAATGTTTTCATCATCCCATAATCAGGAAGTGAGACACTCTGAAATGGGTATCCCAACCCATCATCAGAGTGTGGATGTTGAGTCCATGGTCGCTGATTTTCCAGTAATGACCAGATTGTTAAATCTACTAGACAAGGGGCATGAACAGACTCGTGGTGAAATAGGTATTCTAAAGAGTGTGTTGGTCGAAGTTTTGTCAAAGATTAGTAAAATTGAAGGTTTTTTGTTTGCCTGCGATGCTGTTGCCGCATTGACTAGAGACAAGGGGAAATTGGAAATTTTTGATACAAACCAATCGACTAAAACTCCCTTTGGACGGGATACCTCTGTAACAGTCCCTAAAGTGGAGGATGCGATACTTGGCACAATAGTAGTGCATCAGGCTACACAAACCTTAGCTGACCCTAGGATGGTTGGGGTGGACAAACCGTCATTTGCTGCTATGATCGCTGTACCTAAAATCAACGGTGTTTTAACTTCAGACCCATTGGTACATCAGTTGATGCAGGCGATTTCAGATAATGCTCTGGCTATTCAGCAATTGAGTAAGGGTCCCAATGTTGTACAGCCAGCAGTGGATGTTGTTAACCCTATCCCTGGAGATATGGGATGTATAGACTTGGAGGCCTGTCAAGATGGTATTGAATCCAACACCAGCCCATCTGATCTAACTAACTTAATAGATCTGGATGAAGAATACAAAATTAACGGGCTTACTCAGTCTATTCAGCCTCTCCTTACTGAACCTCTGGCACCTACCCAACCCCCCATGACCGGAAAACAAAGAAAAATGGCTGCCAGAGCTCAAAAAAGAAAATTCCATCAAGAAAGAAATCTCTGTGCTGCCACAAAAAAAAATCAAAAGGACTTTTTGAAAGCGGATCCCATTCCTAATGATTCTAGGAAGTTGACTAATCCTATAATTATTGATGAAGAAGTTATTGATTTGGAGCACCTTAATCCTGAATCTAAGGAATTGTTGGAGCTTGCTGTACCTTGTACCTAATAACACTCATGCTACATCAAAGTGCAACAAGTCCCGTGAAACAAATGATGGAAAGAATGCCAATAGGAAACTTGTCAATCCTGATATTGCAAAAAAAATGGCACAAGAGGAAACTCCTGACCCTATGAATTCAAAACAACGGAATTTGTTGAATTTTTACCCCACCCTACTAATCAAAAAAGCCTCGCATATAATTAAGAGTGGGGATGGTGCTAGACCGCCCATTCTGCTCCCAAAGGATAGCAGGAAAGTGGCAACCACTGCGGCAGCTGTTATTGATAAAAAGATTCAAATTGAATCCCATGGGTGTGAACAGACTCCTCAGCATTCGATCCAACCCTTTAATTCACGTTTTGTTATGGAGGGCAATGGTCAAGCAGGAATGGATGACATTCACAATACTTCATGTTTAGAGGATGAGGGTCCACTGCTTTCCTATGAGATGCCTTCTATCATGGGATGGGAACACAATGATGTTCCTAATAGGAAAATGAGCCTAAATAGATCTGCTATTCTCAATGCTTTTCAGGCAATACCTGCATTGAGAACTATCGGATCTGATGATATTGATTGGGTCAGACTATCTCCTAATGATAACAACAGGATGATTTGTTGGTATCACTTGCACATTCTCATGAAGATGATCTGGGCCCAACGGAGTGATTTTGAATTTATAGGCCTAACCCCATTTATATTCCAGAACGAGGAGCAGGCCAAAATATTTGACAAAAAAACTCTGGTAAGGACTTTGGTGCAAATGGGAGTCAATGAGGGGAACTTTTCTGCCCCTCTTAGTGAGGAACTTTTCAGACAATTCATGTCCTTCGCAACAGCATTCTCTAGCTCCAAGTCCAATTTCCAAGGACCTCAGTCTATGACTTCCCAGAATATCGTTAACAAATAGAGTAAGGGAAGGGGGCTGACTCTAATGTCTTGGAATGTCTGTGGGCTAAGGAGCTTTAGGATCTGGCTCTCGCATCTTGAGACTGAGTCCCGCCCCGTGATTATCCTTATCCAAGAGACCATGCATCTGACGCACTTTGAGGTGCCAGGCTATTTTACTTATGTTCAGCCCGCCATAAAAGGATCTCAAGGCCGCCCTTCTGGTGGCCTTGCGGTTCTTGTAGATAAAGCAATTAGGATTTCTTCTGAACTTGTGTTCGCTGACTACTCAATTTTGGCTGTTAAATTGAATCACATAGGCGATGTGGGGTGCTCATTGTTGGTAATTTGTGTATATTGGAACAAAATGAATAGTAGACAGTGTGAGCTATTTGATATGTTGGATGCTATTCTCGTGGATGCTATATCTAAAGAGCCAGGAATCTTTATTATACTTGGAGGCGACTTTAAGGCATCTTGCATTGATCAATCTATATATAGTGGCATTCGCCTCGTTACGCCCTCAATTAAGTTGGGGAATATGTGGGTTGTCCATCTCCTTTCATGGGATATCCAAATGGTATCTCCCAATCTTGATTTAGTTAGACATATCTGGTCTCGCGGAGTTGCGTCCTCGATGATTGACTACTTCTTTGTCTCTAGTTTAATGCTTGCCCATGTGGATAATCTGGTCATACGTGATCCACTTTTAGGCGATCATATGGCTTTGGTTCTCACCCTAAATATTTGGTTTGAGCATTTCACCTATGATCCGGCTCTAACTTTGGTTGTTCCTGACCGCCCTCATATCAGTGTACGGTGGAATTTCAAACTATGTTTGAGAATGAAGGCTTGTCTAAGTAATGGTATTATGATAGATTTTCTGAAGACAAAAGCTGGTCCTGATTGCCTCTTGGCTGAACGGATTAACAGCTCTCGAATTCTGTTCCATGTTGGTAAACTGACGTCCTCAGTTATATCGCACCCCTGTCTTTGGTAAATCTTCGTAAGGAAAAGCATAGAAATATACGTGGTCTGGGACCGCCGCATCTTGCTGCGGGTGGATATACCATGCTTTAATCCAAAATCATTCAAAGGTGCCGTAATAGGCTTAAGGCTATGAAGTATGAGCTAATGATAGCCGACAATCAGATTATGCTTCGTCATCTTTTAAATCATGACTCCCGCAAAATATGGTCGGCATTGAGAGAGCTGACTGGTATGCACGGGACCCTGAATGAAGCTGCCGCCTCTGCTACAGCTTGGGTTACATATGTTCAATCTAAATATGCACTTCCCAAGAGATTTGCTAATGTTGTAACTCCTAACTATCATAGTCTGATCCTACGATACTCGCCATGGGTGTATGATGATATTATTCGGGCAATTGGGAAGATAAAGTGCTCCCGTGCACCTGGTCCCGATGGTATTCCCCCTTGTTTGATGCAGTCTGATCCGCCCTTTTGGGCTATGATCTTAGAGACCACATTTGACAGCGTTTACCTTACGGGCTCCATTCCGCCCAGTTGGTGTTCGGCAAATATAATCCCTATCTATAAGAAGGGGAAGTGGGAAGACCCAAATAACTCCAGGCCCATCGCGTTGATGGATGTCTCAGCAAAGATTTTCTCTTACTTATTGTTAGAATCCATTCAGCAAAGCATTGTTCAACTGGATGTGTTGTCTTGTTTTCAGGTTGGCTTGCGCAAACAGCTAGGGTGCTTGCTTAATGCATTTATCTTAGCACATTTACATGCACAAACTAAATGTGAAAGGACCGGGCCGATATATATGGCTGCTATGGACCTAACCTCTGCATTTGACTCGATCATTCGAGACATGCTTTGGGAAAAGGTGATTGCCTATGGTTTCCCGAGATATCTTGTCGCCATGATAGCGCTTTTACATCAAAATACCACTTATCGGATTAGACTGACCAAGGAGGGCGCCATGACTGACAAAATACCTGCGGAGATTGGCCTTAAACAAGGCTGTAATCTAGCAGCTGTGCTTTTTAACTTATATCTAGCAGATCTGGAATCAGCATGGGCAGAATTGGTGATATTTCCAGTAAGGCTGGGTAGTTTGGTCATTAACTGGCTTACTTTCGCCGATGATCTTTTGTTTATGGATCGAACTCCGTTTGGTCTTCAGGCGAAACTTTCTGCATTCCAATCCTATGCTTATCAAAATAATCTTCAAGTAAATCCTACGAAATCCTACATCATTGCAATAGCAGATGGTAAGAAAAGAACTGCAAAATTTACCTGGCGCCTTAATGAGATCATAATACCAAAAGCTAATGCAATACGTTATCTGGGTTATCAACTTTCAATGGTATATTCTATAGGAATGTGGAAGGAGTTGATTAATTCTAAATTTAAATCACTCACTTCACAAATAAAAATTGTATACTATAGATTCAGCAAATTTTCTCTATTGACTACAATGCAATTATACTTATTAAAAGTTGAACCTATTATTCTGTATCAATTAGATATTTGTCCCTATGAGCTAGAAGATTTTATTGATTGCTTACAGGGGAAGATGTGGAAACAGGTTCTAGGGATGGCGCTGTCCACACCAAACATGTTCATATGTCATGAAATAGGCATATTACCCCTGTCGGTCAAATGGCATTGGCGACGAATAAACGACTATGTCAAAATATTACCGCCTCCAAAAAATACCCTATATGAAGACTTGGCAAAACTCCTGAAAGATGGCTGCCCCCCCTCTATGGTGAAATATAAAGACAAAATGGATAAACTCTTGATAGAAACCATGACCAACAAGGAGGACCTAATACTGGGACTCGCAGCTTCCAAAAAGAAATTTCAATTATACTTTTGGTGTATGTTGGTTGATTGTATCAGTAAAAGTAAGATGTATTACGAATATGTGAAATTCATTAGGAAATTTGGTGACCAAGCACGTTACTTGGAAATATTATCTTGTAACATTGCTAGAAAGCCCTATTTACGGTTTAAATGTAATCAATTAATAAATAATGAAAGGCTCAAACTCTGGTCACATGATAGGTCGGATACTTTGACTGGTAGTTGTCGATTTTGCATTCAGGATAATGTATTGGAAACCCTAAAACATCTTACTCTATTCTGTACATTCTTTGCCTCCCAACGAAAGCTGTCATTTGGGTCCTACTTGCATAATGATTCTGTGACTTGGAAAGAATCTTTGTGGGAAAGGTTGATGTGGGGCATAAGCAAACGATTGATATTATGTCTGACCAATTTTTTGGTCCCCCTGGAGTTTACTTTGTCTTTAAAATATAAGGTGCTCAAAGATGTGACGATAGCTGATGTACATTTGGCCGAATAATCGAGTGACTATTTTAGGTTGGGGGAGGTTGTCCGCCCTCTGAATGACACTCAGAGCATATTGTACTGTATGAGGGGGTTGTGAATTCTGTAGTGACCTTTAGTCAACAAGGATTCCAGGTTCCTTCATCTCATTTACGGTTTAATATTAGCTAATGCTTGAAACATTCTACCTGTGCTATTATATACTTTGCCTACGAGGATGACGAATCGCTGAATTGATGTGTATGTTTTATCATGTTGTGATGTTTACAAAAATGGATTTTAGGTTGACAGAAATGAATTTATACATGTATTCTTGAATTGTATTAATTGTTTTATGAAATGCGAAAACTTTTGTATTCTTTTGTATTTGTTTTTGTAAAGGTTTTCTTTTAAACCATAAACAATAAAAAAAAAAAAAAAGATAAGGCACGGCAGCTTTCAGATTGCGTCGAAGGAAAGCAGCAGCAATTCTTCTTCTGGCTCGGCTTCGAGAGTAAGCATCATGTTCGACTTCAGCTTCTGAACAATTCCAGTAAGTGAGAGGTCCCCAGATATACTGTTCTGTCTCTCATTCACACTCCTGAGACAGGCTCAGGCAGCCAATCGTTCAGAAGGGCAGGCAGGCAGCCAATCAGGCTCACAGTGCATTTAGGCCATTCTTCTCCATCCAGACACTCACTCCAAGGAATGTGGATTGGGACAAGCACCCAGCCATTCAGCACTCCACGCTGCGTTCATACCAGTTTCGGGCAGGGCTGTCTCATTAATTGTGGAATACATCAGAAACCAGACACCTATAACATGACATGTATATTGTCCACACACTCCATTCACCCAGGTCCCACCCCAAGGGTGTACCCACAATATACAGTCATTAGGAAGGCTCCAGCCAATCTGGCCTGGACTTCCACACAATATCATACATGGAACTTCCACCCAACAGCCAGTCAGGGGAAGGGACAGAGTCAGGGCTTCCTGGGACTTTGGGAAAACAAGGTAACAGGAAGTAGAAAGCAAGAGGCCACTGGGGCCATCTTGTCTCCTATCAGGAATACATTGATTCCAATGGCAGGGCCTGGGTATCCCAAAATGGAGGATATTCAGAGCACCTGTCAAATTCAGCATGGAGCTGCCACCAGCCCATACCCTGCTCTGTGGGCCACACACAGGTGCCCAAAAACATACACTAGGGGTACAGGGCTGTACCCCCCACCCGTGGGTGCCATAAGGGTATCCCAAGGGTCTGTTCACCACAACCAAAAAAGAGGAAGAGCTGCACTGCCAGGAGTCCCACATGGACTCCTGTGCAGATTATATCACAGAACACACATGATAAAAGGACTACAGGACAAGCACATGGAGGCCCTATCCCTCCAATGCATTTCCAGCATCACACTTCTGCAAATAAACATATTGCCAATCCTTACTTCCAAATACAAATGGTGTGGGAAACAATGTTATACAAAAGAAATGTGTTCAAGAAATGATATGTCAGGATAGTTGAGCCGTTAACTACTCTTCCCCACGTTTTTAGCACAGGACAAGGTGGCACACTCGAGCTTAGCACATACTCTGGCTTTTCTAGCATGAGGATGCATTTCAAAATCTCAGTATGATAGGATATGATATGATATGGCATTTAAATCAGGACCTTCTGTGCCAAAGTCTCTTCGCCATTCAAAGTCTCTTATTTCTCTTAAGTTCCTTTCTCTTCAGGTTTCTCCGATACACAACTTCTTGGGTGTTTGACTGTTCACCCCGAATCGCCCTCTGCAGGCTCAGACCAAAGTTATCTCATTTTTCAAACTTGCTCTACTATATATTTGATTGTGTGTAGGTTTTTGCTTGACACGTCGCAGGACCACTTAAATTCACAATTCTTTGGTACCTTCTTCATGTGTCCCTTTTAACTTTCACTTCTGCCACTTATCAGCTGGACACCTTACAGAGACCTTCAATTGAGCACCCACGTGTTGCCGGACCACTCTGTCAAAGGTATCGTATCAAAGTCTCTTCAAAGGTCAAAGACTCATCAGCAGTTCATCTTTACTTGAGTCTTTTATCACACGTGTTTTAACAATGTTCATTCCAACGCTTGCCATAATGTTGGTGCTTGCAACCTTGGCTTCAACACAGACCGGTCTTGTATTGGTCTCCCCAACTCTCCGGCTGTGTTGATCTCACTGATGCTGCTTTGTTCTTGGAGCCAAGGATGGTACCACAGTGGCTGCTGCTTTAGCCCTGCCTTGATTAGTGATGCAGAAGGGTCCTGGGTATCTCCGGCACACAATACAGGATTCTTCAGCCTAGTTGTCGGACTCCCGGCTGTCGGAAGCAGCTGTCCATTGCAGTTACGGCAGTGCGGCTTGACAGCCTCTTTCAGCTTCCTGTGTATTCCACTGGGTCCTTACCTCGAATCTGTTCTGTGTATGCCAGTCTTTCTCTCAACCGGAGGCTGTGGTAGTGGCAGTGACGGGCTACTCCTTGAAAGGGGGAGTGGTGATACAGTGGAGCAGCGGTTTTGTGGTGGCTGTACTACCCCTACCTGTGTCCGCATCCTCATTCCTTGTCCTCAGTTCCTGTCCTCACTTGAGTGCGCAGATCCTCATGCTCCAGTTCGAATATGGAGCTGGCGCGGACAGGAAAAGATTCATGCAGCAGGCTCATTTATCGGCATGCTTCTCCTGTCCGCAGCCAGTAATTAATATGTAAGTCTTCTCATATTCCGCCAACTGTTTGTATTGCAACATGTATTGGTCCTTAGCATCGCCTTACAGTTTTGGTCTTTCCTTCGTCGTTCATAATGACGTTAAGGAATCTGGAATTGAAGAAACTAATGCATGATTCCCCCGCTTCCCTCTCTCTCTGCTCAAAGGGGATCGGCTGTCTGAAGTTCTGGCTCTAGGTTCCCACAGGAGAGAGCGTGTTTGTGCTATGCGAACTGAGACATTCCCCAAGTTTGGGGGTTCTCAGGATACGCCATTGGTAGTATCTACCATGTGTATGTAACCCAGTACCCAAGGACAACGATAAAAAAACTGCCTTCAGTACAGGGGGCAGTTAGTTCCATTAATTCCTTGATAAATAGCGCTGAACCGCTTAATTCTACCCCACAGGCTACCCCCTGTCCGGTTGATATGGCATCTATGTTTAATTATGCTTCTCCCTCAGCCCTTGCAAGTAGTAGGGAATCGTCAACTTCCTTCTCTTTGGCATCCTCACTTCGGGTGGAGAGGTCTGGTAACATCAACTTTGCTTCTGTTTTAGAGCCTGTAGGGGGCTCTGAAATGATCACCACCTCCGAACCCCGGAGGCTCTGGAATGACACGGTCATCAAAGAACTGAACTGCTGTCATACCTCGCAGGACTTCAACGCTTGGTTAGTGTCCCTGGATATTTCTGCTGAGAGTTACCATACCTGTATTTTTGAAAAAAATCTGTAAGCAGCCCATATAACATCTGTAAACCACCAGCCTTCTTGCAAAGTGAACTGTTCATCACAAACTGATTCGCCTGTAATAGATGTTGCTCACTTGTCACAACCCTCAGGTGCCCTGAACCGTGGGCTGTCCTGCAAAGTGAACTGTGCATCACAAACAGACTTTCCCTCAACGGGTGCCGATTATCAGGTATCTACCCTGGGGGCCTCCCTAGATGGTATTGGACCTGGGGCCACATCCTCTATGAAGGAAGCACCACCACCATCCCCCTCCTCCTCAGTAGGTATACAACTACTGAACCACAACCTCACCTTTCCAGGGCATGTCATTGCGCCTGTGGAAGTATGTGCATAGGGTTCTCGTAAGCCAATGAAGCCTACACCAGCTAACCTAGGGAGTCCGCGTTTAAGAAAATCCAATATGCCGATACCTAAAGATGATGCTATCAAAGCCCTGGTTATGGATGATAGAAACTTTATTATCACTAATGTCACAAAACCCCTGCAGAAAGAACCTATAGAGGCCCTTCGCAATAAAATCCTTGATTAGCTTTGTGCAAGATCTGGGCCTGGGGTTGTCCAATGTGCTGATCTGAAGTTTCTGTGCAGGATTGAATTGGACGATTGGTGTGTCCAGGGGAAGAGGGACTGTATCTTGGTAGGGTGTGGAGCTAGTACCTTGCCCCGCTTTTTGAGATTATGTAAACACTTGCCCAGACCTTGGGCTAGTAGTCTAATCTTTGTTAGGCCACTTGGAAAAGTGAATTGAAGGGCCACAATAGGTTTGTCATTTGTGTTCTCTTTTTTTATATTGTTTTCTTTCTATATGGTTTGTTTTCCCCCCTCGTCGTATCATCTCTGCTTGAATTGTTTGGCGTGTCTCTGTTTCTGTATGGGCTTTGAGGCCCATGTATATAAGGCACTCTATAAGAATTCTTAATAAATAATAAATACTTTTCCTGGTCCTATGCTTTCTAATCTCGAGGGCTCTTGAAAATAGCAGTTTCTTGTTGGAAAGGTCAAGAGAACTTCCCTCCTTGCGATCCCCTCCTGTTTTGCCCTCTTTATTCTCGTTCAGCTGCCATCTCAGAACTGCTGTTTCGTTGTGTGCCTGGCCTCGCTCAGAGTGTTCTTTCATGCCCCGCCGTTTATCCGTGTGGGGAAGCTTAGTGGAAGTCAGGTGTGAGTGATGGCCAGTAATTGCCTGACCTCGCCTGACCATTGTATTGGGACACGTCAGGTATACTGCTCAGGTGTTAGTCTATTTTTTTCCCAGAGCGGGCTGTCTTTGTGAAAGTGTTTGTGCAGGAAGGGGGCGCAGGGGGTGAAGTACCTATGTATCCTATCTGATAGGATGGGGTAAAGGTGTTACAAGAAAGAGAGGGATAACGCGTCTCACCACTCGGTCTCCCACTTCCTGAGGACCCTCACCCAGGTGATCCTCCCACACTTTCCACCCCCAGGAACTGGATCCAAAAGCAATTGCTGTGTCCTCGCCAGCAGGATGACAGATCCTCGGGGACCATTGGTGAGACACCCTTTGGTTTCTCAAAACTGTAATCAGTAGAATTTGAATAGGTTGTTGTAGCACGTCAGTGTGAAATGTCTTCTGATTTCTGGGTGCATTCAAAGCTGCATGAGGTTACATATGAATAAGAACAAAAAATAATTGTCAGCATTTACTGTGCTGTTTGTGCAGTGTAAAACAGAGAGCTTTTTATAGTGCCGAGAGGGCCTCATTTTGTAAATCCTAGCCAAATAAATGAAGCCCTATGGGTTTTCACAAGTGTAGTCTGACATTGAATATGTGGAATGGTGTACAACATAGACACATTTCGAAAATAGATTGAGACATTGTGGCTTGTAAGATATACAGATATTTAAAGAGACATACTGGGATAAAAGGGAGCTTAGCTGGGCCATTTCCATTATCCATAGCAAAACGGCAATTTCCAAATGACAATCGCATTTCACCAATGAGATTGTATTAAAGTGAGACACCCTCTATTGGATATACCCAAATAATCCAAGTGAATTGGGGGGGAGAGGTGAGGTAGTTGTCTCCATCCAAAATTATGATTTTCTGAAAGGACAACATTGTGTCAATCGATATTCTGTGTGTTCTAAATTGAAAGCACTACTTCCCTAAAAACAAGCCTTCAGATTGAGATGCAATCTGCTAGAGCTTGTATTTTATTTACATGCATATCCTAGAAATCAACCACACCACATTGTACACTGGCGAATATTGCTAATGGAAAATATTTAGAAAATACATTTTTCTGTTTGATATTTCACTGGTATCAATACTTCTTTTTGAAATTGGAGAAAACAAATGCAAAGTAATATATACTATACCTCGGTAGTGAATGCTGAACCTATATTAGCTGACAAGCGTTGTGTAGGGAAATGTAAATTATATTGTGATATTTAGAAATGGAGATCTTTACAGGCAGTCAAACTTTTCTTTTTATGAACTAGCTGCTTGTATTTGTGTACGTTACTGTGGCGACTTCCCCAGCATAAAGTTTGCGAACCAACTTTGAAAGGATTTTTATTTTAATAAAACAAAATATTGATTCCTAATGGAACCCGTTTATTTTCCCAGAATTGGTACTATTAGTTTTCCGGGTGGTGTTAAATCAGAGGTTGTCACTTAGTGAGGAACAATTGTAACACATCAAAATATCAGAACACCATTTTAACTCCAGCCATTTTGAGTGTACTGGATCTCATGAAACATAATAGAAAGTAAGGTGTGTTTGAGCAACCTACATGACTCCAGCTCAGTGGTTATAGATGTGCTTGCATTTTGACCCCCTTAAAGTACATGATTTCAGTATTTTCTTGAGATTGCATTGCCATTGTATCACCAATGTGTTAAAAGAGAGCACCAGTTGTATGAATTTAAAATGTTGCAACTTATTATTTTAAATTCAGTACAAATATAATTGGGTTTTGAATAGTGATGTAATTTCCAGCATATGTTCCTTGTTCATTCTATTCAGTGAGATTTTTCTTTTTGAAGATTTATTTTGCAATTTGCAAAAACAAACAATACTTTACTAGAAGCATGGGCAGAAACATATGGACACAAAATGACTTGTATCTGGCACATCAAATTCACAGCATAAAGAGGACAAAACAATATTCCTTTTGCCACAGGTTAATGAGTATATGCTTGTTGGAATACCCCAAAAAAGGCAACTTCACATACTCTGAAGATGCATTGTACCATTAGGATATGCTTTCAAGCTTGGCCATTAATCCTTTGGACAGTCAGTGAGGATTACTAATTCTCTGTGTCCTCCTGCTCATTACACCAATTGAGGTCCCTAAGCTAGTGATCTGCCATTGGGGGTTGTTGTACCCACTACTCCGTGGCTATTCGACGTTTAGCTATCAGTAAGGCCAGGCCTAGGAACTTACGATATTGTTTTGAAAAACATCTAGTGAGGCCCAATAGACCAATTACTGGATTGATCCGAATGTCTGTGCTGCTCCTATTATTTCACCAAGGTTTATCTGTATTTTGCTCCATTATGCTGCTCCAGAGGCACAACTAGAGGCCATATGTAAGAAATCTGCATCATTTATTTTACAACGTGGACATGCATCAGGCGAGGTCGAGTCATATCTCTTAATCATTTTAGGGGTGATATACTCTGGGAATTTGAGGTGAACTAACTTATGCTTATAGTTCATGGAGACTTCCCTGACTTGACTACACATGAAAGATCTTCACTGGCTCAGAATCGAAGAAAGAGTCCACTTTAAGGCCATGATGATCGTGCATAGATGCCTATTTGGCACGGCGCCAGGATACCTAAAAAAGAAATTCGCACCTTATACACCTAAAAGAAACCTGAGATCAGCCGACACAGGCCTCTTGGCCATCCCCAGGGTGAAACGAGCAGCAGGGGGGGGCCGAGCCTTCCCATTTATGGCAGCCAAATTTTGGAACAACCTCCCAGGGAATCTTAGAGTAGAAGGAAATTACGGCAATTTCAGGAAACTTCTAAAAACATACCTCTTCCAATAACCCCCAGTGATTTCAGAACCTCTCACTGGTATCTCGACCCTTCCGGCGTTCGACAAGACTCCTTTCTCAGATGTTCTCCGCGCCCTGATGCCTGCGGGCTGTCGGCGCGTTATAAACACATAGACATAGACATAGACATGTGTACCCAATTTTCATCTGGAATAGCGTGATCATGGGAATTTTCCCATTTCCATCTAGCTGGCCTCGGCTTGCCCTTTTTCCAACTCTGGACCATTCAATGCTTTGCTGTAATCACATGAGAGGTCTGATCGCTGCACATGAGGTATACCAGTACATTTGAAGGCTGATATAGTTGCGGGAATATGGAAAGTAGTGCACCTACCTCACCTTTAACCCTGCCGTATATCATTTGCAATTTAAGCAACGCCCTACCCATGTCAATTAATTCCTCAACTGTGATAAATATGCCAGCTATGACCTAGTCCTCCATTCGTATAATTGTTACTGTTATTTAATGCCCAATTTATCCAGTTGCCACCATATCTCAGCATCGAACATCCTATGTAGGCCACTAATCTTGTTAAGGAATATGCCAACAGGCAGGGGGGTGCCTGAATGTGTTTCACAATAGGCATGTTTGCCACGTTAAGATTTGCCAAATAGTTATCTGTGTACAGCTTACACGGCTAGTAGATATTCAAACACCCAGATATTTGACCACACCAGGGCACCATCTGAAACCCCATTCAGTAGGCAACTGAATTGTAGCAGGCGTAAGTGGGAAGAGGTCAGATTTGGTCCAATTCATCCTAAGTCCAGACAAGTCTCCAAACTGCACCACAGTTTGCACTATGGAGTCCAGGTTATCTGTAGGATCCGAGATATAAAGCAGAGCGAAACAAAGACTATGCGGGTATAGAAGCAAAGACCTCTATGAATGTGTTTGGTGCACACGACACATGCCAGTGGTTCTTCCTCTAGGGCGTACATCAGTGGCAACAGTGGGGCAGTCCTGTCACGTACCTCTGTGAAGTTGAGATAACCCCATTAATCATCGGTTTGCCATAGGTTTAGTATACAACAGCCTGATAAGCGGGTTCTATGTGAATTGATAAAGGTCTCAAGAGAAAAAGACAGATTTACTTTGACCGATTTACTTTTGATCGGAAAACCGTCATTGTAAAGGTATGTTTATCCTCGACCTCTAAAATGTGATTGTACCCCATTTTCTTAATATTGAAGGTTTCACCGCCTGAGCCCCCATTGTTATCCTCCCAAACCCTCTACCCCATGCTCTTCTGCAGGATTTCAGCCCCAGCCCCCTACCCCCACCCTCAGGATTTCAGTCCCACCCCCTAACAAAAACACATACACAGAACAAACACACACCCCTATAAACCCCCATCTCTCACCCCCAGCCTCCCACCCCCAGACCCCCATTCCCAAAACCAAAACACATACATACTCACAAAACACACACCAACACCCACGCACCCACACACTTACCCGTTCTCCTGGTCCTGCGCTTCTGGGTTCCACAGAGCCTGTCAGCCCCTGCACGCACTCATGTGGGGCAGGGGCGTGACAGGTCTCTTTAGAAAGGCCGCTCCATGCGGTCACGGAGCGGTCTTTCTAAAGCGACCTTTCAGTGAAAAGATCTTTAGAAAAAGATCTTTTTACTGGGAACGGATAAGCAACAGAATATATGTGCCAATCACCATCTGCTCCAAGACCACAAAGAGAAAGGGCCAGCAAAGGAAATCAAAAGCCTTCTTGGCATCTAGTAGTGCCTCAACCGCCTGTAACCGTGGGTCAATAAAGGAGAGAATTGTAAAAAGCCTGCAAAGATTGAACTGGGTATATCTCCAAGGTATAAAACCTGATTGATCCGGTAGTACACGTTTGGACATCAAGGGACCAGTCTGTTTGCCAGCAGCTTGGCAAGTGTCTTCTTGTCTACATTCAATAGGGACAGGGGTCTATCCAATATGCATAGACAATCATCTTTAACCGGTTTAAGAATTAAAGTAATAACCACTTCTCTAAATGACGGTGGCAAGATCCTTCTAGCCAGAGCCTCGAGGTTCATATCTACTAAGCAGGGAGTTACAGATGGACAAATCTCCTTATACTATTCAATGGTAATGCCATCCGGGCCTGGGGCTTTCCAACTAAAGAGGTTACTGATCGCCTGCCCAACTTCCTCAGCGCTGGTGGGAGCATCTAAAAATCCACAATGCTCATTCACTATCCATGCCAATTCGATATTGTCAAGGTAATGTGCGGTCCTGTCCCATGGTATTTCCTCCCGCTTGGCATAGAGGGTCGAATAGAACTGCACAAATGCTCACATAATGGCCTCTTGGTCGTTAAGAAGCATTCCATTCTCATTTATTTTGGATATCAATACCGGGAAGGGCTTTTCGAAAGCCAGGTCCAGGCAAGCACTGTGCCAGGTATTTCACCTTCTCCATAAATTGTGGCAGAGATTTTGTGCCCCAAGAATCTGATCTCCCTATTGTCAGCCTCGAGAACTTCATCATGTTTTTGCATAATCTTGGCTAGGATATTTCTAGAATGATCCCTATCATAGACAGCATCTAGTTCCTTTAGGTCGTTTTCCACTATGTCCAGGGTGCCTCATCAAGATTTAAGTACCCCACTTTATTTCGATAGGCATAGACCCCTCAGAAACACCTTGTATGTTTCCCATAGTGTGGCTATCACATTGATAGCACCTCTATTTATATCAAGAAAGCTCAACATGTCCTTGATCGCCAGACTTTGCGATGCCCCTCCTGATTGAGGTGAGTATCCTGTAGCATTATTATACTAGTCTGATGCCTTTTAAGGTATGCCATTACCTTACATTGTTTTATGGGGGTGTTCAGCCCCCATACATTCCATGATAACACTGACATGTTCAATTTTCCAACTGTATCAATAGAGGGCATGTTGTCAGATCATGTTGTGTGGTCGGCTCATTTGTTTTTGTGTTCTGCAAATGCCAAAATATGCAATGGTCCTATATGCCCTGTCAGTCCCTGTCCCCCATTTGTTTTCTCAATTGTCAATAACATAACATTTCCCATGCTTCCCCTCCACAGTGCAGCAACCCCTCTCACCACCCACACTGGCAGAGCCCCACCCTCCAGTGAAGCTGCCATTACAAAACAAAAATGATCACTGAAGTAAAAACAATAATACCAAATCAAAACATGCGTAACTCGCTATGTGGGCGGACGCCCCACTCTATGGTCCCCCTTGGGGAGTCACTAAATAAGGGGATCAACCACTGATGGAGTAGCTGTATACAATGGTGTTCAATGCAGCATGAAGCTGTCTCAGTCTGTCACAATTCACCTCAGAAGAACCAGGGAGGATGGGTGCAGGGCTCACAGAGCATCTATAAAGTTTGAGACATCCTAAAACATGGTGAAATAAATGTCACCTTCCTCTGTGAAGGACCTTCAGTTTTGCAGTGAAGAACATTTGATATTTCTATTCCATGCTCATATCACACAGCCACCTCTTAACATCCAGGAACGTTCTTCTCACTGCCTGAACCACAACGCTGTAGTCTGGATAGATGGATTCTCAAACAAAGTCTCACGTTTTTCTTGCGCTGCCTTCATGATCAAGTCTCTGTCCCTATAATTGAGGACCCTAGCTATAACAGTACACAGAAGGCAACCTAGAGCAGGGCGTAATCTGGGAATTCAATGGGCTCTCTCTATCAGGAACTGATCCAAAAAGACTGGGCGCCCCAACATCTCTGGCAGGTGTTTCTCACGGAATAACTCTCACCTGACTCTGGGAGCCCAAATATGCGCACATTATTACGGCAGGATCTGGATTCTGGATTCTAAACCATGATTCTTCTCCTGTACCCCCTTCATTTCCTTTTCTAGGCATGTAACTTTGCCATTGTGGTAGATAGCAGGTCCCCAGTACCACTAATCTGGGTTTCCGCCTCCATCATACGGTCACAGAGTTACTCTATTTAATTGTGTGAGCATTCCAACTGATTGCTTAATGGATCTGAAGATGGAAATGTTGACCAAAGTGTATTTTTCACCTCCAGCATTACGAGGCATAGCTCCTCAGGATTACGATCTGTTACTGGATCTGCCAAAGGGTAGGAAGTGTCCCAGCTGGGAGCCTCCTTACTCTTGTGAGCCTTGTGTGAGAACCCTGAAGGTGTCTCACCCGCTAGTCCCTGGAGATGTGTCATCCAGGTGGCCAGGACACAGCCATTGCTATTGGATCCAACTCCTGGGGGTGGACCAGGGCGGGAGGATCACCTGTATGGGAGGGGTGTTCAGGGGAGTGCAAGTGAGACACCAGATGATGAGACGCAATAGTCCCTTCCCTATAATACCTTTACCCTATCCTACTAGGTAGGATACTTAGAGATTCAAACCCCTGCCCCTTTTCCGACACAAACACTTTCTCACAGACAACTCACTGTTAGGGAAAATGGACGAACACACCCGAGCTGTATACCTGACATGTCCCAACACGATGGTCAGGCAGGGACAGGCAATTACTGATCATTACACACACCTGACTTCCATCACACTTCCCCACAGGGATAAAAGGTGGAGCATGAGAGCACACTCTGAGCAAGGCAAAGAACACGAGGAAGCAGCAGTTCCAAGATGGCAATTTAATAAAAAGGAATACAAAGGATGGGCCCTTGACCTTTTCACCGAAAGACTGTAACTTTTATGAGCCTTCGAGAATAGAAAACATAAGACCTTGAATCGAAGCTGAAGACTCCTGCATTGTATGTCAGAGGTACCCAGGGCACTCCTGTGTTGATAGTCATGGCATGGAGAAGTTGTTGCCGCCGTGGTACTGTCCATGGCTCCTACAACAAAGAAAATCCAGTGAAGGCAGCACAGCCAGTTAGTTGGGGGACTGATACCAACCCGGGATGCCTGGAACCCAAGTTTGCAAGCAGCAACATTGTATGAAGGAATTTGAAGAGGACAGTGCATGAAGCATATGTGCAAGTGATGAAAACATAATTAATCCACTAAATGAGTGACTGAACTTTGAAGGAAAGATACATACTGTAAACAGAGTGGTCCAGCACCATGTGCATGTTCATTTGAAAGATTCTGTTAGGTATTCAAACCCAAAAGGGACACATATATTGAGAAAGAATTGAATTGGTCAAGCTAAACTCTGTGCACATTTGAAGGTCTTCGATACTTGATTGAAATTGGTCCGGCCCCGGCTGAGGAAGACTAATTGTGTGTAAAAGGGGATCTGAGCCCGACTGAGGGGGATCTGGGGTGAACCGTGAGTCACCCTTAAGAATATCCTACTAACATTGTATTAAAGAGATCTGAGCCCGATGGAGGAGGATCAAAGAAAGGTGATCTGACCCCAGCTGAGGGGGATGCAGGGTGGATCATGAGTCACCTTTAAAAAATATTCTGCAAACATTGTGCTAAAGAGATCTGAGCCCGACTGAGGGGGATCAAGGTGAATAGTGAATCGTTTAAAGAAAATACTTGTAGAAATCCAAAGAGGAAAAGAACTTATCATTTTTGTTTGGTTGCTTATCAGGCCCGTTGAATGAAGAGACTTTGAGGAGTAAAGAGTCTTGCATACAGAAGGTCCCAATGTTATCATTGAACTGTATCCTCGTGCTAGAGAAGCCAGAGACTGTGCTACACTCGCGTGTACTGCGTTGTCCAGTGCTAAAAGCATGGGGAAGGGAGACCAACAGCTTGAACACCCTGACATATCATTTTTGCACACTTTTTTCTTTTTGCAACATTAGCCCCCATGCTGTTTGTATTTAAAGGTAAGGATTGGCAATAGGTTTTTTAGTATAGGCCCTTTTATTTTAACAAGACACCACTAGGACTGCCTTATTATTATTTGATTGTCGTAGCTTGCTCCCTTCTTTAGATTTAGGTTTAGATCTGCGTTTATCAAGCCCTTGTTGACGTTCAATAAATACCCTTGAACTGTGGTCTTACTGTTGATACCATGCCTTTTCTTACACTCACTAGTGAAATAGTGAAATGCCAAAGAAGGGGCATAGCAAGCTGTCATCACAACTCCTTTAGTTTGTCTGTATATCGCATTGTTGAATAAAAAGATAATTCTGTTAATTGTAAATTCAAAATGTTCTTTTATCATCACGAACTGTAGATAAAAAGTAGCAGCTACATCTTTGAAATGATAATCTAATGCCTCAATTGCAAGTTTGTGTTGTATAGCTGCATAAAGGGCTTTGACATCAAAGATGGCTACAAAATAATGTTCCTTCCATGTAATGTTTTGGAGTTTTTGTAAGACATGTGTAGAGTCTCATATGTATGAATCTAATTTGATGACCAATGGCTGTAAGTATTGATCTATGTATTTAGAAATATTTTTTATTTACTCCTACGTCCCGTCCCCTTTCCTCCATACTTACCGGGACATTCCTCTGTCCTGTGGGACGGGACCGGAGCACTTTGTAAAATTTTTCAAAAATGTGTCCTTCCTCTCTTTTTACGCAGGGTACCGCACGTGGCCGTAACTCCGCCCTCCTTTGCTCCGCCCAGTGCATCGCCCATCAGTCCTTTTCTCCGCTCGTTCAGGACTGGACGCACTTGCATCTTCGGAAGATTTTTTTCCTTCCAGTTCCTCCGCTCTTGCTCTGGCTTAGTGGTCGCATGGTAGTCCGTCTATGCCGTTTAAGATAGACTTTCCAACTTGTTGTTCTTGTCAGCGACACTTCGCTAGGGCTAATCCCCATCCTCTTTGCTTTGAGTGTTTGGGTCCGGACCACCGGTGGGACTTGTGCTTTTATTGTGACTCCCTTTCGGTCCAGGGATATCAACGTTGTTTGGAGCGGTGGGAGGAGGTGTTTCAACATACTCCTTCGGCGCATTTTCAAACTTTCATCGATGAGAAGAAGAAACGCCTGTGAGTTCATTAGTTTTTAGGGCACCCCGGCCGGGGGACTCCTTCCTGGTGTCTTCCCGGTCTGGGAGGAGCGTTAAGAGCTCTACTCCCGGGGCTAGTCCTGAGGTGCCTTCCAGGCCTAAAAACTGTACTGGAGATTTCTCTGAGGGCTTCCGTAAGGGGCCTATTGACATCGGATTACATTCAGAGGCCCCTCCTGTTGGCGCTGTTTGTGGGCCCAGTTCTACTGAGGCATCGGGTACCGGAGCTTGCTTCGAGGTCTCCTTGGCTGGACCTTCTGGTAAAATCACTGGGGTACGCCCTGAGACCTCGGTTGAGGTTGTTAATACCGAACGGAAGTTCGAGGCCCCTTGTGAAGAGGCTTTTACCGGACTTGGGTCCGAGGCTCGTCATTTAGAGGCTAAGTTGACCAACAGTTCTCAGATGCCTGTTAAGGTCTTGTCGGTGAGGTGTGTTCCTCATCGTTCCCGCTCTTGCAGTGACTCCAGATCTGTTGAGGGGGCACGGAGTGAGGTTTTGGACTGTAATCCCTCCGTTACCGGCAGTACCGAAGTCCTTCCTTTGAAGGCTAGTTTGGCTGTTACCATGTCACAGAAACATTCTAGGCCACACAATACCGGTTTGGATGAGTTTCCTTTTGTTAAGGCTAAAATGAAGACCCCTGACCCACCTGTGGGGACCACTGCTTCACTTCCACACGTGTCGCAGTTCTCCTCAGGTGCTGACAAAATGGTGTCCGTTCCCGCCAAGACCACGGCAGTCATTTTGGATACATCCCTTACAACTATGCCATCGGCCCTAGGTGTAGGGGGTGGTTTTTCAGGTGAACATCGGTTTCCTTGTGCACATCCGTTTCGTCCAGTTTGACTGGAACGCTCGGATGCCTCTACCGCACAATGTCTCGCTTCCTGTGGCATTGGCGCCCTTGATTTATGTAGACACCAGTGGGGATGGGCCCTCTTGGCAACCCTCTCCCTTACGCCCCTGGAATTACTCTGCTCATGAGAGACCTCCTCCTGTCGTGCCCAAATCATCGGTGGAGAATGCCTTTTTCAGCAAGTTTCAAAAGCTGGTGCGTTCCGACCCCATGAAGGAGTACTTTCGAGGCTTGTTTAGGGAGATAAGCTCGCCTGTGGCTCCACCGGCACCGCCCTTACCGGCTGGGCCTCCCCCAACTCTTCCACCCCTGCCTCCGTTGTCCCCAGTGGACAAGGCTATTGTGGTGCTGGACGTGACTCAGCCTGATCCAGACCTGTCGAATGACGTGCAAGGCGATCAGGACAGCGAAGACCAGCCCCGCTCTGTCAGAGCTTTTCACGACCGGGTACTGGACATGATGTGTCTGTTGGATGTTCCAGTACCCGAGGCAGCTGCTCCGCAGGAGGGCGTGCTTTTGGGGTTGTTCACCCTATCTCCTTCAGCGCGTACTGGCTTGTTCTTGCAGAAGGACGTATTGGCCGAGGTCCGTAAAGTTTGGGAGAAACCACACTCTGGTCTGTTTGTCAACAAGAAGATTGATGCGCATTACAGGCTCCATTCTTCGGAAGAGGTGGCCTTACCATTGTGTCCGCCCCCCTCTTCCACGGTAGTGTCTGCAGCCACTTTGCAATCCAGACCTGCATCATCCTCTTCTACGTCGGCTACACAGGTTCTGGCCAAAGAGGACAAGCTTCTCGACTCCCTTGGGAGGAAGATTTTTGCTAACTAAGCCCTGCAGCTGCGTCAGCCAATGCAGAACTGGTGTTAGCGGGCCGAATATGAAGATGTGGAAAGGTCTGTTGGAGTTTGAGGAGTTTATTCCAGCTGAAAAGCTGGAAGATTTCAAAGCGGGATTGTCGGACGCCAGGGTCTCGGCACAGGATTTGCTGGAGGCTGCGGTGCATCATGTCGACACCTCGGCCCGGGGCCTTATGCTTGGTGTGGATACCTCTTGTCAGGCTTGGCTGCACACCAGCAAGTTCTCTAAGGAGGTGCAGGATAAGGTTTTGGACCTGCCTTTTGATGGCAAGGAGCTCTTTCATTCTACAACAGACGTGGAGCTGACCAAAACTAAGGACACCACTCAGACCGCCAAGTTCTTGTAAAACCTCCTTTCAGGACACAGAGATTGTCATCAAACCCTCGGCCTTCCTCTGGTCTCAGGGTTTTTTTAGATCGAAAATCACACAGGGTTGACAACCCTTTGGGAAATTCCTGCCGAAGGCAGCAACAGTGTCGGTTTTTCTCCTGCTCCTCAGTCTCCTCCTCAGGTTCAGGTGGTGCTGCCACCGAGAAACCAGCTAATGAGGTTCTCTGTGCTCGCATGAGACCCCAGTGGGAGGATGCATTGCGTCTCATTGGGAGGCGTGGCAGACCATCTCGGAGGACCGGTGGGTCTTGTCAGTCGCTTGGGTGGGATTCCGCTTACCCCTTCCCCCTACCCATCAATCCTCCCTTCCAGCAGTCGGGGTCGCCCTCCCTCAGAGCCGAGATTCAGAAGTTACTGGATCTCAGGGTGATGGAACCCATTCCTCTAGGGGAGCGAGGGGAGGGCTTCTATTCCTGGCTGTTTACGGTGGCCAAACCCAACCAGGTTGGCCTGCGTACCATCCTAGACCTTTCCCAGTTCAATCTCTCTCTACCCCAAGAGAAATTCAAGATAATCACGCCCAGTCAAATAAAGCCCTCTTTACAGAAGGGTGATTGGCTCAGCGTGGTGGACCTCCAGGATGCGTATATGCATATCCTGATCTGGAATCCGCATCGGAGATACCTACGGTTTTCCGTGGGGACAGGGCACTTCCAGTTCAGAGTGCTGCCTTTTGGCCTCAGCTCGGCACCGCGTGTCTTTACGAAGATGATGTCGGTTATCGCAGCTTTTCTTCGGCTTCAGGGTATTCATGTGTATCCGTATTCGGACGATTGTCTGCTGTGCAGTCCTTGTCCGCTGAAAGCCTCAAGCAATCTTCAGTCTCTCCTCCAGCTCCTGTTTCACCTTGGGCTGTCGGTGAACTGGCGGAAATCTTCCATGATTGTCTCTCAGGACTTGACTTTTTCTGGGTTTTCGTTGGAACACGATCGACTGCAGAATTTACCTGACCGGGGACTGAATGGCGGATCTGTTGGCCACGTGTCAGATGTTTGCGCAGTCGGGGGGCATGTCGGCCTGGTGGTTCCAGAGGCTTCTGGGCCTCATGGCCTCGTGTGTATTGGCTCTTCCTCTTGCTCGGCTCAAGATGAGGCGAAAGCAGATGTCTCTTCGGAGTTCTTGGTGTCTGGCTGTGGATCCGGACTCCAAGATAATATTGATTCCGGCTTTCATGAGAGTGGACCTGGCGTTGTGGTCATCCCTCAGCAACCTGTCGGTGGGTACGGGTTTCCAAGACCCAGCTCCGATGGTGATGATCACGACAGACTCCTCCCTTCTGGGGTGGGGTGCGATGTTGGATCTTCTTCAGGTCTCCGACCTCTGGTCACCCCAAGACAAGTTCCGTCATATAAATCATCTTGAGCTTCTGGCGATATTCCTGGCGCTCACGGTGTTCAGGCCAGTCATTGCCAACAAAGTGGTTTGTGTCCGCACGGTCAATGTGGTGTCCATGTTTTACAACAACAAGCAGGGGGGCACCAAATTTCATCCTCTTGTGGATCTTGCCATTCAGATTTGGGAATGGGCGGTTCAGCATGGTGTCTGGCTGGTGGCAGTACACATTCCGGGCCAGCTGAACATTACGGCAGATGCTCTCAGCCGGCAAACAATGGTCGGCTACGAGTGGGAATTGAAAGCGGAGGTCCTCTTACAGATATTCCTGTGTTGGGGCACTCTGGAAGGGGACCTCTTTGCAACATCGGCAAACAAGAAACTTCCTCTGTATGCCTCCAGAAATGGGCTGGGAGCCTCCTCTGTGGGAGATGCTCTCGCGATTCCATGGAACAACATGAGGGCCTATGCTTTTCCGCCTCTGCCTCTGATTCATCGGACGATTTGCAAGCTGAAGAACACGGTGAACTGTTCTCTTCTGCTCATAGCTCTGTGGTGGCTGGCTGGTTTTCAGAGCTTCAACATCTGTCGGTGTGTGCACTGATCAGGCTTCCACTAGTTCATGATCTGCTTCACCAGAGAGATCGGCACCTGTTCGCAAACCAACGTGGGATCTGAACGTGGTTCTTACAGCCTTCTGCCATAAGCCTTTTGAACCAATGGCTACGGTAGATCTTAAGCACCTTTTGTGGAAGGTGTCTTTCTTGGTCGCCATTACTTCGGCAAGGCGTGTGAGTGAGCTCAAAGCTTTATCGGTGGAGCATCCCTTCTTGGTTTAACACAAGGATAAGGTTGTCCTTAGGACAAATCCTTCTTTCTTAGCCAAGGTGGTTTCTGATTTCCATCCAAATCAGTCAATCTCTCTGCCTGTCTTCTTTCCAAACCCAGCTTCGGAAGCTGAGAGGGTTTTGCATTGCCTGGATGTTAGAAGAGCTCTTAAGTTCTATCTGGACAGAACATCTGAATTTAGGAGTTCTTCTCAGCTATTGGTGACCATTGGTAACCCGCAAGGCAAGCAGGCCTCCAATGCGACTATTTCCAGATGGATGGCTGCCTGTATTACAGAGTCCTACACTATTCAGGGTCTCCAGCCTCCTAAAGGGATTCATGCACATCTGGTACGGGGCAAGGCAGCTGCTGTTGCCTTTCAAAAGTATGTCCCCTGGCAGACCATCGTGAAAGCGGCTACTTGGGCTTCCCCGTCGGCTTTTTTAAAAAATTACTGCTTGGACCTGAGCTCCAGATCTGATGCTTCGTTTGGTCAGGCTATGCTGAAAAATCTTTTTCAGTAGGGTGTTTCCATCCAACCGTAGTTCCTGGGAGGAGTGCTTGGGAATCTCCCATAAGTATGGAGGAAGGGGGACGGGACGTAGGAGTACACCAGGTGACTCACCGTAGTGACCACCTTACTCCTAGTTCATAGCCCCCTTTCCTCCATACGCCTCTGACCTGACGATAGAAAAGGACTGATGGACAATTAGCTGGGCGGAGCTAAGAAGGGCAGGGTTACGGCTGCGTGCGGTACCCCGCGTATAAAGAGAGGAAGGACACATTTTTGAAAAATGTGATGCTTTTTACTAAGTACTCGAGTCCCGTCCCACAGGACGGAGGAATGTCCCCGTAAGTATGGAGGAAAGGGTACTATGGACTAGGAGTAAAGTGGTCACTACAGTGAGTAACCTGGTTAATTCAACCCATCCCACTCACAATCGGTCATACTTCAGTTTAGTTCTATGAATCTTTGGTAAAAAATATATAGTGGGTATAGTAGGTTGTTTGTTATTAAGGAAACTTCTGTCATCATCGTCTACTATACCTGTGATATACCATTTCAGGATGAGGTCTCTAAAATCCACATGGCATTCTGCTGATTTATGGTTATTTCATCAGAAAAAATGCATTTAAAAAGAAATGCATCGATGAAAAACCATTGAATGTAAATGCATCAAAATGCTATCTTTTACATTAAAAGTACATATCCATCAAAACTTATCCATCGAATATAGCAATGGGCAATTTCCATGGATATTTACTTTTAAATGTAAAAGGTAGCATTTCCATGCCTTTATTTTCCACGTTAAAACGTTACATGGAGCTGTCCAGTGCTGAATTTTCGGCACTGGCCAGCTTCTTGCAACGTTTTAATGTTTATTGTATATTAGGGGCCTTCTACCCCCCGCCCCCAACCACCACAACCCCCCTTAACCCTAACCACATGGAGCTGTCCAGTGCTGAAATGTCGGCACTGGCCAGCTCCTTGTAACGTTTTAATGTTTATTGTATATTGGTGGGGGTCCCAGCCCCCTAACACCCAGACCCCCCCTTAACCCTAACCCTAACTGTAACCCTAAACCTTAATCTAACCCTTAATCTAACTCTAAATCTAACCCGAACTCTTAATCTAACCCTAACCCTTAATCTAACTCTTTATAGGGCATCTGGTGTTTCCATCGAAATTATCCATCGAAATTCATTTAATGAATATGCTGTTCGACGGAAAAGCAATTCAAAGAATACATTTCGATGGATAGGAATTCGATGGATAGGAATTCGATTGAAACACCAGATACCCATTCTGGTTTGTTTGAATGTTTTTCACCCATTTTAATGTACTGTGTTATATTTAGGATGGTCACATTTCCCCCTTTGTCTGCTCCTTTGATAATTATATTTGGCTATTTCCTAAATTCATCTAGAGCCTTTGTCTCATTATAAGTGAGATATTTTGGGTAATGGTGTAGTGTTTCTGAATATATTCTAATCTGTTATACATGTGTTCGTGGATATCTAGAATGACAACTCTATAAAAGGTATCTATGATGTGTTCTTGGACCATGGTAGGTTCAAAGTGAGTGCTCTGTAGGGTCTTCAGTCATTTTGGATGGAGGTGAAGATATCATCTCTTGTTTGTGACAATGTAATGTGTACATTTTGTTATGTTTAAGCAATACAATTTAGAAATGCTAATTTGTGGTTGCATTACTGAGGGGTATGAAATTACCCTGCTGTCGGGTAGAATAACCATTTATGCTGGCAGTATTGGACTTTAGGGAGAAGCTGAAATCTTTGCTCTTTAGGGAACACCTAATTACACACTGATATCAGAATTTTTGGCGGATCTCTCCACCTCATCCAGGCTTTCCCTTTGCCTCCTGGCACTGCATACCCCATGCAACTGTAAAACCTTTACTGTGCTGTGTACCATTGCCACAGCTAGCACTGCACTAAAGAAAAGTACTTATTTCTAAAGAAAAGTACTGTGGAGGATAAGAAGGACAGAGACACGGTAAAGGTATGCTCTTACTGTGAGGTTTATTTAAAGTAAAACAAGGCCTATCTTTCCCTATAACTATGGGGTGTTACCTGCCTATCTTGGTAACTGAGGTACTCCTCAGTAATGATCAATGTCCAAAAACAAATCCGTCCTCTGTCCAAATCTAAGCTATCTGACCCTACCACTATTATAACTAAATAAGGTCAGGAGAATGACTCTCTTCTGCTGGTGGTGCTTGCATTTTGTCACACGTTTCTTCTCAGTTCTCTTACTCCTTTCAGTAGACATAAACAAATAGTGTCATGCCATCCACTACATCACGTGTTGCAGTTCTTTTAGGGGATTGGTAATTCCCTTCTCCTTATTCGTTCTGGTCTCACTTCCCTTACTCAATTCAATAGACCATATAGAAAGAGTCCCTTGTCATCCACTGTATCAGGTTCTGCCGTTATTTTAGGGGACTGATATTTCCCTTGTCCTTTTTCTCCCTGGTTAGCTTAAGTCTATTTAGGTTCCCTCATTGCAGATTTCCTGAATCCCTGTTACACTCTTCTCCTATCTTTTATGATAGCTGAAGTTCTGTGTACAATTTCCCTGTTCCCAGGGTGCGGTTCTATGTATGAATTTGGACTTCCTGGCTTCACAAGTTTGTTTTGCCCAAATGTCTCTCTTGTCTGTGTTCTCTTTCTTATCTTTGAGATATGGGTGGGCCTTCCCTTTTTCCCCAAAGTGATACTCCTCCAATTTAATTTATTTCCCACTGTGATGAATACTGCGGACTCCGCACATAAACATAGCCTAAAGTCTCCTCCTGTGTGGCCAGGGAAGGCAGCCGCTGCCTGATCTTGACCCTGGGGGTGGTATTAGCTGGATGGATCACGTGGGAGGAGAAGGCAATGAGGGGAATGTGAGGACTCCGTCAGGGAAACCACGATATTCTTCATTTCCTGAGGGTGAGGTTTTCCTGGTGCCTGACCATTTGATAGCTTGTTTTTATCATGTAAAATAACCTTCCAAACCTCCTTTGAACATATTATGTGATAATCCTTGTGATAAATATGGAGGCAGAAATCAAGGAACCAATACTGCTCCTAATTATCATTGTTCTGTATTGAATTGTGAGGTTGAAAAGCTACTATTGGTTTCATTAAAATCGTCCTCTCAGTATACATCAGACAAAACATGAAAGCAGAAGAAAAATAAATGTGTTTAACATTAGGAACTCCAAGTCCCATAATTCCCTAAGTACTGGGACAAGGAAGAGTGGCTCAGGGGAGCAGAAATGTATTATACAGACTAGTGTTTCAGATGACCCACACCTGAGCGGGACTTTCAAATGTGTAAAGCCCCTTCATGGTGCATGCCATCAAGAAAAAGAAGCGAAGGAGAAGCAGGGATCGTGAGAAGCAGTGGAAGCTGCAGTTTGAATGCAGAGCAGGAGACGAGGCCGCAGCTGATGGGAACATGGGACACCATGATGAAGCTGTGGCATGAGTCGAGAATCCTGGGAGGTGCAGACAGTGCACAGTGGGAAACAGTAAAAATACTTAGTGCCCGGAGTAGAGAGAGGCTCTCCTCATTCTGGGTACGCCTCTGGTGTGTGGCGTTCACCAGAGCGTACTTGGAGCGGAAGAAGCTTCATCTGCAAAAGGCGCGAGAGTGGTGAGCCTGACTGGAGCTGTCCAGAGAGAGGATTTCCCAGCCAAATGCAGGAATACTGTCAACACTGTCAACGGGTCTGGAGGAGAATCCCAAGCAGACTTGTGAGTTGGCATTACCTAGGTGACCCTGTGGCGCTCCTTACCCGGCCACTGAGTCAGTTTAGTGATTTCCTATACCAAACTGATAACAAGAAAGATTTTGAATACCGAACTGATAATAAGAAAAATGTCAGATCTCGAGCTAATACATTAAAGCAATTTGAGTGCAATTTCTACTTCAAGAAGGAGAGTGAAAATATCCACCACTGCCCAAGCTAAGAGAGGACAACATTTTGTAACTCACATTGAGCTTCATTACGAGTCAGGCGTTAAGGGTTTTACGGCACCGTAAACGGCGCCGACCCTTAACGCCTGATTACAAGGTCCCTTTGCGGGATGGTGATTTTAACGCCTGCTTTTTGCAGGCGTTAAAAACCATGCCGCAAAGGGACCTTGGTGCTAAGTACGGTGCCGCAATTTGCGGCACCGTACTTAGCGCCTTCCCCATTCCCATTATGCCCTATGGGGCAAAAATGGGAATGGGGAAGGGCCATGGCAGAAGGGGGAATTACCACTCCGCCAACCTCGGAATGGGGTGGTAATTCCCCATTCCACCATGGCGGAGTCGGAAAGTTACCGGCATGGACCATGGTGCTATTAGCACCATGGTCCATCCGCCAGGGTCGTAATGAGGCCCATTGTCCTATCCAAGAAGGGACAATATTTAACAAAAGTGTAGGAAAACATTGTTTTTAACAAATTGATACAGAATCTTGTAACCACCATTGCCAAAGCCAACAAAAGGCAAGTAAAGGAAAACAAAGTTTGCAGAACAGAAGCCATCCTTGTGATGGTAATAAAGGGGGGGGGCTATAATCTGCATTGCAGAGGGCGTGTGAACTAGTGTGAAATACGTTGTCAATGTATGAAACTATTGTGGATGTACTTTCCCCATTGAGGATTAAAATGTGAGAAATCTTGAAGCAAGTCTCACCACAAGGTACTGATAGTAGTGGCAATCCTGACAGGCGAGTGGAACAGGAATAAGTTGAAGTACTACACTTTGGTAAGAGATTGTGGCCAAACAAATGAGTACATCAGATGGCGTGCTTTTGTTGAACTGTTGTGAAACCATCCTGACCAAATTGTGTTTGACTATGAAGAAGTCCTTTTGGTTTCTTAAACATCAGTCTGTGGGTATTTTAAACATTGGGCCTCATTACGAGTCCGGCGGTAACCACGGCGGTAAAACCGCCTGGTTACCGCCGGACTCGTATTACCATTCCGCCTCTGTGATTCCCGGAATTACCGGGGCATTACAACCCCGGTTTTCCGGGAATCACGGAGGCGGAATGGTGTTAATCCCCATTCCCATCGAGTCCTATGGGACTCGATGGGAATGGGGATCATGGAAACACCGGCAGCATCTCGTAATGCTGCCGGTGTTTCCTCGGCCGCCTGCAGGCGGGCGGTGTTAAACCCGCCAGGTCAGACCTGGCGGGAACATCATATCCCACCTGCAGGAGTCGGGATCAGGCGATCCGGACACAACGGTGGCGGCGGGTTTACCGCCACCCTTATTTCCGGACCGCCTGAGTTATAATGAGGCCCATTGTCTTGAACAAGCAAGAAGCAGTGGAATCTTTGCAGAACATCTGATGATGTGCTTTGTTGAACTTTGAGGAAATAATCCTGACAAAACTGTGTTACATAAGAAGTCAACCAGCATTTTGTGGACACTTTGAATATTTCCTTGTAAACAAATTGGGCAATAAGACAATTGTGTAGCCAAGTGGAAACCTTATTGAAGGAACAGAACTTTGTGCCACACTTTGAGAGGAACTTGGTAATTGAAAGAATGTATTTAATTTTGACTTGGACTCAGAATGTTTCTGAATTAATCCAGGAGAAGGGAATCATCCCTGGATACAAGGAGTTGTGGTTATGCTTTCTTTATGTACACTGAAATATTATGTTGTAAAGCTTGTGCTGCCAGATAACCCCTTTTATGAGTTTGTTGTATGCATGAGTGTGAGGGACAGAAATGTTTGGACAGTAGGTCTGTTTTCTTTAGCTTGTGGGAGAGTTAGGCTTTTGGCTCACACTTACTGTTCAACAAAATGTCTAATTGTGTGAAAACTCTACTTGTCCGTCTCGCATTTCTGACCCCTCAGACCACTGTATGGTTTTCGTATTTCTTCTTATCTCATTCAAACAGTTCTGTTTCACTGCACTGGATGTTTTCCAATAGTGTTCCCATTAGTACTGGGACAAGTTTTGCTTAACTTATAATAAGTCCTGCTTGGCTTTCCGGTATTCCCATTCCCCATTTCACCTTCTGAGTTCCGGGGTAATGCTGGCAGTATCTACATGCCCTTGGATCCTCTTTCCTTATCCTTGCCGCTCTGCAGCTTGCTGTCCATGGCGTCTTGCTCCTTGATGTGATGTTCTTGTTTTTGGGGCATCACCGGGATCGTGACTCAGACTGGGAGCTGCAAACTCCCCTGGATGGTTTCAGCTCTGTTGTACGGGCAGACTGCCAGACACTCCGACACTTTGGTCATGCCACAACCGCTCTTTCTCCTCTGCCTTGCTTGGCTTATTTCAGCTCTTGCGCGCTGGTTGTTTGGTGTCTCTGGTTCTACGCTTGAGTGGCTCTGTCGCACGCCGGTTCTGTGGTCTCTCAGAGCCCCACTGCCTTCCGTTCCGTTATGCACAGGGAGCCTTCCCTGCGCCTCTCAGGTTTTCGCTCTCTCGGCTCTCTGCCCTCTCTCAGCCTCCTCTCTTTCACTTGTTGGTCTTACATCCCTTTTCAACCTCCTCACCGCAGTCTATTGGAGACTTGAATTTAAAGGGATATCATCAATGTCTTGTCCTTCATAATGTAACTGCAGGTTATCTTCATGAGTTTGATAACAGTTTGGTATATTGTATAAGTCCATATAAGCCATCACTTGGAGGCCATCAGGGAGTTCCACACAGGAACAAAAGTCCTTGTCCCCAAGGGGGAGTCTCTCCCGGTGAGGTCCCACTTGCCTAGACCCCTAGGGAGAGTGCTGCAAAGCGGATTCACCTCCCTATCCTTGAAGGGGTGAGTGCTCCCCCTTGGGGTGGAGGGACGAATTCCCTCAATTTGTCACAGTACATACTTCTTCCATGCTAGTGTTTTGATTGGGTGGTGGTATTATGTAAAAACAACATGCAAGGCATGTTTGGCATGGTGACAGTGATAGGAATGGTTTCTTTAGAAATTGATTGTCAGGTGAGGAAGGACACCATTGTGTAGCATACTCATTTAGGCTGGATGCCTGTCAAATTTGGTTTCCACCCACTTCAGTGGTGTTTACTCCATAATGACTGATGCTCTATGAGCTGCTCCACACAGTCCCTGGAGTTCCATCTCTAAAGGGTTCTTGTATCGCCCAATTTCAGGTAGCACTGTCAGTATCACTCCACATGGTACTTATTTACCTTGGAGGGGTTGAAGTGAATAGTTTTGAATGATGGGTGTGCATAGAAGGGACGGAGTACTTTGAGAGACCACTGAGGCTCAGGTGCTGGGACCCGGTCACTTGCTTCAGTCTCTAAATATGCTTAAGTATTAACTAACTCTGTCAATTGTGGATCGGTTAGAGGCAGCACTGGGGACGTATGCTTGTAGAGCTCAAGACAGGTGTCCAAATGTACCCCTGAAGTGGCAAACCTCCAGTATTACCTCTTGGAATCTATCATTGCATTGTCAAGTCTTCTGACACACGATAACCTCCTTTTTAACAGATTTTTTTCTTTTTGTGCGTATGTGTGTAGATTGCTAATAGCCCAAGGGGCTAGTCATATCTTACAAAAGGTACCTATTTTTCCAGAATTGCTAGTATCATGTGGCTTAGGATCTGAAATAGCCTTATAGGTGTTTGTCGTCAAAGGCTATATATAATGCCAATGTCTTTCAATTAGTTGTAACACATTATGGTTCTTGGCATACTACTATGAATACGATTCCCGCGGTGTGTTCTGTTATCAGCGTAGTGGTGGCCTTATTAAATGGGTGTTATTTGCCTTTGCACAGTCATACTATGTTTAGATAACCAATATTTAAAGGAGTCGCCGTTTCAAATCCCACAAAGGAAAGCACAAGTTCAAATATAAATGATTGTCTTCCTGCAGTTTTGACTCCGTTTATAAGTGAAATATAAGATTATTAATTAGTGTGTTAATGGTTTGTTGAAACTGCGCGTCCTGTGTATAAAATCTGTAAAGGCAGAATTCTCTGCCGCGCCAGTCTGTTGCTCCCGCTCATACAGGGTATGCCTCTGCCGTGCCAGTCTCCTGCTCTAGCTGATACAGGGTATGTCTCCGCCGCCAGTCTGTTGCTCTAACTGATACAGGGTATGTCTCTGGTGCCAGTCTGTTGCTCTAGCTGATACAGGGTATGTCTCCGCTGCCAGTCTGTTGCTCTAGCTGATACAGGGTATGTCTCCGCCGCCAGTCTGTTGCTCTAGCTGATACAGGGTATGTCTCTGGTGCCAGTCTGTTGCTCTAGCTGATACAGGGTATGTCTCCGCTGCCAGTCTGTTGTTCTAGCTGATACAGGTATGTCTCTGCCGCCAGTCTGTTGCTCTAGCTGATACAGGGTATGTCTCCGCTGCCAGTCTGTGCTCTGCTGCCAGTCTGTGCTCTAGCTGATACAGGGTGTGTCTCTGCCACCAGTCTGTTGCTCTAGCTGATACAGGTTATGTCTCTGCTGCCAGTCTGTGCTCTAGCTGATACATGGTATGTCTCTGCTGCCAGTCTATTGCTCTAGCTGATACAGGGTATATCTGCTGCCAGTCTGTGCTCTGCTGCCAGTCCGTGCTCTAGTTGATACAGGGTATGTCTCTGCTGCCAGTCTGTTGCTCTAGCTGACACAGGGTATATCTCTGCTGCCAGTCTGTGCTCTGCTGCCAGTCTGTGCTCTAGCTGATACAGGGTATGTTTCTGGTGCCAGTCTGTTGCTCTAGCTGATCCAGGGTATGTCTCTGGTACCAGTCTGTTGCTCTAGCTGATACGGGGTATGCCTCTGCTGCCAGTCTGTGCTCTGCTGCCAATCTGTGCTCTAGCTGATACAGGGTATGTCTCTGGTGCCAGTCTGTTGCTCTAGCTCATACAGGGTATGTCTCATCTGCCAGTCTGTGCTCTGCTGCCAGTCTGTTGCTCTAGCTGACACAGGGTATATCTCTGCTGCCAGTCTGTTGCTCTAGCTGATACAGGGTATGTCTCTGCTGCCAGTCTGTTGCTCTAGCTGACACAGGATATATCTCTGCTGCCAGTCTCTGCTGCCAGTCTGTTGCTCTAGCTGATACAGAGTATGTCTCTTCCACCAGTCTGTTGCTCCAGCTGATACAGGGTATGTCTCTGCCGCCAGTCTGTTGCTCTAGCTGATACGGGGTATGCCTCTGCTGCCAGTCTGTGCTCTGCTGCCAATCTGTGCTCTAGCTGATACAGGGTATGTCTCTGGTGCCAGTCTGTTGCTCTAGCTCATACAGGGTATGTCTCATCTGCCAGTCTGTGCTCTGCTGCCAGTCTGTTGCTATAGCTGACACAGGGTATATCTCTGCTGCCAGTCTGTTGCTCTAGCTGATACAGGGTATGTCTCTGCTGCCAGTCTGTTGCTCTAGCTGACACAGGGTATATCTCTGCTGCCAGTCTGTTGCTCTAGCTGATACAGAGTATGTCTCTTCCACCAGTCTGTTGCTCTAGCTGATATGTCAAAAACAAAACCGTGTAAGTTGGATTTAAAAGAACTAACTGATTCATCGAATTGTCCCTTGTATTAAAATACATTGCATAAGTTACATATATTTGTATGATCTTGTTTTTCAGGTATCTGGCCTTCCGAAGAGGTGTTGGCGTATTATTGCCTCAAGCACAGTCATATGTTCAGGTAAAGAAATGGACATAGAAGACCCTTTGAAGTGCCCTAGCTGCTTTGTTTCTGAATGGTAATGATTGCTATGTTTAAAGAATGTACCTCAAATAAGAAAAAAGTTCAAGGTGAAAAACACATTGCTCTAAACAAGGAATTGCGAACTGCCCGTGGGTGCTAATATTGCACAGCAAGCTTTTCTGCCGGACGTCAAAGGCTTTTGATTTCCACTCAAGGCATTTTATTTCACTTTGATTTTTTTGGGAGGGGGAAGAAAAGTGAAGCGAGAATTGATCCGCGCCTATTGTGAAGGTCAAGCAAAATGAAGGCCTTCTGCAGGGGAGCTCACTTCTGCTTCGAGGGCCGCGAGGCACCGCCTGAGAACCGCCGCCATATCATGCAATCATGCTAGGTTTTGCCTGCCTGTTTATCTAAAATGTTTGTGTGGGTTATTTATGAAGACTGCTAATTGAGACGTCAAACCCATCAATTCTGTTTTTTTCATGATTTAGTGGAATGTTTTTTTGAACGTTTTTCAACATTAAGCAGTTTATATTTCAATATGTTATTTTATTTGCCCGCCTATTTTTTTCTTCAAATAATGAATATGGGATTCGCTGTGTTATCGTTTCCTAACAATTATCGTGTGGGACTGTAGCGAGTTTCGAAAGACAGCGCAATTGACAAGGGGGCCTGCAGGGGCGGGAGTGGGGAGGGGCCCTTCTCAGATTTTCTGCTCAGCGGTGGTAATGTTCCAGTGAACGCTAATGAGGGAACCCCCGCTGCTTTGCCTGCTTTGTGACTTTTCTTTTTGATAATTATTTTCCAAACGCAAAACGCCATGAGGTAGCGTCGTGCTGTCTCTCCAACTTCCTGGTATCTCGCTCTTCCTGCAGATGGCAATTTGTTCCTGTAACATATATGACTAGACTGTGCGCCTTCTCCATCTGATCTGTATGGCTTATACCGTGTCCTTTCTGTTGTTTTTTTTTTTCAGGGGCCTTGCTGTGTGTGAGCTAGGGGGTGGCATGACATGCTTGGCTGGTCTCATGGTAGGTTCTTTCTCAATTTCCATCCCTATTCAGAGGGCAGAACAAAAGAGGGAGAAAATGTCCCAGTGCCTCCAAACGCTGGGTCAGGGGACTGTCAACCGCATCAGCTGCGGTCAAGCTGCCGGCTCCTGAGAGGCCTTCTGGATTGACTTGCTTTCGTATCATATTGATTTTATGGTTTGCTTCGATGAGCAGAAACATTTTTCCTCAGTGTAGTCAATACCTCGTGTTGTGACATTCCAGGCCACCGTACACCGCCTCCCATGCTCATAAGCCTGGGCGTTTTTTTTGTGTTTTTCCCCCTTCAGATTAGCCTTCCATTTGCAAAGATACGGGAATAGCCCAGCGAATCACAGTTGGAGCGCCATGATATTGCTGCTAATGTTTTGCCTGCATTATTACACCAACAAACATGATCCAGAGCTCCCAGTAATTAGATTCTTTTGAATTAGATGGCCCATTCAGGAGCGCCGTCCGCCATTCTCCGGGTTCTGAGTCATGTATTCAGCAGATATTATGTAGGAGCACAGTGCATTAGACAAGTTTTTATGTCTCTGCAAATAAAAGCATATTGTTACGCTGATTGGCATTTGACAAACCTGTCGCTCTTGTACAATGTGTCGAGGTTACAGCCCAACGTGCGAGCATGTCAAAGCTCACAAAAAAATTACCCTCACAAAGCCATCTGCCTGCAATGCAAAGTTATATGAAGGGCATCAGGCAGTCAGACAGAAGCAAGCTGAAAGGCAGAGTGACAGCCTCGTATGATGGCTCCACTAGATAAACAGAAGCCCGCAAATGAAAGCCTCTCAGAATACCATCATCCGCTGTCACAATGCAATTACTGAGCAGAATGATAGCCAGATAGAGGCTCCCTCAAATGGAATGATAAAAGTATTGACTGATTTGATTGAATGATTAAAATAATGCAGACATAAAATGAAAAAAGATTGAAGATTGTTACAGAGGAATAGGCGAGGAAGCATGATACTGAGGGCTTGTCACTCGCGTCTTCACTTCCACACAGACAAGCGTATTTGCTCATTGTTTGCTGTGCTTTTTTCCCCCCAGGTTGCTATTTCTGCAGACGTCAAAGAAGTTCTGTTAACTGATGGGAATGAAAAGGCCATCAGAAGTATCCTTATTCTAATAGCAAACCAGCTTGTTGTGCTCATTTCGCTTTTTTCCCCAACTGCGTGGCAAGCGGGGTACAGAGACCCTTCATGAGGTAAAAGAGCGGAAACGGCAGCTTCTGTTATATGTGATTGGGCGGAAAAGAAGAAAACGTTTAGGCTGCGATGAGACCCCAAAACGCCCTTCCCTCGCTCAGCTCTATTATGTTTCGGAGCTTGGTATTGGTAAAATGGCAAGCATAAGCAGCCGTACCAAACAGAAACCATTGCCGTAAATATGTGCATTATCTTCAACAGAGCGTCGAAAATCCATGAAATAGCCTCATGCCTAAGGCTTTCATCAGGGCCTCATTACGAGCCTGCCGGAAAGGGCACGACCATGTGATATTTCATATTCTTCTTGTTTTCAAACACCACCTAAATATGATGGGGGGCATAGTGGTGCCATGTATTATGGTGTGGATCTCCAGAATCTCAAATGGTGTGCCTGATTGCCCACTCTTAAGGTTTAGAAACCATCTTCTCCATATTGTTTGTTTTTCTCAGTCATATGGTCCCTGAAGATTGAAAAGCGAAGAATGTGACATACTGCTGACAATTCCAAACAAAGATTAACTAAAAAATAGAGCTTCACTTCACAATGTGGTATACAATTCCACCTGCTATACAGGCTTTAGTGTAAAAAATAAAATTAAAAAAAAATACACTTCCAAGTGTGCCCTTAATATGCCATCCTCTAATCGTATCCATTTTCTTGTACCCTGTTACTGTACCCTCTTGTTGTACTGTGCTCTGCTCATTCACAGATATGTTCACGCTATAGAAATCCTAGCACATACCCATATTTGACACCATTTTCAGTGCAGTCAAGGGAATATTTGCATTAGCATAAGAACAGACATGTGAAGTCATTTTATTAGCAGTATGAAATTGGGAAAGGAACCCTAAGATATCTCTTTCTTTTTTCACTCCATAATCTCTACCTTACAGTTTTAGAGCTGCTTTTGAACATGAGAATTTTCAATGTGCAGCTTGTACAGTACATGTGACATTTTGGAATATTTGATTCAAAAGAGAGGTTGCTGTTTATTTTTCGTTCATTAAATTAGTCTGCTGATCATTAACATTAATTCATAGAGGAAATGTGATTCAGAATGATATTGCACTGTTAAAACGAAAGCATTGTTCTTCAAGAAAATGCTAATTCTTTTTGAGTTGTGGCAACCTAAGGGTTTTAAAAAAATCATGCCTATACATTGCTTAAATTTATGTCACCTATGCCCAAAGTGCATCTAAAAATCGAAAGTAAAACACTACTTTTATTTATCACCGCTGCCCACTGAGATCAGACTAAAGCTGCGCTCTCCTTCCAAGTAGATTGTTTTTCCATGGATGAAAAGTGTCAGAAAAAGCAAGAAGATCCTGGAAGTTCTTTAGATGGAATCAAGCATTCCCATCCATCATCAGTAGGCTGCCTGAGAAATTAGTGTTAATCTGTGCATACTCTTAGGTCAATTAATTTTCCCAAATCCATTGAGAGCGGAGGATAGCACAGGGGCAGCATGCTGGTCTTGGAAGCAAGAGCATGCAGCGCAACAGAGGTTTGAATCCCGGATCCGCGTCTAGAACCCGAACTAATGTATGGTACTATGCGCGTTATAAAGAACCAATTAAATCAAGTAAATAAATAAATCTATGAACTCCTGCTGGGGTTCAGGATGTATCAGTTTTCCCAGGATAATAGGTTGAGAGTTTGGGTTGCTTTCTGTCAGTTCTTTAAAAGTCTTATACAGATTACCACACCTTATCACCCTAGACCCTCTTACCATTTGAGAAGCTTGGCACCGCAGTACTGTCATGGGGGTCAAATGCAGCCACAACCACCCCAAACGGTGAAGTATCTAAAATTGACCTCTCCAACTAAGGATGTTTTTGACTAAAAAGGTCCCGAGAGAAAAAGCAGTTTTGGCAAAAAACCTTCTGCTTTGAAAGGTGGTTTGGTCTTTGAACGAGTTTGGGACTTGGAGAGCAGGATACTAGGAAGATGTCAACCTGCAGCCAGGATGGTCAGAAGTTAGAACTGGTCAAATAACCAGGATGAATGAGGATCAAGTATAAGAGGGCAGGAGGCATCCAGAAACAGCAAGGAAACGAGATTTAGGTGAAAAGGCAAAAAGCGAGGAATAGAGTCTCATGAACAGGATTACCTTTGTTGCGACGCAAAGTCCTCAGTCTCTGGGTAGCGTTTATCCTAACACAGAAGTGAATCCGGCACCATCATTAAAAAAGACTTGACCGCTCACTCAGAGGTGATCTGTAATGTGCCAGGACAGCACGGTTTGAGAGGCACCAGTGCTTCAGAAGAACTGTTGTTATAGCCCACAGGAACTTAATTTGTTAGTATGCTCCCTCCAAGTGGTGCAGGACGGAAGTTCCAGGGATGGAGTTGATGGTAACTTCTCACAAACCTTAGAGCATGTACATAGGTAGAGGGTTCCCAAGACCTTTCAGATATCTCATACCCTTCACAGGCCTCCAGGCATGGTAGTTTGCCTCGATATTAAAGGGAATTACAAATGCAATATACCATGTATTCCAGCTCATCGTTAATCTATATTGGGACAGGGGCAGGTTTTGCCCTTCCTGCAAAGGGGTTCGGGTGCTCCGACTTTGGCAAATAACTATGAAAAACGGGATGTATCTTTTTCCAAGTTTGCGGTAAAGAGACATTGAATGCAACAGGATTGGTGATTTAGGAAAAGGTCCCAGGTATAGGTGATACAGTTTGGAAGGTCGTAGTGGATGAGGCAGATATTTAGTTACCAACCATACTCGATCACCAACTTTGTGATCTGGGTTTTGTAGACAATGTTTATCTTCATACTGTTTAATTTGTTTCCTGGTATGCAGTAGTATTTGTGCTTCAGAGTGTCCATCTTCGATAGTCCTCAATTGTTGATCAACCGTAGGGATTCCAGTGTCAGAGGGCAACAACCCAGGAAGAATCATTGGATGGATGCCATAAGTGCACCAGAAAGGTGGCATGCTAGTAGAGATGTTTACTGCATTATTGTAAGCACATTCAGCAGTCGCTAATAAAGATACCCAATAATCTTGGTGTAAGGTGGCATAACAACATAGATATTGCACCATTGTTTGGTTCACTCTTTCAGTTAGAACTTTGTATTGAGGATGATATCCAGAAGAAAGAGCCAGTTTTATGCCAATGGTTTTACATAAATTATTCCAATACATGGATGTATATTGCAAGCCACTATCCGATATTATGATTTAGTGAAGACTGTGGAGTCAGAATATTTCTTTAAGGAATATGTAAGCCATTTCAGTGGCACTGAGTATCTTACGAAGAGGAATAAAATGAGCCAGTTTGCAATAGGGTTGTAACGGTACACCGATATACCGGTGTAATTACCGCAAACTCCTTTATTTCATCTTACAAATCGTGTCCTTTTTCATACCGGTTTACCGTGAAATGTCATCATCTGAGTGCAATGTTTGGTTAGAGACTGCAGTGAGTGCTGCACTGCAATTTTGACCTCGCACCTTCAGAGGCAGAAAAAACCTACTCAGATTTATTTGTCTGATTGGCAAAGAGTTCAAGGTCTGAAGACTTCACTGTTTCTCCAAATTTCCTGCAGCTGACTAACGCCCTCTTCTACTGAATTTTCTTTGAGATGAAAGGTAACACAAAAAACAAATACTTTTTACTTGAAAGAAGCCTTGGGCATACCAGAAAGTGTTGCCACAAGGGAGGAACACGGGATGGCAAATTATGTTCACAGCAGACGAGTGTAAAGGGAGCATATTTTTAAATGTTTTCTCTTACTGTAACATGAAATAAGGACAGAGGAGCCAGCAGGCCCTTTGCATAGCAACCATCATGCCAGCCATAAAGGGGTTAATTTTGCTTAGAACACCACCTCGAAAGCACACATTAGTTACTATCCTGCAGCACACTTTACAAAGGATCTCGACTGGTGCGGTGCCAAGGACGGGCTGCCTTTTGTTGGGGTTTTGGTGGAAAAGCAAAGGCCAGGGCAGTGACAGTGTCACAGGCGATCACAGTGTGGATACTGGACTCTAACAACAGCCTGCCCACCAATGTTTGCTAATGAAAGTGCTCCTGCCCTGTGCTGCATTAAAAAGGGCTTGCAATTGCACAAAGTCCTGAACTATTTTATTCAATAATAACGAACATATCCTGGTTTTCAAAACGGGAGTGGGTCAGCATTGAGTGTTTGCCAGGAATGATCCATTGACCATCTTTATACGGGTGCCTGAAGATGTGTGTGGGCACGTTTCAAAATGTTATTTGAGGAGCCCATAGCATACAGCCTTTTAAAAACCTGCTTGCATTTGTTAACAAATATTCAGCGTTCGTTTATGGTTTTCAAATGCAAAAAAGGCAGAGGAAATGTTTTTAAGGAATGTTTTTATTACAAGCAGTTTCAGGTGGTGCAGTTTTATATTGCCGGAGCACATATTTCATTGGTCTGCAAACTGCAGGTCTCCAAATGTTTTGTACTATCACCCCCATTAACCCTCACCATTGACAATGCGGACTACAGCTGATGGGAGTTGTAGTCCAAAACATCTGTTGAGCCAAAGGTTCTAGAGCCCGACATACCCAATCACTAAATCAGTACATTATAAGGAATAGGAAGAATTAGTTCAGTACAACTCAGGTAAAGGACTTCCATTGAGTGAGACCTCCTTGTGGTTTGTTATGGATCATATTTTTGATTGTAGTGGAGAATGTGTTTCCTAAAGCATATTGCAATGAGTGAAGTCCCATTTTTATACTGAATTAATATACTATGAGCCACACCTTGAACATAAAATAATCTCTAAAAGCTTTTCACTGACCCAAAACAAAAAAGCTTAAAGCAGGGCAAAAATGGTCTGTGATTATTGATCACCTTTTGCAGAGGTTTATTTTTGGCCAGCAAATACGTGTTTGAAGTGACACAGCCTTTCGTTTTATGAAGATAAATGCTTCTTTAGGAAATGCATACCCACCACCCTCAGTGTATACCGAAAGTCTTTAGTGGGTAGATGATCAAGGCACACGTTTACTGTCCTCTGCACTGCAGAACAAAGAAAGACTGCTGACCGGGACATGGGGGTCTAAACCCTAAATGACACTTAAGTAATGCTAATTAGCTTTCTTTGTCAGAGTAAAAGGGCCCTCAAAGGCTTCAGGGCCATTTCAATGGAACAGGTTGAAGTTCCTGCCTAACCTTGCCCTCGCACAATATACCTTTGTCAAGCATGGGCACAGGACTTCTTTTGCATTGTGATTTGTAGTCAGTGTTTACTGTGTGCTCAGTGTAGCCACATTGCACTCGATAAAGGAAGAAGCACGTTTTATTTTCCAAATTAACACTTCTGAGAAACAATCTGTCCACCTTTGTTACATGTACTTAAACATATTTATATAAAAAGACGTATTCTTGGTGCTGTTTGTGGTGTGTCTTTGTGACAATTTGACTTTTGTCAATGAAGTATTAGGTAAGGTAATTAAAATATGTGTGCTATACTGCAATAACCATGGTATACCACCATTTGACAACAAGGTTACCATATCGTCAACAAATCTCTACTTTGATACCCCTAGTTTGGAAAAGCCATCCATTGTGACCATAATAGTTGAACAACCCTGTGATTAAGGTAGATCCACTACAAAAATCAGTAGCAATGGATTCCCATGACATAGTGGGTAAGGATGGTCTGTGCAATTTACCAATATAAGATGTTGTTCTGTATTTTCTTTGAGCACACACTGTGCATAAGGAGATGTATTTTTCTTCTCTGAAAGGTGGAGAAGGCCACCAAAATGATTTTAATATTAGTTTGGTTGTGTTGTTAACGCCTCTATGGCCGGCAACCTTACTGTCATGATAAAGAAATAGAATTTCTTGTTGACAAGTGGTACTGGTTACAAAAAGGCATGCTCCTTTGAAGAGGAGTCCGTCTTTGGAACCTTGCATGATTATCACAGATGGTTCTCTCCGGATAAATTCTCGTACCTTGTCTTGTACGAGCTGCAAGAAGGTATTGATGTGATAAACAAAGGAATCTGCCCTCAAAATGGGTTCTCTGGATACTGGTGGATTAGAAGGATGAAAGATTTGATGTGATAGTCCATCAGCCACTGTGTGCATGTTACCTGGGATATAAGTGATCGTGTATTCATATTGTGTAAACAAAATAGGCTCATCTTGCCTGTTGGCTGTTACAACATTCCATTTGCTGTGGGACTCTTAGATTTTTGCGATCTTTCAGAATTTCCACAGTATATCTTGCTCCAAAATTAAGTGTCTTCCTTCTTAAAGGAATGGTTCGGTCAAAATGTTGTATTGCCCCTACGGGTCGGCCATGTGTTTTTAAGCCTAAGTCGCTCGATTTTAGAAAAGTTTCCTATGGACCTTACCCGAGTTTTCGTCCATTAAACACACGCGAAAACAGGCATCAGGGAGCTGCCATTTTGTGATAATCCTATCATTTCCCCCATCGCCCTGGCTGACCTGCTTTTGCGGCACTAAATCATATCCCCCGCCCCTGAGCCTGACATTATCAAAACATTCATATTCCCTGCCTCTCTCCGTGACATTTGTGTGCTGTGTAGGCAAACGCGCCCAGTCGTCTTCTACGCAACTTCACACAGAACCCGGAAACCAACACAGATCAACTCACAACACAGCGCGCCACAATTCGGAATATGAAACTGTACTTTAAAATCAAACAGCAACACGGTACATTTATTTGACATTAAATGTTTATAGAATATTCAGCAATTGCCATATGAACTCCGAAAGCCATTTATTTTCTTTTATCTCTATCCGCAAATCCGTAAAAGTTTATCGTGAGTCACGCGCTGTTCCTTTATGGTACACAGGGTGTTGGTTTTCGTTAAAAGAAGCACTTTTGTCGCACGTTGAACCACAAGACTGTTCCATCAAGTAGGCACTAGGCCAGCGTAAAGGTTGATATGTTGTTTCTAGCCGCTAGTACCACGTAAGGGCATATGGGCCCTTGGCGATCGTCCCATAAGATCATCCGAATTGTGCAGTTGGTTTTTTTAACCGCCAGCTGCAGCTTAATGTAAACATCTGCCGGTGTCCGAAACTGGTGGCAGTAGCAAAAGGGAAGGATATACCTGTTTTGAAAACATAAAATTTATAATTAGTCTCGCCAGCCGATCTTTATTAATATTATTCATTTTATTTATTACGCCCGAGCTGAAACTATTTGCTTTCAAGGATAGTGCAATGGAGTATGTTCGGCTCTAAAATCAATGCGAAAAGTAATGAAATAAATCGAGGTTAGTACACAATGAGAAACGACTTTTTGTCTACATGCGTGTGGAAGGTGGACCTGCATGCCCATGTGCCCGCTACAAGGACGATCCCACAAACATTTTCCAAGCTCTTCATTCATTCATTTATTCATGCATCCATTCATTAATTCTTCATTCCGGTATAAAAGCGTCTAAAGAGTTACTTACATTATATTTGCAATTTCCATTGTGTCTCTGCATAATGCAGTCCGTAAATCCCACTGTGCTCTTGCCAACGATTTTTCGTATACTGAACTAACATGAAACTCGGTCTAGTTTCAGAATTTTCTGCCTTATCGTCTCTTAAGTTATTGCACCCCCCCCTTCAAATGAAGTTCTTTCGGCATGGTCCCTGTCTCTCAAGGTCAAAAAACAATAGAACCTTATACTGCCAGTGCGAGTTGTGGGCCTCTTCAGGGCACGAGCTGAAAATCAAAGCCGCTGACCTTCACTAGAAATGAGCATACATTCTTTCTTTGCAATATCCCATAGTAAAGCCATCTGTGAGAACTTGAAGTTTCGAATCCATCTATGTAGTGCACCTCAATGTGCAAATGCGAACTGGCTTCTCTCCCATCTGCAACGGCTCGCTTGGCGCGTTCTAAGGCCCCCAATTTTGTCCTCGTTTTCTGCGAGCTTTGAAGCCCCAAAGAACCATAACTATTGAGACTGGAAAAGGTCAGGGAAAGTATAAAGTACTCAAGGAGTTGAGTTGAAAGTGAGATTTATTGTTCGTTTGTTTTATTATTTGCAATACGCAAGCCTCCCCTCGGTTAACAGTGCGCAGCATTTACAAGAGATTGCGAAGGGGGGGCGTGGCCTGACGCGCATGGAGTGAGGACGGCGCTTCCTTGAGCTCCGGTTGGGCCGCGCAGTCGGATCCTTTTTTCGGGCATTACGAGAGTAGCTGTGCCGTCTACTCACCGGTACAGCTGCTCATAAGGCGGTTGCCCGTGTGTGGCATCTTTTCCCGAAGAAAATCGGAGCCTGGGCACCCGTGGAATCGACTCAGCCCGGCTCCCCCCACCTCCCGAGGGAAGTCTCCAAGATGGCGGCCGCATCACGTCGTTGACTCCGGGGCTCCGGAGCACCCGCGGAGATCGGGACGCCCACCAGACTGATCACTCGCCCCTCCGGATAATAGCAGCCATCCAGGGGCCCGAGCCACCCCCCGAACCGAGGCCCCACAGACCTCTACCAAGATCGGACGGCGACATCGCGGGGGCCCTCCACTTCGCGCCCAGAACCGGCGCCCCCGCGGATCACACACCGCCGGCCCCGCGGACTCTGAGCCCTGGCCTGTGGGGCGCCTGACACACTCGCCGCCACCCGGGGGCCCTGGCCGCACACTCGGGCGGACTTCCACACCGGGGCCGCATCTGGCCTCCAACTGGGATTGACACAAGGACACCTCATCTGGGGCGTGTGCCACACCTGCAGTGGGAGCCCCCCCCGCCCCATCTAAAGGCCGACCCCACCATCTTCCTGCGAGCTTCAGTCCACCGGCCAGACGACGGGGGCCTCCTCACCTCCCCCAACTGGCACCATCCTGCCCCGCAGCAACCAGCTTTGACCGGCTCCCCCCACCACTCCAACCACATCACGTCGTCGACCCCGGGGCACCAGAAAGCCCGCGGAGATTGGGTCACCTGCCGGGCTGATCACTCGTCCCCTCTGCAGACTGTTGTCACCCAGGGGCCCGAGCCACACCTCGGAACGAGGCCCCACAGACTTCAACCGGGATCAAGGGACAGCATTGTGGGGGCCCTCCGCCTCCCGCCCAGAATCAGCGCCCCCGCAGATCAGACATTGCCGGCTCACTTGGGTGGACTTCCACACTGCGGCCGCGCTCGGCGGCCTCCAACTGGGACCGACACAAGGACGCCGCACTTGGGGCGTACACCATACTCACTACGGGAGCCCCCCGTCCCATCTAAAGGCCAACCCCAACATCTCTTGCGGGCCTCAGACCAGCAGTCCATCAGCCAGACGACGGGAGCCTTCCCACCTCCCCCAACCAGCACCCCCCTGCCCCGCAGCAACCAGCTTTGACCGGCTCCCGCCACCACTTCATCCTCGGGCCACAACGACTTGCACGCCCCCACCACGGGGCAGCTGCACACCTGTCACAAGAGGTGCACTAGGATTGGCGACACGACGCACCTAACAGACACGCAGCGGTGGGCTGCCTGAAGTCGCATGCTTACCCACTCTGCGGGAAGACATTGAACCCCTTGCCTCACTCATCGAAGCCAAGAAACTCCACTATGGCGGCCGCAAGAAATAAGGCCAGAAATGCCACCATGGACCCTTTCGTTACATCTAAGTCTCAGCCAGCCTCCCAGACCACCCCGACAGGCCCAGCACCGCGAGCCAGCTCGGAGGACGACACCAGGCACAATCAGGTATTGGATGCGATCGCCGCCCTAAGATCATCCATAGAATCGAAGATAGGCGAAGTCAAAGCTGACATCCAACTGATAAGACAGGATGCCCGCAACCTGACGGAACGTGTCACCGCTATCGAATCTTCCCAGAAGGACAGGTCCGACGACACGGCGGTCCTAAAGTCGGAGGTTGCAACTCTCAAAAACAAGGTGTCCCTTCTGGAGGCGAGGTCCGAAGAGGCGGAGGGCCGCGCCAGGCGCAACAACATCAGGATACTGGGGGTGCCGGAGGGGACAGAGGCTATGGACCCGACAGCCTTTGTGGAATCCTTAATCCAACAGGAGATTGGGGTGGCAAATCTCTCCCAGGGCTTCGCCATAGAGAGGGCTCACCGATCCCTCCAAAAGAAACCCCCCCCAGGCTCCTACCCTCGCCCCATCATTGCGAATGTACTCAATTTTCGGGACCGGGAGGTAATCCTGAAATTCTCTCGAGAAGGCGGAGAAATACAACGGGGCAACTCTAAAATCACTATATACCCCGATTACACCCAGTCGGTCCAGAGAGCCAGGAACTCGTTCCTACCAATCAAGGCTAGACTGAGGAAACTGAATCTGAAATATATGCTGCTTTACCCCTCCAGACTGAAAGTGCTTTTTAAGGGAAGAGCAGTGTTCCTGGAAACTCCGGAGGCGGCCACTATGTGGATGGAACATAACGGCCTGGCCGAGGTCCCTGCGGATGCTTCTCTCGGACAACATAATGAAGATAGCCAGGGATGACACAGATGCCCCCCCAACACACCAGAAATGGTAAAAGAGTCCCGACCCACCTGAAGCAAAACTACAAAAAGAGTTCGCTAAACGAGTGCGCGGCCCGCTGGACTCCCCATGCGCGTACATGGACCCCGTTCCCGCGAGAGACCAGTGCAGGCCAGTTGCCAGCACATACTTACTCGCGCTAGACACCCGGATGGGGACAGACAGTGCGAGAGCACCCGAGCACTGCACCGTTGTGACAGGAGCTGGGTGCACCAGTTACAGTTGTGTTTTTCAAGTTGTTGTTGTTCTAACTCTCCCGCCTCCGAGAACTTTTACCGGCTCCAGAACAAACTCAAAATTAAACTTTGAAACGGATCGCCCCTCACGGTTTGGACAGGTCATGGCCCGAGACAAAATACGATCAACCCTTGGAAGAGTGGGGGTATCTCCGCTGACATCTGAAGCCGACGCACAATGGCATCAAAACCTAAGGTGATCACGTGGAATGTCAGGGGAATGGGGTCCTACCTTCGTAGAAACCGGATACACTCCTATCTGAAGAGGAAGAAGATATCCTTCGCTCTACTACAGGAAACGCACCTCTCCACAGACTCCGCGGACAAACTATTGAAATACTGGGGTGGCCAGGGGCATGGCTCATCCTACTCGAGATATGCACGGGGAGTGTACACATGGGTAAGCCCAGGCACCCCTTTCCAACAACTGGGCGTAGAAAGAGACAACGAAGGAAGATACCTGATAATGTGGGGCATGCTGGAAAACACTCGGCTATGCATAGTGAACTCATATTTCCCCCAACACGGCATTCCCTCTCACCTCGGGAAGCTGTGCGCCAGGATCATGCTCCATAGGGACCATACCCTAATATGGGGAGGGGATTTCAACTGTGTCATGGACGCTGAAATGGACAGGTCTATCACACCACGAGCACCCAACAATCTTTCCTCCGAAGCCCTTCGCAGAGCAATGGAGGAGTTGCACATGACCGACATTTGGCGGGACCTGCACCCAGTCGATAGATCCTACTCGTTCTATTCGGCCCCCCACAACCTCCACACCAGGATAGACTATCTCTTCATAAACCATGAGCTGACTTCACAAGCTGAATCTGCGTCCTACCTGGGCAGATCGATATCGGACCACTCTCCGCTAGTACTGCAACTCTGTCTGAGAGGCCATAGACCCCCTATCCCGATGTGGCGCATGCCAACAGAGGCCTTGACCGATCCCGCATTCAAGGAAACCCTAGCTGAGAAGCTTGAGGAATATATAGACCTCAATAAGGGCTCAGTCGACAAATGGAGTACACTCTGGGAAGCAATGAAGGTGGTGACGAGGGGAGAGGTAATTGCCGAAGCAGGCGGGATCAGGAGGCAATTGAGACAAGTACTAGAGTCCGAGGAGGAGGAGATCAAGCACCTTGAGAGTACACTCCCCCCAACGATGGAGACGGAAGCCAGGCTGAAGGAGGCTAGAGAAGACTGCAAAACCGCATGGGAGAGACTCTCGAAGTTCGACTATTCCACTCGGTCTGCGAAGGCACACAGCGAAGCGGATAAACCAGGTAGGATACTTGCCTGGTTATGCAGTAAAGAACACCCAAGGTCGGCACTAAATTTGATTAAGGACAGCCGGGGTACACCCCACAGGACACAGCAAGCTATAAACGACACCTTCTCTGATTACTATGCCGAACTATACGCCCATACCAATCGCATACCCAAGGCTGATATCAAAGATACCTTGGAGGAAGTCGGTCTACCCAGACTGAATCAGGAGCAGAGAGACATGCTGGGGGAGCCCATCACGCCCGAGGACATTTCCGAGGCGATCAGATCCCTTTCCACGAGCAAAACCCCCGGAACAGACGGCCTTACACCGGAGTTCTACAAGGCATACGAGGGGCTCCTATCCCCCATACTACAAGAAGTCTACGCGGAAGCATTCGAAACTGGGGGGTTACCTAGCAGCATGAGGGAGACCCTTATAGTCCCACTGCTTAAGCCTGGCAAACCACCTGAAAACTGTGACTCATACCGCCCAATAGCGCTCCTGAACTATGACAGCAAAATACTAACAACTATTCTGGCAAAGAGGCTCTCGAAAGTAATAGGAACCCTGGTACACGAAGACCAAACTGGCTTCGTTCCGGGACGCAACACCACGGCCAACCTGCGTAGACTCCAGCATGTGATAGCATACACGGCCGAATCCACCGAAGACCTGGCAGTATTGTCGCTAGATGCCATCAAGGCTTTCGACTCGATCTTCTGGGAGTGGCTGATTGAGACCCTGAGGGAATTTGGGCTCGGCGATCAATTTGTTCGCTGGGTCGAGGTGCTTTACAACAACCCAGTTGCGAGAGTGAAGACTGGCAGCATGATATCGCGGGCGTGGCCCATCCAGAGGGGAACCAGGCAGGGATGTCCCCTCTCCCCAATGTTATACATTCTGGGCCTTGAACCGGTGGCGATCTATTTCAGGAATCAGCTCTTCGATGCCGGCATCAGCTTGGGCGGAACAGACAATATCATCTCCCTGTATGCCGATGACGTCCTCCTATACCTACGAGACCCCCAGATAAACGCCCCTATAGCCCTGGATATCCTAGACAACTTCGCGAAATACTCAGGGATAAAATTTAGCCGCCAGAAATCATGCTCCTTCCCCTTGGCTGGACTCAGAGGCAAGAGCGCTGACGAACTCCCTACGATTGGGATTAAATGGCAGGTGGAGGCGTTCCGCTACCTGGGCCTCACCATTAAGCACACGCCGGCCTCTACCCATGACTGCAACACGGAGGTGGCCATGTCCGGAGTACGCAGATCTATTAAATTCTGGTCGAAACTGCCGCTCTCAATGATGGGTAGAGTGGCAATATCCAAAATGATAATATTGCCCAGATTTCTTTACTACTTCACAAACATAACATACTACATCCCACCACCCTTCTTCAGGAAGCTAGAATCCCTATTAAGAGACTTTCTGTGGGGCCGAACCAGACACAAGCTTGCACTGAACATCCTTACGCTCCCCTACGCTGAGGGTGGCGTTCAGCTTCCCGACTTTCAGAGGTATTACCTGGCGGCACAACTGACCCATATCGCAAAATGGCTATGTGACGACCCCTCGGCAGAGACGAATCTCCTGCACCAACTAACCTCCCCCATGCACCCCAAGGAGCTAATATGGAACAAGCAAGTGGGGCCTCATGACCCACCCATGATAGCACAGCTGGGGCGACAGGTATGGACAAAGGTCACAGCTATGCTGGGGCTACGGCACCCGTACGCACCAGAGATTCCCATCCTGGCAGACGTGTGCAAAACCAACAGCGACTTATCGGCGATGAGGAGATGGGAGCACCACGGCCTTTACTCATGGGGAGACATGTTCAGCGATGGGCTGTTTAGAGACTTTGAATCACTGCAACAGACAGATGGACTCCCCCCAGGACAATTCCTATGGTACCAGAAGGTGAGACAGGTTGCCAAAGAGAAATGGACTGAATGGCCTGAGGAGCCGGACACACGCCCACTTGTGCAGGAGCTGTATGGTGTCGGCGACGGCTGGAAACCGACGTCGAGATTGTACATCCAAATAAACGACAGGACCAACCCAAGAAGCGCACGCCTGAAAGAGAAATGGGAGTCTGACTTAGGGACCGAAATCACAGAAGGAGAATGGTCAAGGGCCCTATCATACCCAAAGGAGATATCCCGGAATGCGAGGTTCAGGTTGATTCAGCTCAATATCCTCTACAGGACCTACATGACTCCGCATAGGATAGCCACATTCTCCGACAAGGTGGCTCCGACCTGCCCATGGTGCACTGCCGACCACGCCGACATGATCCACATGTTCTGGACCTGCCCTAAAACACAGAAACTCTGGTCCGCCGTCGAACAGACCTGTAGGAGAGCTGGGTTGGAGACATATGAATGGACACCTAAGGAATGCCTCCTGGGTACCCACCCCAGGTTGAGTAAAATCAAACACCTGGTGAAGTTTATGGACATTGCATGCGCACTCACGAAGAGAACAATTGCCATGGCTTGGAAATCCCCGACTGGCCCCAGACACGAACCCTGGACTAAGGAGATGCTAAGATGGACGGCAGCCGAAACCAGGGCGTGGGAGGAAGGGATAAACCGAGGCGGAGAAGATCCAAGCACCGCGCTGGAGGCCTGGAAGTCCCTCCTGAGAGACTTGATTTCCTCAACGAGCCTCAAGCCCCCTTGAGTCTACCCCCCCTGGACCATCGAGTAAGGTCGACCGAGACACTGGAACATCAAACCCACACTCCCCTCCACAAAACGCTCTAGTATGATCGGCCAGCCCTCACCGACCTGAGACGAGGGTCCGACAACAAAGCGATGAGCCCAACATCCCGGAGGACATGCGGACAGTTAGTGTTATTTTTGTTATTTGTTAAGTTAAGTTGCCCACCCTTACCAAGCTCAAATTGCATATATGTTATACTTTAGGTGACTCACCCTCACCACGCTCTTGATGCTTCAATGTACAAGCATACATAAATGCCAATAAAAATATTTAAAAATAAATACAAGAGATTGCGAAAATGAGTTACATCAACAAAAATATATACATACACATATAGACAAGGTCAGCAATATGAGGTGAATAGAGAGAGAATTCAAAGATGACACCCAGGTTGTTCGGCACCCAGGATGGTGAAGGTAGGGGTTAGGGTTAGCGTACTTTGTATGCATACTGTACAATAACATTTATTTACAAAAAGACAATCGTATTACAATTATTTAAACCGGGATTTGTACTTCACACACAGCTCTCCTTTGGGTGGACATGGCACAGTGGCACTGTTGGTTGGCAATGGATCAGTGCTCTGCACAGAAACGTTCAAAATTCCATATCTGTGCTTCTCTAATACAGCAACAATAAGGCTTTTGACAAAGTCAAACTCCATTTCCTCATAGACTGGTTTGATCACCCATTGCTTACTTCTTTTTGAAAAGACCTTAGTGTAGCGAGGCATCCTTACATTACCCTTAGTCCTAGATTGTTCATGGCCGAGATTCTCGTTATGGGCCAAGACCACTAGTAGAGTCCTATGTCTCATACCCTGTATGCTGAAATGCAAGCGCTTTGGGTTGTACTTTAGGCACATATTGTGGAACACCTCCAAACCTCCTGTGTGGCATAATTCTGTCAGCCCCTCAAATCTCTTGATAGAGTTTTATCGAAAACAATCTTCTCAATGGCTTTGTGTATCGGTGAAGATGGATTCAGCCACTTCTTCTTCCGTGCCTCCACTGGGGACAAAGGGCCATGTTCACATTGATGGAAATGTAGGTTTTCTGACCAGCGGTGCACGTTGGTACAGTGGTGCATCAGTGACCGCCATTTTTCAAGTAGTATTTCCACTGACCCTTCACAAGTTTTGGAGCTCCACCAAAGATGGTTGCTAATAGACTGGGACCACTCTGAAATACTTTCCAAACCTTTTTTTTCCCTGCAGCCGATTTTCTTATTGATTGATTTAGCAAGATGCCATACGTCAAATTGATGTTTAATATGTGGGAACTGCTCTCTCATTGTCTTGGCAATTGAAATGTGTCTGTCCGTGGCTATGAGGTCGATGTGCATTCCCCTCGATTGCAGATATTCCACTGATTTTATAAATCCTAGTTTCTCCATGGCCACTGAGGATGTACTGAGGATGTACATTGTGCTACCTGCACAACCACCAAACTCACAATTTTCTTACTATCCATGTCCTGAAAGTGGTAGGTGCAGTACTTGGCAGAAAATCCAGGGCTGTCGCACTGTCCATCGCCGGCTAGTCTGAATCGTTTGCCTTCAAATGTACTTGCTAGAGACAATTGTTCAATTTTCCAAGCATCACTAATGGCCGGAAACAGATAATCACGTTGGTATTTGTAGTACTGCTTTTTTGAAATGAAATAGAGTCCCACAAACTGAAAGAAAGACTCCAACTTTCTAAAACTGGAGCCACTAAAAAGTAATGCAGCTGCACACAGTAGATTGCCTGCTGGCAGTTTCCCCAGCATCGGTTGTGCAGACCATGAAAACGTATGATGTAATGTACAGGCGGCATGTATTGTGACGTTACTGCCTTGTTTCTGACGAGTCACATGAATCAATGGCTTCCAACATACTTTCTCTCTGACGGAATGCCCAATTTTCAGCATACTTATAATATCCATCAAACAACTGTCGGATACTATGTATTTGCCCTCTTTCATTAGACTGTCATCCTGTGCCAAAGTTGTTTCGGCCTGTGACGTTGAGAACATATCACCACATTTGAAAGAAATATCGCTGCTATCAAGTTCTGATGCGTCGGTGAATGCTGCTGCTCGTTCATTCTCTGTCATTTCAACATCCGCTACTTCAACATTGATGGGAGAACACAACAATGTCAACAGCTTTTTTGGTGGCAATTTTTTGGCGGGTGTAGATTGTGTGAATTGATCTGCGACTACTTCAGAGCTATCTTCAATCCATCCAGTATCATGTTGTTGCGGTGGTGCGGTCGTACTGTAGCAATGGTCCAATACAACTTTGCCGGATTCTCCGGACACATTCATTTCATTTTCTGTACATTGGACATGAGCATCCCGAGTCTCAACATGCCACATCTGAATTAATAGTTCCTCCATTGCCTCCATAGAATAAATGGTCTGGCAAGCAACATCTCTCATTAGCTTCACTATCTGTGTATGTATAGTTCGTAAAAAACATAGAATAGTCCCCAGCACAAAAAGATTTCTAAAGTTATGAACTGTTTGTAACAAACCTTATTTTTGTTTCTTTTCTTTGCAACTTTTTTGACTCGACCTTCAACAGCTGCACGCTGTAGCTCCGATACGTATCCGCATGTCTCCCCTTCCTCTTGCGCTGCAACGACTATATTTTCTGTATCCGCATAGACAGCACGGAATGAGGCTCCATCGACTCCCTTAAACTCCCTGAAACATAGTATTTTCATTACTGTGTATCAAAATATTGTTAGCATAAAACACACGTGAGGACGAACACACATGTTCATCACAATAGCCAAACACGATTAAAACATTCTGTGGAACAATCAAAGTATTCGAGCTGTGATGACCTAGTTCGATGGAGCTGTCAGTATCCATACCTCGTGCTGCTGAAGAATATCTATGGATGTTGTCAATGTGGTGGATGCTTCAGCATCTCCCTGAAAGACAGTACTTGCATTAGCATGGATAACACTAATTATAACTGAAAACAAACACCAGGGGACAACAACTAAGGTGTATATCAATTGGAAAGCACTAACCAAACAATTGGTAAAATAATCACACGATACATAAAAACTATTACTTGACATGCATAAAACAAGTCTGTAGCGGAATAGCAAGTATGATTACCTGATACGCGCTAGAAGTGGTTGATAACTGCGAGCACGTCACGGAAGTAGAATTTTCTTGCTTCAGATTCAAGGGATAGTCAAGAAGTTGTAAAGGTAAATTATTGTTTGATAATGAAATGCCAATATTTAAAATTGCCATATAAGGAGACAGAATACTTGAGTAATGCGCAATATAGCACAGGTCCCTGTGCCCATATATAGATTTCCTTTGTGGGTTATGAAATCTAAAAATAATATATTGATAAATGTCATTATTCAAAAAGCTATACGCTCATATCAATGTCGAAAGTATTACAAATTGGAAACAACACCTAAAATATCAATGAATTCATTTGGCTACCTACAAACTACCGCAAGGCCTAAAGCTAAAAACTGACACTTGACTCACCAGTGGCGGAATGTGGACGAATAGAGTGGGAATAGTTTTGCGAGCAATTTTCGTGTCGATCGCCGTTTATTCTTCTTTGTTACCCAAGATGTGGTGTACATGTTCGAGGTAAAGTGCCGGCTGCAGATGTGGTATCGATCACCCCTCTTGTCCTCAGAGACTTGTTGGACTCTACTTTCCAGCTCATCCAGTGGATATCCGCAATGTCTGGCCCATTCTCTTATTCGATCAACAGTTTTCGGGAATACATGCATTGTAGTGCCTTCAGATTTAGCATGGGTCTTCGAAGGGCAACCGCTAATCGAACAGGCAGGCATTGTTGAAAATTCTGAAAAGTAAATATCAAGATTTAAAACCTTGATGAATAAAAATGTAATAAAAAAGTAAATGAACCATACCATGCTCAATGCAAGGTTTGTTTTAGTCGCCGGAACTATACCAGTTCATCATGTGCGGCTTAGTATTTGCATAAGTTACAGACATTTTTTATATTATGTGACTAAACTCTGAACATGTGACCCGTCCCTTGGATGTTCTGTCTTGCACGAAAATGAAACATGCTTACATTATAGACTGGACCCCCGAAGGATGCAATTCGATGACAATTGACACAGATGAAAATAAATAGATCTATTGATAGCATAAGAATTGAAACTCAAGTCAATAGCAATGAGACCAATGACCATAGCTCTATTGGGTACTGTAATCGCAAATAGATAGAAATGTAAAAATGACCGAAATATGACTAGGATACATGGCCTTACCTTGACCAACAAACAGTTGGATTCAGCAGGCCGAGCAGTATGTTGCAGGAGAACAGGTAGATGGCCACAGGTAGCACACTGACGAGTTTGCTCGAAGCGGTCACAGATAGCACGACGACGAGCAGATTAGTATAGATCTCAGTGCTTCTCAAGTAGAAGGTTCAGGAGTTGACTTGCAAAGCACAAAGATGTTCTCATGAGACATATCAAGTGGTTTATAAAGTATTAGAAACAGGGCTGTGTTTGTGAATGAATGACGTGTGTATGTCGTGGAATTATGTGGTTTGCAGGGGGGCAGCCTGCCTCAGGGGAGGCCTACCTGGAGACACGGGGTCTGAGGAGGCCATGTGAGCGATGGACCCTGGGATACCTTTTGAAGTGTACATGCTGTTTGGCACCTTGGCCGTTTGCGCCCGTGACAGCCCCCCCTATGCCAGCGCTCATCCCCGGGTGCAAACCGCCTTTGATAGAGGGGGGTGGGATGGATGGGCCTGGGGCATGCAGATAAGGCACAGGAAGACAGCTGAATGGAGACACACTTATGTGGATTGCAGGGGGGCGGCTTGCCTCATTGGTGGCCTGCCTGGAGACACGGGGTCTGAGGAGGCCATGTGAGCGATGGCCCCTGGGCGTGGGATACCTTTTGAAGTGTACATGCTGCTTGGCACCTTGGCCGTTTGCGCCCGTGACAGCCCCCCATGCCAGCGCTCATCCCCGGGTGCGAACCGCCTTTGATAGAGGGGGGTGGGATGGATGGGTCTGGGGCGTGCAGGCAAGGGTGTGGGAGCGAGGGTCCATCAGGCCCCTCTCATCCTTTACTTCTCAGTCGAAACTCGTACCAAGTGCCTCCAGTAGTGGGTTTGCCCCTTGCCCTTATGTGATGTTAACTTTGGATGACATTCGCGTACATGGGAACACTGAGCAGGAAACGGGGCATCCATTTTTGTACCCCCTTTCCACTCCATCTTGGTGACCAGACCTCACTGCGATAGTACAGCGCGCAGAGCACATGGCCCACACCCTCGTAACACATCACTCTTCCTCTGAGATCACGGTCCTGCATGTGAACCAGCCTGAACTAAGCACATGGCTCGTTCATCTCCACAAACGTGTCCTTGCCCACGCACCCTTGCCAGTGGAAACTTACTTCCATTCTGACCCTGTGTCCCTGCAAGGTATTCTCTTCATGTGCCAGACCACTGACCACGTCATGATGCCCACGTAGCAGATCCCCAACTAACTTTAGACCCCTAATGCAGTATATCGTTGCCTATCAATAACAAATGCCACATACCGGAGATTCTTGTGAGCACAGACCCACACTTCAAACAGTGTATTATAGTGGTCAAGACCCTTGACCTAAGGTCTGTATAATCCAATGTTAATTAATAGTATAGATATATGTGTGACTTTTATCGGGACATAACCGACTGAAAGACTTTGAACAAGTGTTATTTAGTGCATGCATTATTGATAATATATTATGTTAGCTTAGATAGTGACCACCCTGCTTCACAGCGACCTGACCTTCACCCATTCCGAGCACAGATGTCTGACGTCCATCCTTGAATGGAGACACACTTGATTGATTTAAAAAATCGAAACAGCCGTTGTTAAAATATATGTGGTGTTTTATTTTGTATCTTGTTTTGATGACACACAAATACAAGACTTTAAACATTGTACAGCTCAGGTTGCAGCACAGCGAGAGAAAAACCCCTGTACTGACCGCTGTCACTCGGGAACGTTTCTCTTATGGCACGAATGGCACAGGTGGGTATCACTCTTCGAACGCGGTGTCCAAGCCTCCTGTGAAGCCACCATGTAAAGGAACGATAGGCCACCAGCCTGTACCACCTGTGAAAATGAATGAAACAAACTGTTTTTAAATGACCAAGATAAGTTTAATAAACGTTTGTTGTCAATGACAATTCTTGTAACTAATGGCATTCTGCTCGGACAAATGCTAACTAGACACTGCACACTATTGAACGACTTTCATGCGTTACAATGATATGTATATGTAATTTTGGATATAGTAGAAGACCATGAAATAGGAGTGGCATGACAAGCAGAGTATACTTACTCGTTACTCGGATTACGAGGACGAACAGTTGCGCGAAGTTCGTGCATAAGCACCATCATTATCCTCAACACGGACTGTGTGAGGCAGGCTGCCCTGAAGTCTGGCAGCTCGATGATGCATTGCGGTCGTGGCTCGCCTTCCGAAATGTAGGCCACACATCCCGAGTTTTCACAGCAGCAGCATTTCTCGTCCTCGGTTGGCATTAGCAGCACCGATTGCATGTGTACCAGGTGGAAACACCGTCCATGCGACTAGGTCCAAGCTCTTCAGCTGTTGAATCGTCCTCCCAACTACCGTCCGAAGACCCATCGTTTTCGCGTGTTTCCCTTTCCAGTAGTTCCTCCTCGGTATACTCGGGCTCGTACATGTAGGGCATTATTGTAGCCCTTGTGTGTTAAACAAACTAAAATAATTTATAGCGGTGGTACTGGTATCTGTTCACACGGGCTACAAGCAACGAGGGTAGCTGACCAGAGCACAGAAACAAGTCACAGAATACTCGAAGTAACACAGAGAGAGGAATGGAATCAAAAATCTGCTGCTGTGTGTTGTGAAACGGTCTGTTTATTCTTATTGAGGAAAGAGGCATCCTGCCATTTCCATGGCGACACGTCATTAGCTGAAGCGCAGCGAATGTTGACACGAGACGTGCTTTGGCGTTGTAAAATGGGCGGTACGCGTCTGCTGATGACAGGCTCAGGGGCGGAGGATATGATTTAGTGCCGCAAAAGCAGGTCAGCCAGGGCGATGGGGGAAATGATAGGATTATCACAAAATGGCAGCTCCCTGATGCCTGTTTTTGCGTTCGTTTAATGGATGAAAACTCGGGTAAGGTCCATAGGAAACTTTTCTAAAATCGAGCGACTTAGGCTTAAAAACCCATGGCCGACCCGTAGGGGCAATAACATTTTTTGACCGAACCAGTCCTTTAAGTGCATTTTCTATAGCAAAAAGCTTCTCTAGTATTGTGTAGTTGTGTTGGTTAGAGCATGAGAAAAACACACAATTTCATCAATGTTTTGTTCTTGTTTGAGGACTGCTCCCAGTGCCCATTCAGGGGCATCCAACTCTACGATAAAAGGACATGAAACATTGGGTTGTCGTAAGATGGGTACTGCAGCAAATCTGTGTTTGAATAAGGTAAATGCTTGTCTGTTTCTGATGACCAATCAAACAGAGTATTCGTTTTTTAGTAATCTAGGTACGGGAAGTGAAAGATACAAAAAATCCAGGAATTAAGTTTTGATAAGTTATATAGGCAAAGTAAGCTTTGTATGTCCTTCAAAGTCTTTGTAGTAGCCCATTCTATGATTTTTTGGATTTTCCTAGGATCCATCTGCCGTCCATCTTTGGATAGGATGTATCCTGAATAGGGCACAGATGATTTTCCACTCATCCCCCTCTTTTATTTTGATCAAATGAAAGGCGGCCCTTAGGTCCAGCTTCGTAAAAATGTCTCTTGAACAGTCTCTAGGATGTTCCATATTAACGGAAGAGGGTGTTTGTCTTTAATAATTGGTCCATTTAATCCTCTGTTGTCGAGACATGGACAGACTTCTGAGCAATTCTTTTTTGGTACAAAGTAAAGGGAAGCACCACAAAGTGTTTTAGATTCAGTGATTAGCCAATTTTTCAGATTGGTGTAGAGATATTGTTTCAATGCCCCTTTCTCAGGACGTGAAAGAATGAATATTCTTCCAAATGGAATGAGCACACCTGGGATCAGGTCGATGGCACAGTTGTACCAATGAGTTGGGTGTTGTACTTGTATAATTTTTTCACTGAATATCTCAAGAAAACTTGTTATTGAGGAGGGACTAGAGTAATATTTCCAATTAATGGTTGAGATGCTTTATCTTCCAAAGGATGAAGAGTTTCTGGTTTGGACTCTGAACAGTAGGATAGCATGTTTCCATGCAGTACATGGAATCCAGGAACAATGTGTGTGCAATCAATTCATTTAGGGATCGGGTTTTTGAAGCCAAGGCATACAGAGAACAACAGTATTGTGTGCTGCTTTGATGAAATCGAAAACAAGGTCTCTTTATGTCAGTTTATTGATAGTGTCAAGGAAAGTGAGTAGGTAGTGATGGGGCCAGAGAATAATGAGCAAGTTGAAGCTAAAGACAATATACTTGGGAACGTGGATAGAAGTACATGTTATAATTTGGAAAGGCCTGGCAAGGAAGAGTACTGGGCTCGGAGTGTTGCAGGTCTGGGACTCGCACACAATTGTGAACTGTGCAAAGAGAAGATATTGAAATTAAAATTCACGGCAAGGAAATGTCCCTGAACATACTGAAATGTGAATTAAAGTGTTGGAGTCCTGGCCAGAGAGTATGCAGGGATCCAAAGTGGAATTTAATTGTGAATTATTATAATTATAATAGTTCTTTTATAGCATGCTTAATACCAGATATTGGTTTCTAGCGCGGTATTGGGATTTGAACCTGTGTTGCGCAGTGGTGTCTTGCTTCCAATACAAATGTGTTGCCCCTGAGCTATCCCCCCTCACCAATTGAAGTGTTAGAGTCCTGGCAAGAGTGTATACCAGGAAACCAAGTGAAAGTAAATTGTGAATGGAAGTATTACAACACAAGTGAAAGTAAATTGTGAAAGGAAGCATTACAGAGTCCTGGCAGGAGAGTATACCAGGAGCCCAAGTGGAAGTGAATTGTGAATGGAAGTATTACAGAGTCCTTACAGAGTCCTGGCAGGAGAGTATACAAGAAACCAAGTGGAAAGAAATGATAAACTGTGTATGAAGGAAAGTAAAGGGAAGACCCATATCCCTTTAAAAGTAGAGAACATTGTAATTGTAATCCAGGGGAAGGGTAAAACACCTGAAGTTATTGCATTTTGTTGTATGTAATTGGTACAAATTCCATGCGAAGAGTAGGCACTAATGATGAACTGTATACATTGAATAGAACTGGGAATGTGATGGGAATCAGGAGGAGAAACCCTCTCCGGAAGTGGATGGAACTTTGATTAATTTATTTTCACCTTTTGTAACTTTACATTGAACTGCTGGAGGACTGCAGGTGGCACCTAAATAGGCTTTGCCCTTTTTCACATTATATTAGGTTCAGTGTCTGGGGGTCAGTTTAGGGTTTTGGACACAGGATGGAGGACCTCTTTTACTTTAGACATTCTGACAGTAACCTTAGTTAGTTTTGTTGAGGCGGGGACATCCATCACAGAGTAAGGGAAAGATAGGACTTCATCAAATCCCCTTTCCTTTTTAGGTTTATGAAATAAAAGTCTATAGCAACCAGAATAATGCCTCTCTGGCTGACTCTTACTCTTGACTCCTCAGAGTAGGTTGAAGAAAGTGTGGGCAGCAAAGTTGATAACCTTGTCTAGAGGAAGTAGTCGAGCATAAGGCCAAGGAGAAGACTTGAACAGTTGTCCAGTTTGCTGAAGAAAAGAGTGGAGATTAGATGTTTTGTAGAGTGGTTAGTAAGAAAAGGACACATTTTCAGAATGTTTGAGGTTAATACGAGTAGCAGAGCTAGTGATAGTGATGAAGTGTTGCAGTAGTAGGTCGCTATCAAAGAGGAAGCCAAGTTTGTGAGCTTGGGTGAGGGTGCAAGAAGGGCAGGTAGGGGGAATGAGATAGAGGGGAGAGTAGGGATGGCATTGGAAGCCGGGAGAAAGATAACTTCAGTTTTTTGAAGAATTTAGCATGACGCAGCGGAGAGCCATCCAGTGACTAATGTGCAGTGAGACAGTTTGTAATCTGTTCTGAGATGGCTAGGGTGAAGGAGGAAAGGAGAGACATTTTTGAGTTTAATCAGCAAAAAGGTGATTGTGAAAGGCAAAGTATGAGATCCTTTGGGACACCAACATGGAGGAGTGTGGGGTGAGATGTTTGCGACTTCCAAGAGATTTTAAAGGATTGACCTTCAGGGTAGCAAACTATCCAGAAGAGAGAAGATTTAGGAAACCCAATGTCCTGAAGAGTGAGGTGGAAGGAGTGGTCAGTTGTGCCAAAAGCACCAGAAAGGTCCAAAAGGATAAGCATAGAAGAGAGTTTGAAGTGGTGAGAATTGGAGAATTGGAGAGAAAGTTAGAGACCTGCATGAGTGCAAGCTCAGTGAGTGTTTAATACGGAAGCCAGATTGAAGTGGATCCAATGCCACTATCCTCAAGATAATTAGTGATCTAGTTGAAGACCACCTGCTCAAGGAATTTTGAATATAGGGGAAGGAGAGTAACTGGGAAATATTCTGCTCTTGAAGTTTGTGTCAGCAAAGGTTTTCTTCAATAGAGGTAAGGTAGTTGCAGATTTGAATGAGACCGGGAACAGTCCAGTAGAGAGACAAAGGCAAAGAGCTCACAGAGATAAGGGAAAGTGATTGTACCACCTCTTTGACCATTTGGGGGGGAAAAGGGTTACTAAGAGTGCAAGATGGGTTGGCTTCACGAAGGATAGATGCTAATTCAGTAGGGGATAAGTAGTCAAGCATAGAAGAGGTAAGGGGAGATGCTGGGGAGAGGAGGAGAGTTGGGGAGGGAGAGAGAAGGAGGGCTGTGAGAGTGTCCCAAATTTGAGAGATTTTAGAGGAAAAGTAGTGAGCAAAGTCATTAGCGGAAAGGGAGAACTCAATGGATATTGGCTTGGGAGGTGTGAACAGAGATTGGAGGGTTGATTAGTTTGCGGGGTGACTGTGAAGGTGGGAGATTCGTTTTGTCAAGTAGGAAGATTTGGCAGAGTCCAGGGGTTAGGGCATCAAGGGAGAGAGGCCCAGGAACTGCTTTCCTGTCAATTAAAAAGATACCTACCCTTATTCCTAGGTCATGAGCCAGAGCGACCCCTTTGTAGTTAACCTTGCAAGGCTCCTCATTTCTGAGAATATGTGGGGAGTCGAGGCAGGTGCCTATCTGTGTCTGGTACTAATGTATAGACAGTGTTCTTGAATTATGGGTTATGTGTGAGAGGGACGTGTCTTGAATTATTTCATCCTGCATTTATTGGGATTTTAGCTAATATAAGTGCAAGTGTAATTACTTTCTCGGCCAATTGGGATTTGGTGGATCCATTCCTTAATAAGGTTTTAGCTTATAATTATTCTGCACCTGCCGTTCAAAGACTGGTTGCTCTCTAATTAATATTAGAGAAATGTGTTGTGCCATGCGAATGATTATCTCGTGTTCTCTCCGAACCATCCAAACCCTCCCTAATTTCTCAGTAACCTTGGCTGGGTCAGTGCAGCTACTTTCTTTGCCATGCATGGGTCTGTATTTCAGTACATTCAGCAGTCTGAGTTTCCATGAAGCCTTGAAGCCTTTCATTTCAATGTGTGCTGCTGCTTCCATTTTGAAAAAGATGGCTGCTCAGTACTTGTTGCGTTTCTATGTTATTGAGCTATATAGATGTGTTGTTTATGGTGCGTTCAGTTTATACATTGCCTAGGTTATGTTCTTCATGTCTTTATGGTTGCAAGCAATATTCTTCATGTATAAATGCATATTTGACCTATTGTCCGTGTTTCTTCATGGTGAGTGCATATTTGCTTCGTCTGTATTGCATGCATATGTGTCAGTTCACAGTGAGTGTGCTTATTTTTGCCATCTTTTGGTACATTAGGTCCATTTCCTCTTGTACCTGCCTGGGATACAGCCAGCATAGTCACCCTTGGTGAGTAACTGTTAATACCTATGACTGGAGCAGTTGGATGGAATGTTTCCCTTCTGTGCAGTCAAGGAATCCCAGTCTATAGAGACGGGGTCTCGTCAATGATGGAGACCTTCCTCTTGAAGCACCCCTTTGTTCATTTAATAAATACAAACGGGTGCAATTCAAATGAAAGAGCAAAATACAACCAGGCATGCGCCAAGCTGGGAAGAAAACAAAGATAGGTCTCAGTACCAGTATTCCAACTTCTATATATAAATCCACTTGAGGTGAGGATGACACTGACCTGGGTAGAATGGTGCTTGGCCGATATTTCAGGGTCATCTTGTGGCAAAAACTCTATGTCCTCACTCTAATAAAAATGACAAAGAAAAGAGAATTTAACCACAGGGAAGGAGAGAAAGGGTCCAAGGAGAAGGCCTAGTCTACTGGGTATCTTACCTAAGAGAGAAGGAGTGAAGGCCCAGAAACAGCAGTTTGGCCAGAGGAAGTCCAGGAATGCAAGAATACATCAAAATGGAAAGGTAAGGAATGAAAAGAGAAGGGAGATTAGTAAGAATAGTAGGAACCTAACCCCGGGCGGCACGAGGACATACTAACGACACAAATTCAGTGCATGTAGGGTTAAAGCTGCATAGCATCCCAAGTTTGGTGCACAAAATAATTCCAGAGGATAGTGGGGTACTACTTCAGGAATCCACTAAAGTTATTAAGGAACAAGGCATCAATGAAAGAAATATCCAATATTCAATCCGTATACCATGCAGAGGTTGTTACCTTATAATCACCAAGTAAAAGTACCAGAACAGAATCCAAAACAGGTCAGAAAAGCAGAAACAGGGCCGCAATGATATTCAAACACAGGAAGCACAAAACAAAGACTCAAGAGCACTTCAATCAGAAGCGCCAGCGCCTTGAAAAATGATGTTCTTTATGTCATTGTGGGAGTTTCTGCAACATGATGATGTTGCGGTTCGTGTTGGGTCACCATGGTGACACAAGGGCCCTCATTACGACCCAGGCGGTAAGTTACCGCCTGGGCCGTGACTTTACCACCATGGCGTAAACTACGTTTACGCCATGGTGGTTGGCGGACTTACCGCCCCATTCCGACCTTGGCGGGGCGGTAAGTCCCCAATCCCCATTTACCCTTCCCCATTCCCATTTTTGCCCCATAGGGCATAATGGGAGTGGGGAAGGCGTTAATTACGCCACCGTAAATTACGGTGGCGTAATTAACTCCATGGTCCCTTAGCGCCATGGATTTTAACACCTGCTAAAAGCAGGTGTTAAGTCCGCCATGGTGCTAAGGGACGTCGTACTCAGGCGGTAAGGGTCGGCGCTGTTTACGGCGCCGTAAACCCCTTACCGCCTGAGTTGTAATGAGGGCCAAGGTGTTACCCGAAGTGAGTGCACTGCAGCTGAGGAGCATTGAAAGCGAAAATGGCGTTGGTGTAGGCGCATGGCAACTGCCAATGCTATAAGAGAGGAAAGGCAGGGCTATGCTATTTGCGTGGCAAATGTATGTTGACTCTCCGAGTCATGACAGTAACACTTCTCACATATGGGATATTGGGGTGGTTGGAGGGGCAGTAGCTATGAATGATGTATTCATCTGCCTGTCAACAGAGTCCTGCCTGAATATTCTCTTGGTCATTGAAGAGGTGAGATGAGGAGTTAAAGGTAGAGGGACAGCAATTTTAAAGTGAACAGAAGGAGAAGGGTCAATGGAGAAGTCAGAGGTAGGAGAGTTAATTGGAGATAAAGGCAACATAAAGAGAGTTCCCACCAGAGTGGGTAGGCTGCTCATGGAGACAGTGGTCAGATAGGAGGATTTGAATACAAGGCTGGTGGCTGCAGAGGGCTTGGGAAGGTTAAAGTCCCCCAGCATGACAATGGGGATGTCAGTTGGAAGTGACTTACGGGGAAGGGTCAGATCAGGGAAGAAGGAGCCGAGAGGACATGGGAGTCAATAGAGAGCCAGAACAGTGAGAGGAGTAGGAAGGAGGAGTTAGAATAGTGGCATCTTCAAAAAAGGAAGAGTTGACCTCAGACAGTGGTAGAGGGGCAATGTTGAGGGCCTTATTGATAAGGAACCCCACACAGCCACCTTTCCTAACAGATCTGGGAGAGTGGGATAAGGTAGCAGAGTTAGTGTGGAAAACAGATAAAGTAGCTGAGTCATGACGGGAGATCCAGGCGTCTGTGATAGCAAGAAGGGAAATTGAGGGTGATGAGAGTCAAAGTGGTCAGTAATGTAGGAAGACTTGTTGCAGAGGGATTGTGCATTCCAGATGTCATGTGAAAGTGATAGGAGGTGTGGGAGAGGAACAGGTGCTGTGTGGTAGGCAAAGGAGATAGATGAGGTTAGAGATCCTGGGAGCACGCAAGTGCCTTATTTGAAGGGTGCAGGTGCAGGGGAGACGGAGGAAGATAGGTAGCCTTAAGACTGATGCAGAAGTTACACCAAGTTGAGGCCAAGGGCTATGATAGAAGGGAAGGATAAGATTGAGTAAAGTAGGAATGGAGCAACATCAAGATGCATGATGGAGGGTAGAAGAAATAGAACACTAAAGACCATGAAGAAAGGGTACGGCCCAAGAGAGAGAGATGTAATGTAGCTGAGCGGAAAAGGAAGTGGTGGACAGCTGGCTGAGAAGAAGCATGTGTATGTTCTGAGTTGGGCTGGAACTGGGCTCTTGGTAACCAAATGCCACTTAACAGACCCATAAGCTCTCTGGTCAATGGATAGTCAATGGTTGCAAGGATCCCTATGCATGGAAGTAGAAGTCAGGTCAAGGGTGAGGTTGGTGAAATCCTGGCTTTACAGGGATTCTTATCCTAGGCACTCATGTTGTAACATGTTCCTGTGGGAGATAGTCACAATGTTCCAGATGGCGTTGACACTTCCAGGCAGAGTTCTGGGTTTTATAGGCACAGAGAGCTTTGTTCTGTCGTCAGGACCCTCAGATGGTGTATAGTACTTGTAAACTTCAGCCTGCAAGGCTGAAGTTTACAAGTACCTTGTGCAGGGAAAGTCACTAGAGAGTACTGACACTCCCAAATCATGGAGTTTCGCAAAGTTTGCATCTCTGCAACAGAGACTGCAAATGTGCAAATTTCATATTCAATATGGTGGTGGCCCCAGATATCGGTTCAGCCGGCAAACCAGTGAAGGGAAGGGGTGGAGTTGATGTTGCAGTTAGAGGACAGCCAGCATGCAAATTTGATTGGTTTGTTTGAACTAACAAATATTCCCATACACCTGAGAATGTTTGTAAAGCAGATGTCTGAAGAAATAGGGACAGCTTCCTAAATGGCAAGGACATTTCACAGAAGGGTGTGTGAGTGAGGAGGAATCAGGGATGCAGAGAAGCGGTGTTATGGAAGTTTAAGAGTGTTGTGTAGGTTAGAGAAGAAGAGTAGGCTAGTATGGAGGAAGTTGGAGGAGAGTTGTGGTGGGCGAGAAAAGGAGCAGCTGTTATTAAACCAAGAGGAAGTGGGGAGACAACAGGGGATGGTTGGAGTGAATCATAATGGCGGTTAAACATCCAGAGAAGGAGGTGGTGTGACAACAAGTGGAGGCGGTGAGACATAAGTTGAAAGAAGAAGCAGAGAAACATCGGCAGGTCAAGATGGTGACAGACCATGATTTGATAGAGATTTTGGGGACACAGGTGGAGAGGATGAATAGTCTTTGAAGGGTGAGACGGAGAACTAAAGTAGCTCATGTATACTATAAACCTGTGGGCAATTGTGGTAAATGAGAGGAGGTACAAGGATTTGGTGAGGAGGGAAACAGGAATTAAAAGTAAGTCTCGGTATAGTAGATGGGGACCAGAGGATGGTTTCCAAGAAACAAGATTGTTGTGCAGGTGTGGGGAGAGTACTCAGAAAGGGGAGAATTGACCCTCTAGATCAGAGTGAAAAGCCCCTCCCGACCCGCTAACAAGCACACACTCTGTGGGAAGCCTTGGTATCACATGGCCCTTTGGGGATCGAGGCTGGGGAGATGCACATCTGAATGTATAGAGGGGGTGCTCCTGCACGACCCTACATATTTAGAGAGAATGGGCTGCTGACAATGAAGCTTTCTAGCATCTGCACGCATGTGTAGAAACCAAGAAGCACTCTTTGCCTCTTGCATGACTACAGCATTTTGAATGGGCTTTTATGAAAGCAAACTTGATATGTGGTATTATATGGCTAGACTGACATTTTGGTGCAGCCAGTCTAGCCATTTCTTACTGTGACATGGCATTTTGTACTGGCCATCTATGATAAAGCAAGCATGATAGTTGTTATTACGTGTCTAGACTGTCATGCTAATGTAGTTAGTCTAGCAATTTCTAACTGTGGCATAGCATTTTTTCTGGGCATCTATGGTTAGGTAAGCATGATAAGTGCTATAACGTGGCTAGACTGGCATTTTAGTGTAGGCTATCTAGCTATTTCCTACTGTTTGTTTTATTTATATAGCGCTCCCCACCCAAAGGTATCAGGGTGCAAGGAATTTTATTCTGGGCCTTTATGATAAAGCAAACATAAGTGTGATTATGTATTTAGAGTGGGAATTTGGTGCAGCCAGTCTAGCAATTCCTTACTGTGGGCATCAATAATAAAGCACACATAAGTATTATTATGTGGCTGGGCTGACATTTTAATGCCACCAGTGTAGCCATTCCTGGCAGTGGAATGGCATTTTTTACTGGGCAACTATGAGAAAGAGAGCATGATATGTGTAATTACAAGGCTAGAGTAGCATTATAATGCAGCCAGTCTAGCTATTTCTTACTGTGGCATTGCAAACGTTTCTGGGTTCTTTTTGGGCTTTAAGAGTAAAGAAAACATGATCAGTGTTATTACGTGTCTAGAGTGGCCTACACTGTGGAGGAAGTTTGGACATGTTTTCTTATTGTGGCATGGCATTTTTAATGGCAAGCCAACAGGAGTAGGTTCTTGTGTGGATGCGGATGTATATTGGCAGAGCCAGTGTGGACATAGTTAGGACTGATTTTCTATACTCTGGCCTGGTGGACAGATGTATAGAAGACCAACCTATATTGTGACAGGGACAACTCTGGGGAGATGCAGCCAAACCAGTTCAAGGTAGCAGTGACGAGGGTATAGGCTAAGTCTCAAGAGGTTGTGAGCATGTAAAGGGTCCACAATGAGCACACACAATGGCAGTCACAGATTACACTTAGGCGGTATGTATACAAATAAAGTTATTTTTTATGGTCAAACAACATTGTGAAAAATGACTACTAACTGGTAAAAATATCACACAACACTAATAATAGATTACATATATACAGTCACTGGTTGAGGGCATAATACAAATCAAACCCCTGTAAAGGAAAGTACAGATTAGATTATGCACCAATGGTCCACAGAGATTTAATCCTAACTTCAATTGTCCTTCCCTAAATTGTCTGGGGCTTTATGCCAAAAAGTTCAGGAAAGTTCTGACAAAGTTTGTGAAGCTGGAAAAAATGAAGGTAGGATCTCTGGGGTCCAGTCAACAGGTCCAAGGGTTAGAGGACAAGGTATTCTAACTAATAGAAGTGCCCCCAACTTTCCAAAGGCTTGCTCCAGCAACCTATGGTAAAACCAAAGTATAGTAAACGTTTTGTAAAAGTTGGGAAAACCTTTAAAGGGACTGTGGGGGCAGGTAAGATCCACTGTAACTTACGCTCCGTACTCCGATTCTTCTCCAGACATGGCAGGTTGATGGGAAAGAGTCAGAGGTTGCTATTACCACTGTCCTCGATTCGCAGTGGTTGCAGGTTGGAGCTGATCTCCGGTTAGTGTCTTTTGCTGGTGCAAGGACTCTCAGATGAAGAATGCAGCAAAACTCGATGCAGGGCCCCTCTCAGAACTGGACTACGGTCAAGTAATTTGTTATGGATGTTGGTCACTGCAGCACGGCAATGCAAAGGGCCTCACTTGTTGCGGTTAGACTTTCCCTCCTCTCTCGGGTCACCTTTGATATTGATATTTTATTTCTATTGCGTTCGTACACAAGTGTTTCAAAGCGCGACAAGGCAAGGGAGGGGAACAGGTAGAACAATAGAACGATCTTACTAGGCACAGTGACATTGAGAACGTGCAAGTGCATGGGAGAGGGGGAGGGGAAAAGTGCAGGCAAGGGGGGAGAAGTGGAAAGTGCGGAGCAAAGGAGAAACAGATAAATAATAATAAATATATAAATAATAAAGGCAACAAACATCGGTAGTGCAGCTAGCAAGTGGCAAGTGGTGTGTTTAAGACACCTGACAGGGTATGTCTGATAAGTGCAGGAAGAAAAAGTATGGGTACAGATACAGACCTCAGTGCAAGGGGTGGCCCGGAGGCAGTGCGGGAGGGTGGTAGGGTGAGCAGGTACCTGTGCCTGGAGGACAGAGGGTGGACAATGCAGAGGGTTTTGAATTTAATCCTTGCAACCACTCGGAGCCAATGGAGAGATTTCAGAGCTTGATGTTAGGGCGCTGAAATCTCACTCAGGTAAGTCTTGTAGGACAAGCTGAAGATCCCCAAGTGTCAGGTCAAAACTCAGAATGGTGATATCAGCAGTACAGTAGCCCAAATTCAGAGCTGGCCAACCACAGGGCGGTCCCGGGACATTTCTGAAGGCTCTTCTTCGCAGGGTACCAAGCATAGATCAGGAATGGGGGTACTCCCTACTCCAAGGGTTGTAGCTCACTCATAGGACTGCTGAAAATCATGAGCAAGACATGGCTCCACAAGGACAGCAGCAGAAGTTGGTTGCCAGGGCTCCTTCAGTCAGGTCTCTGGTATAAAATAAAATAAAATTCTATGAACTAACACCTGTAATAACAAGCCTATTCAGTTCTTATTTGGTACATGGACTGAGTAAAAGAGGTCCGGCTTTACGAAGAGATAACAAAGAGACACTTGGATTTTCTAGTTTTTGATTGTCCTTAGCTTATTTTGGGGTTGAAACCCATGTGTCGGTAAATTGCCCCTTGTCTCTTTTTGTGGTTTGTAGGTCTCCGGTGTCTTCACGGGTCTCACAGCTGGACAGGAGTCTCGGCTTCTGCAGTTTACTTCAGGATCTCTGAAGAATGGGCACAGAGGTCCTCTTCTTATCCTAAAAACCAGGTAAGAGCCGAAACTCCCACTAGCCAATAGCAAGACTAGCCACACACACCTCAGCAGTGGTCCAATCAGGACCACTGGCAGGAACACTCAAGCATACTACTCAGACATACTGAAACCAGTTTGTGGATTGGGACCAAACAGCCCCAGCCCACATCCTGCTAGCAAACACACACAGCCGTCCACTAGCCCGCCAAAAGCTTCTGCTTTCCCGGGCACTGGAAGTCCATATAAGGATATTCCTGACCTTAAACTCCAGCAAGAAGGCTAAGGAACAAGATGGCCAAAGGACAAGCAAAAAACCATGTGGCCTGGCCATGTTTGGACACTAGCCACAGGTAGTAGCCAAATGCGGTAAACGCGGTAAGGCTCAAACAAAAAGCACCAGAAAATGGTAAAATGTCACTGCTGCCACCAGCTTGTCCATTTAGCACACTTAGAGTAACCAAAAATCCCTTGAGTGTTAGTCTAGAGCAAAACAAAAAAAGGGTACCATATTGTAAGATGCAGTGTACAATGATAAATAGTTACCACAAGTAATAATAACAAGTTACTAAAAGCAGTAACAAAGTCGCAAGACTAAGGGAAATAATGTTTCCCAGTACTGACAGCCTGAAGGACATGTCAGTTTCCCCATAACAGAGGAGCAAAAGACAGTCTAGTGCTGTGCTGTAAACAGTACAGGTCAGGATCAAAACAAAATGTTTTGGGGTCGTTTAATATGGAAGGAAAGGTGCAGTAAAAAAAAATCTTTCCTAACGGACATGTTTTCTTATAGTGTCATTACTGACATTATGTGCAAAGCACACATGAGTATGTTCCTATATGGGAATACTGGAATATATTGGTGCAACCGGCATGCAAATTTATGGTCCCAGCCAGCGTGAACATCTTTTTTATGCTGGCATATATTGTGGGCAAAGGCAACATGAAAAAGCATTTAGAAACAATCCTGTTCTCTGTTGTGGCTTACACCTATGGACTTTTGGTTAGGAGTTACATTACAAAACCAATTGCTGGGTGTCTGTTCTTTTACTCATTTTTGAGAGTGGTACCCTTAAAACCTTGGATACTCCAGTGCCCTGCACTCCTACAGTATTGATATGTGCCAATCATTCAAAATAAATTGATATAGTCGATTTGTTAAATTATTGAGCAATGGGACTTTGTAAGTCTCAAATACTTAAAAATACACCCAATAATATATCATTTTGAATAACGAAAGCTCAAGAAAAGAAGGTTATAACAAGAGTAGAATCCACATAAATGATCCTGTCGGTAGAGTTCTGTCAGTTTCCATCTTGTGCATTGATCACTGAACAACAACTCACTGATTAAGACCCCTTCCTCAGGAGCTATTCTTATTCTGCCTGGATGATATAACATTAAATACAAGTAGATATCCATAATATCGTGTCATTTTATATTACATATCTTATTTACTTAACTGTATTATTCTTATTACAAAGGCATATTTATGTTTAATATTTCACCTTCTCATTTTGTCAGTAGATACCCGCTGGACTTCTCAGGATCAGCTTTTGTGATTATTGTTGTATTATCCCAATGGATACATCTTAATTCCAGGATATTTGCAAAAAAAACAAAATAAGCAATTGTTACCTCAAGTAAAACTAATAATGTTCAATATGTGTATATCACAATCCGAAATAAAGTTAGAGCAAAATGTACCTCTTAATGAGGGTGTTTCACAACCTAGTCCCCAGGAATCCCGTGCTCAGGTGGCCAGGGAAAGGCCATCGCTTTTGGATCCCGACTCTGGGGGTGGACAAGCAAGGGAGAAACATCTGATGGCGCGACATGGTATTCCCCTATTTTCACAACTCATCAACCCCTATCCCTGCTTATGGGAAACTACAGCTCACATAATTCCTTTATACGTTACATTGGCAACACTACTGAGCCGAGGAAGATGAGTAATAAGGTCAGGCAGATTACCTCCATTGACTTACAATGGCTCTGTCCCTGTAATGAGGCCAGGCAGTCAGGCACGTAATCCTAACAGTATACACCTGCCACTTGTTAACACTCCCGTTCAGATGAATACAAGGTGTCATTCACAGGCACACGCTGAGTGAGGCTGTGTACAAGAAGGAGCCGGTCTATCGGGGCTAATAGGAACCAGATGATGGAAGTCGGAAGGCCAAGGTACTGATCTGCAGTTATAAAGATCGAGAGAGAGCCAGGTGAGTATCCCACACTTTCGGGAAGCCGTAAGCGTTCCAAGACTGAAACCGAGTGAGCAGAAGAAAGAAACCTTCAAGGTACTTCAGGCAGCCTGTGACCCTCCCAGGTGAATGGCAGAGTTAGGGAGGAGCAGAGGAGGCGTGGAAATGGCCTTGACTGCAGGATGAAGAGCATTGATGAAAGATGGCTGATTAACACAACCAGTGAGTTATCAAAGGCAATAAAAGTCTGGTTTGTGTTAAAAGCAAAAAGTAACTGTAACTCAAAAGTTGAAGGTTGCGCGTATGCCGATAAAATGCATATTGGAAAGGCCAATTGTTGAATTATAAGAGTAATAGCTACAAAGTAACAGAGTGGTCTTGCGAGGCGAAATCACTCATTCGAAAGTCTCTGTGAAATGTTCTGAGTTGATCATAGCAAGAAAGCAATCGCGATCCTGAAAGAAAGTTGAATGAATGAAAAGCAAAGTATGTGAACCCTGAATATGCCCAGAGGGAAAAATATAAGAACTTTGAAAGAGGCCAAGAAGACAAACTAAAGAAAATAAGAAACTACAAATACAATTAAGTATTGGTATTACAGATGATTTTTTGAAAAGGCCCTGAAGGCAAACCAAAGAGCATAAGAAACTACAAGTACCAATAGGCATTGGTGTTGTAAGAGGAGGAATATTGTGGATTGTAAAATTATTGAAAGAGAGGTTGAAGTGGTTATGCAGAGGTCTATGTAAAATCCTTGCCGTTTCAAAAGTGTTGGACAGTGAAAAGACACCTGAGTCAAACATGGGGATGGGAACCCCCATGAGGCAAAAGACAGGCTTGAGCCCAGCAGAGGGAAGCCTGTGCAGTAAAGGCCAAAAGTGGAACTGTATATTTATGACAAGGCAGACGAAGCCTAAGGAAGTGATTGAACTACCAGAAGCTTGAAGCCCAAGCCTGAACTGCTAAATTGTTGCCAGTAACCCTAGTGTGCAAGACTGAAAGAGCTGTGCCATCCACCTATACTTTTTAGGAAACTCTCTAGACCATGTGGTGCTGAACGTGGGGAAGGGGACTGTTATTTAAAGCCATTCTGATATTTCTTTTGAGACGCTATTTTCCTTTTGCATTCCCTTAACACATTTGTCATTTAGAGAAGGAGGCCAAGGTTAGATTTTCTTAGTTCAGGCCTTTTTATTTTGACTTGGACTGACTTGGACTGTTTGTCATTTATTTAATGGTCGAGATTACTCCCGTTCTATGGTTAGGACCTGTTAGGAATTCTACCAACCCAACCAAATGACCAAATAAAAGTTTTCAAAACTTGTATCCATTGTGTCTGTGTCTACTATTGATACCATGCCTTCCTTACAGTGAGGAGTCTGTGGGAGATGCTGTAAAAGATAGGGATCTATAAATAAAACCAAAGGGGAACTGAATTCCCTATACTCATTATGCAATTCAAATTAGTTAGCAAAAATGATGGAAGACTCACCTCAATCTTCCCGTGCTATAGTTTAGTGTGGAGTGGCGAGACGTTACACCAAAAGATTTAAACAAAATGGCATCTGTATAAATACACATAATTACACTTGTTTCATGTAGCACAATGACATCATTGCGTGTAAGTCAATAACATGAGTGCCTATGTGTACTTGATCTGCGAACTGAATATTAACAATGTAAATAATGTAAAGTATAAGAAAGGTTTTTGAGTAAATCGGTAAGGTCTATTTTAGAACATCTGTGATAATATATAAGTAGTGAAATTATGTTGTGTCCTATAAGAAGTTAATATAATATTCATATGTACAAGAGGTCAAAAGAAACATGATCTAAACTATGTACAATTCTGGCAATCAATAACATTGCACATTATACATCTGACTAGTAATATATTTAGGTTATCTAAATGATTTCAATCAAATACAGTCCTCAATATTATACATAGGCAAATTTGTCTATTCAATGCATTCTCTAATGATAAATTAAATGTTTCGTATGCAATAAATTAAGTACCCCCCAAAATAAAGATACATTTTTGAATTGTTTGATTTCAATCATTCTCATCAATGGACTATGCCATTCTCTTATACACAGTTCAAATGATAAGAGCCGTCATTAGTAACAAAGGTTAATCAACACAGTTCATCTTTACAGTCATGATTGTAGCCATAATCGTTTATGAAGGAGTACATCTTCGATAATGTATAAACTCAAATAATATCCATACAGGGACACATAGAATTATAACGTATTCATTTGAAGACACTCAAATCCAGAGGATGCATGGAGTCTAAACTATGAATCAAATAAAGTTCACGTTATGATAGTTTCTTCAGAATATCCGCCCCTCTAGGCAGTCTATGTATCACTTCTAATATGGCAACTTTCAATTGAGAAATATGATGTCTTTTCTCTTTGAAATACTGAGCCGCTGGAGATTTATTGTTGGAGGTACAGATGTTAGATGTATGTTCTGTTCATCTTTCTTAGGCCTCCCTGCTTGTCTGCCCCCACATAGTAGATGCCAAATGGGCAACAAAAGCTGTATATCACATTTCGGTTTACACAGGATGTGAAATCACGCAGCTTTATTGTGTGCCCTCTACAGGCATGTCTAATATGATCACCTTTCATTCCATTGTTACATTTATTGCAACTAAAACATGGCAAAATCCCACATCTTTGAAGACTCAATGTCGTTTGTTTTCGATCATGAGATCTCCTTGCTCTTACCACTTGGTCACAAAAATTAAGCCCTCTTCTCTAGGCCATTTACAGTGGTTCGTGGAACAATCTTTTAAGTTTTGGATCAAGATGGATCCATTTCCAGTTTTATCTGAAAATCCTAGTGATATGGTAGTATTGTTTTTCGAAAAATGTAGATACATGCATTATAGAAATACAATCTGCTTTTGGCTTTCGGTTCATAATTTCCTCCCTCTCGTGTGGAGGATTTTGTAAGTGCTTCAGTCAAAATCTCTTCTGGATAACCTCTTATGCGGAAAAGCTGCTTTCCAATTCCAATGTCTCTGGATCGGATGTTATCCTGAAAGAGCTGACTTGAAAAGTCTCAAGAGCTGACTATGGGAGACTATCCTTAAGGTGTTGTGGATGGAAATTGTGATAATGTAGCATGTTATTTACATCTGTGGGTTTTCTGTAGTTACTTGTTCCAATGGTGTCACATGTTAACTTAATCTCTGTATCTAAGAAATGTAAAATGGGACTACTAATGTACATTTTATTCTGGTATGGACTTCATTTGGGGATTTCACAAAATCAAGTAACTCTCCTTCTGTACCAGTCCATATTCCAAATATATAAAAAGCTTCCATATCAACAATTTTGAAGACCAAATAATATGTTCTAAAATGTGTGTTTTCTCTAGATGGTACATAAACATGTTTGCACATACCGGGTCAATAGCAGACCCCATTGAAGTGCCCGAAACCTGTCAAAAGTGCTTGCCTTTAAATCTAAAGTAGTTTTTACATAGAATAATCTCAGTCATCTCTAAAACCAGTATCCTACTAACTGGTAAAATATCCTCCTGATGTAACATTCATTCCAATGCACGTAATCCTTCATCAGCATTTCAAAGAGGAAAGACATAATATTTCTCAATTGAAAGTTGTCATATTAGACGTGATGCATAGACTCCCTAAAGGGTGATGTTCTGAAGAAACTATCACAACCTGAACTTTATCGAATTCATAGTTTAGATTCCATGCATCTTCTTTGAATGAAAATTTCCCTATATGTATATTATTTGAGCTATACATTATCGAACTTGTACTCCTTCTAACAAATTATGGCTCCAATCATGAACTGTGTTGATTAAGCTTTGTTACTAATGATGGTTGTTATAATTTGAAAATTATGTAAGAGAGTATCATAGTCATTGATGAGATATATTGAAATCAAACGATTTGAATATTGATCCGTATGGTGGTGAGTGTGTTTACTGTTTGGAGACCCTGGAGCTGGAGCCTGAAGAGTCTGACTTTCGTTACCATTGCCAGCAGCAGTGAAAACACCATAGCCGCATGCGGAGCATCACAGAGTGTGGGGAGTGTGTTTACCCTGTGGCGTCATTGGGGATGGAGGCTGGAGAGTCTGACTTTCATTTCCATTGCCAGCAGAAGTTAAAACACCATAGCTGGAAGCGGAGCATCGCGGAGTGTGGTGAGTGTGTTGTGTGGAGACCCTGAAGCTGGAGCCTGGAGAGTCTGACTTTCATTTCCATTGCCAGCAGCAGTGAAAACACCATTGCCAGACATGGAGTGCCTTGGAGTGTGGCGAGTGTGTTTACTCTGTTTCCCGTGAAGCCTGTGAGCCATGCTGTGTTCGAAGATCTTTGGGTAAACTGGTAAACTCACACTCTACTTTCCCCCAACAAATCTATTATAATCCCCACGGCTGTCCGCCATCCAAGTCTTTTAAGCCCAAGACAATCCCTGCAATACTGTCTAACAATGGAGCAAGGAGGAGCTCCGGTGAAATAGGTGTTACAACGGATGAGACGCCAGGAGAGATTGAAATTCCTGGTGAGTGCATTGCTTACTACCTCTCCAAAAACAACAGAGCTAACGCAAGGACGAATGCCGAAGCAAGCTATGTGTGCTCGGAAAGCCAGAGAGTGCCCACATATCACACCAAAATTATCAAAGTTTACTCCCCCGACTGAAGTGTAACAATCGTGGCCTGAACAGACTGTCACCCCTCCCCGAGTATATCCACTTGACATCCAGGGAGCTCTGTATGACCCTGTTATGGACCATTGAAAGGGGGGTGGTACAAGCCTTGAATGTCGAGCAAATGAGGGAGCATGGGCACCAGCTACATGGCAAACAGCTCTGATTTCACTGAAAACCAGTGAGGTTAATAATGAAGTTATCACCACAAGTATCGATATTATGAAGGACTGTGGCCCAGGGTGGAGATTGGTTAAGCCACCCTCTGTAGAACGGCAAAGGGAGGCGGAAGAGGGGAAGGAGAGTGCAAAGAGAGGCGTACCAATTGAGGAGAGGTGGATCTGATGCCAAATAGTGAATGAACACGTAAGGACCGGCCAGTTCGCCCAAACAGTAAAGAGCCTGAAATTTGAACATTAGTGTTTAAGAGGGTGACAGCAGTGGCAAATAATAATGCCAACTACTTGGGAGAAATACCCCTCCCCCCGCCGATATCCCTTTTAGCACTGAATAAAGGGCCGCCAAGGAGTAGGCCATTAGACGTGGAATTTAACATTTCAGCTACGATCCACAACCCTATTCAGGACCAAATTCCAGCTAGTGGGACCATGGCCGAAACATTGAAAGAAGATCTATCAAAATTTGCCTGTGATATGAAAAGTATTCAGGGAGGGGACGCAAGGAATATAAGGGAGATAACATCAAGTCTTCCCCAGGAAAAGGGAATCCCGGTCCTATTGGCATGTAATCAACAGCTGGGGTACTGGGCCAAAAATCATATTAAGGAATTAGAAAGACCCCCAGAAATAATCCCAATTAGATTGCCCAGCCAAGTGGTACAACAAGAAGAACTAATAAAATTGGACAGAAAAACAAGTTACACAGAAAGTGACTCAGAATCAACTGACTTGTTGGACGCTGAAGGCGTGAAAGAAAGTGTCAGACCAAAACAACAACGAGAGTCACAGAAGTGGCCAGGGTCCAATCGAAGTCAGGGACAAAAAAATCCAGAACGGGAGGTCCAAGCGATTCTCATGTCTGCATGAATGATTGCACTTTCCCCTTTCCTAAATTTATATGGAACCATACATGAGAGTTTTAAGGATCAGGCTACCATGATTGCAATGATGCACTCTAAATGTTTGTACCTAGAAGCCTATGTGCAGTAAGAGTGGAATCAATGGAGAATACCAGAAAGGAACGTGAATTAAGAGATCAACAAATACTTGAACTCATCACTGAGGGTTTAAGAGAAAACCAAATCTCAGTGCAAGCGTTTAAAAATCTAAAGGATGACCTGGAGATAATAAGCTAGCCAAATGAATGGCTCAGACGGGCAGACAATGAAGATGGAGTTTTAAAGGACCCCAACGTAGCCCGGAAGACAAGTATAGTGTCAATTCTAGGAGTGCATCAAAGAACATGAAAATGGCCGAAGGAAGTAGCCATGATTGAGGCGGTGATACTTGATCTCTGGCAGGCGGCGGGGGAAGGTGATAAAACATGTGAAGAACGTGTAGCAAGATCAACAACCCATGATCGCAGTAAAGACCAGGAGAAAAGTTGTGTGGACAAAAGACAAGAAGTAGTTCTAGTAGACGAGGATGAAGAAATAGATCCCCCAGTGGAAAGGTGGAAAACAAAAGCAGTTGATAAAGTAAACTTTGAGATATTTGGTCCACGACGCAATAAAAAGCAACGAGCCTGAGAAAACAAGGCCTTGCAAATCAAGAAGTCTAAGAACGAACCAAAGAACAAATCAATGAAATTAAATGAGTCAAGGAAACTCCTAGGAAATATTAAAGAAAGTCTATTGGGTGCGGAGGAGACTAACTCAAAAAAGATCAAAGAGCAAAATCACTTAGAAGAGAGGATTTTACCCGCGGCAGACAGAATATCATAGGATTCAGAGCATGGAAACAAAGTCAGAAATTCTATTAATCCAGAATTATGGACCATCTCAGTTTATGATGATGAGGACATTGAAGTAGTGGGTGATTTAAAGGCCTCCTCAAAACCACCAATAGTGGACTCAATGGCAATGAAGTGCACATTATGTAGGAAGATCGCCAAATAGTGGTAAAGGAGCCCTTAAAGGCAATCTTTAAAACTTTGGCTGAAAAAAGGACATTAGCAAACATAGCCCACCGTATGAAGTGGGATAAAACAACAGCAGACCTCTAGACACATAAAAAGAAGTGAAACCACAGTTCCTGAATCAAATAGTGAACAGATGGGTGAAATGCTGTCAAATTCATGTGGCTTAAAATAAAAAAAACTGAACACAGAACGAAAAGAGAGCCATAAGGAAAAAGAAAGAATGGTTGTAATATTAGAGAGGGTTTGGACGGCAAATGATGAATTGATTTTGAACCGCAATAATGTGATGAGGCTCTTACACCACATTCCAAACTTGAGAACGAATGAATTTGAGGATATTTTGATCATAGAATTCCCCAAGGAAAGAAAATACAACTTGTTGTGCCTCCACATTAAGTCTAATATAATCCAAAAATTACTCCTCGAAGCTGCCCGAAGTCTGAGACCATTAGGGTTCGACATCTCAGTAGCTCCGGTGAATGGGGAAAAGATAGAGGGATTTGAAGAGAAGCAATTATTAAGACCCCACATTGAAAAAGGGGAGGTGATAAAGATGGAGGAAAACCATCACAGGTGCACCAGGCCAAAGGGCATTGGGGTATTGGATAATGAGAACAAATATGGGGATAAGTGCCAACCAGGTCAATTAAAAATAACAATTGATCAAACAGGTGGGGGTAAAAGAAGAATTGCGGATTAGAAAAAAAAACAACAAACCCTGATGCACAAGCGGATACATCTTGGGATTGGCTGGCAGGTGCGTTGGTGGTGGGAAAAAACAATGGTTAACGCCATAACAAGGATAATAAGATTGTAATGGGTACCTTACCTAGAATACAAGGGGTTTCTCCCATTTATTAAATACGGTGGAGATAGAAACCAGGGATTACAACATATCATGCCTGCAGGAAACCTTGCTAACTCACAGCCCCATAATGGATGGTTATAGTATACTCACAAATAACGCAATATAGGGGCCGAAAGGTGAATAACGATGATCAAAAATGGAATAGGCCTGGAGATCGTGGAAGTGTTTTCAACAAACCCTTATTTTCAATCAGCGATCATTATTCTAAGAGGACCTGAGGGCAGAGGGAAGCACTTCTTGGGTTTAATTAACATCTATTGGAATGACAAAAGATGCAAAACTCAAAAATGTGTGAGTTTAGTGATGAAAGTGATCGATAACATGTATTGCAAATACGAGAATGTGTGGTTGATTCTGTGTGGGGATCTGAACATTGAATATGGAAAGGTAGGGAGGCAGGATGTTGGTAAAAGAAAGTATGTAGTGGGTGGAAAGAAAGCAAGAGCGGAATGGTGGATAAAAGAAACCCGAATTAGAAACCTGCAGATGTTAAATGGCCAAATAGCTGGTGACATTCCAAGTGCCCCTGTGTGGCGTAGAGGGGAGCAAAGGTAAGTTCTGGATTACTACTTTGTCTCACAGAATGTGTACGATGTAGCACGATCATTAGAAGTAGCACACATGCAAAGTAGTGACCATGATCTGGTGAGATTGACTTGTGCGAAAGATCTAAAAAACTGGCCGGTAAGGGTAGAAGTTGAAGTGATTAAGATCAGGCTGCGTGTAAACTCAGAGGCAGTTAGTCGGTTAACAAAAAACTTTAAAGAGAGGGTAAACACGCATAAGGGTACCACAGACTACCTACCTTTTCTGACAAGTTTAAAGGAAATTAGATGCATATGATAATGACATTGTGATCTACAAAAGCTATTAAGGAAGGAAATTAGAGAGCTAACAAAGCTGAAATCAGCCCCTGATGAATGGGTGGATTTTGCAGTGGCACTATTTACAGAAGTGGTAAAAACAAAGACCCTTGTTGGAAAAGGGTAGTGGTGGTGCCTATTTTCAAACAGGTTAGTAGACTTGAGGCCAGAAACTATTGACAGATCGCACTTTGGACGTGCTGGGAAAACCTTTTGCGGCTGTACTGTTGAGAAGAGTACAGTTCTAGGCAATAAAAGGACATATAGACGAAAGACAGGTGGAGTTCACCAAAGGCGTAAGCTGTCCCTTGAATTTATTTCTGATTAATTTGTTAAAAACTAAAGCGCTGCAGCAGGGGAAGAAATTCTACCTCGCATTTATTGATCTAGAGCAGGCTTTCGACAGAATAAATAGAGAATTACTTTGGAGAACATTAAAAGCCTAGGGATGTCCAAATGGTCTGACCAGAGCCATGAAAGCATTATATGAAAATACGTCAATTCAGGGGAGACTAAGTCAGTCAGGGCTCATGACAAAAGACATTGGTACAGTGAGAGGCCTGAAACCAGATGCCCCTTAGCACCAGCGCTATTTAGCCTATTTCTCTCGGACCTGAAAGCGTCAATGAGAGTCTGGTACTTTCACTTCTAGAATAGCAGGGGCGCCTGTGGGATGGTTGTTGTACTCAAATTACCTTGTCATTATTGATCATACCCAAATCGGGCTGAAGCAGAAATGATTAATGCTGCAGGAGTATATAGATCAAAACGGCCTTAAATTAAATGTGGCAAAGTCAGATCCTAGTTATCCAAACGGTGAGGGCAAAGAGAAAAGTATCAGTGAGATAGACTTTGGGAGATGCAGTAATCTGACTGTCAGAGTCGTTAAAGTACTTGGGAATGAGCGTGAATGACTGTGGAAGCGACCTTATGAGGATCAGGAAGCTTATATCAAAGAATAAGAGCCTGGCAGCCCAAGGGAGAAAGAGCCACATGAAATGTGGAAGTTTCTCAATGGTCCCGTTAATAATGTTTAACAAACAAAAGCGGCCCCTATAATTTGCTATGGAGCAGAGGCTTCGTTGGGTGTACTCTGGTCCCCACTGGACCCTGGTCCCTCTAGGCACACCCACTCGGGGGGGAAAAAGGCCAAGAGATTCTTGCAAGGAAAACAAGATAACAAGTTACAAAAAAAGGTAGGCTCCATACCAGGCTGTTATTGTTCCCAGCCCTGTCTGTCTTCCATCACGTGGGGTCAGCTGGGCTCATCATCCCCAGGGAACCAAGGCCAATTTCATTATTAGTAACTATTTAAGACAATGCTACTCTATCATATGGCATGCACCTGGGAAACTCGGGGACTGGCAAGGGGAGGCTTAAGATCATGCTGACCCACACATTCTTCACTCAGTGCATATCGCACTCTCCACACCCAAGGCTTCCACCCTCGCTTTGGACTATCATTTATTCCACCCTGTACCTCGTATTACAAAGTTTGTCATTGTGCAATAAGATGGGATGGTCATGTTCTTTAAAATCTTGTATGACCACTGGGTTTATAGTTTGGTGGTCTGAGGTCACCTACCATCGCGGAATTCAGGGGTTGTGGACTGGGGCAGTTGTGGGTATCGTAACTCATGGTGGGCTGGGTCGGGGTTGGAGGCCTACGATAAACGTGCATTGTGAGGCGCCTGGTACTGTCTCGTGGTCTTGCAGGGTGAATTCCTTCTTGGGATAACAAGTATTAGCAACAGTTATGGAACAAAGGAACGTTTCTATGGGAGCTAGCCACGTGGGCCCCTATCATCAGCGCTTCGGCCTGTTCAGGTTTCTTCCATGGGTCTGTGTTTACCACACAGCCATGCAGGGGCGAATGTTTCTACCATACATACAAAAATGGTGCTTACTTATATGTGCACACTAAGTTTACGAATTTGTAATATTGTGTTCGAGCAGGGTTTCATAGCACACCTCCTCCCCCATGTACATCGCAAGCGCAGTTATGGGATTTGCCTTACTCTAAAGCGCCTAGGCGGGTGGGAGAGGTTCATCTCCTTCCGAACACTATGTGAACTGTTAAGTTTAAAGCAGATATCAATACCGGACGAAATGAAAGCAAGTTTGTGAACACTATGGATCTTGAGAGGAGTGGATAGAAAGGTCAAGAAACTGTATGATATAAGGAAACCAGCATGGTCAAGAACCAAGGGAACACAGTAAAGTGTAATAAGTGCGTGGTGGCCAACCAAGCCACCATACAGTGTTAGGAGAGTGTGACGCATATGAATGAAGCAAGCTGACTGCTTACGAGAAATAGTGGACTGGTGGTAATTGAAAAGCAGTCAAGGAGGGGTGCCAGTTGTGTGACCTGTAATGGGTGGGTGGACCGTGTGGTCTGACAACTGCCCCTAGTCTGGGTGCCCCTGAATGGAAAAGCCATATATTATATTATATTATATTATATTATATTATATTATATTATATTATATTATATTATATTATATTATATTATTAGGCTTGTATCGTGCCAACGCCTGTGGGCATCTAGGCGCTGAAAGACAAAAGAGAGTAACAGGTTTCTAAGCACAATCAATTCTAGTAAAAAAGGATTGTCTTCAACTGTTTCCGGAAGACAAGATGATCCTCACTCTTTCGTAGCTGTGAGGGTAAGGCATTCCATGCTCTAGAACCCTGGATGTGGAAGGCCCGACCTAATCCACAAGCTCGTTTTTACCCGAGGTAGTTCCAACAGGAAGACCTCGGTCGACCTTAGATATTTCCTGGGTTGATAAATGTTGACCTTGTCCTTCAGGTATACAGGGGCATTACCAAAGATGCACTTATGACAAGTAGTTAACAGTTTAAACTGAATACGGGCTGCCACTGGGACCCAGTGAAGTTTTTTTCAGGCTGCACCAGTAGGCTCTGAGTGTTTCATCTGAAAGATGATCCGTACTGCGGCCTTCTGAATTTTCTGTAGTTGTTGGATATAGGCCTTGTTAGCACCTCCCAATAGTGCATTGCAATAGTGTACACATGGGAGGATCACCGCCCTCGCAAGCTTAATGTGATTTTCTATTGAGACTAAGGGTGCCACTTGCCAGAGTACCTTGAAGTGATAGTTGGTACTGGTGGTAATCGCTGTTACATGTACCTCGCAGTCCAGGCTTTCCTCCATGTAGGTACCTAGTGTCTTTACTTTCTGCACCACTTTGATTTGGCTGCCATCGATAGTAAAACAGGCATACCTCTGATCTAATTTCGATTGGGCTTGCTGGCGGCCGAAAAGCATCAGTTTGGTCTTGGCAGCATTTAAACCGAGCCAGTTTGTGGACATCCAGCATTTTATGATATAATAGGCTGATGCCAACGTCAGTTGGTCCATATCATGGTTCCCGGTAATGTCCAGAACCAGTTGGAAATCATTGGCGTAGTTGCAAAAGAATATCCCCAATAGTTTGAATTCTTCGCTTAGGGGGAGGATGTAAATGTTGAACAACAAGGGGGAAAGACATGCCCCCTGAGAGACTCTGCATGTCATAGTCTGTGACTCCAAAGCAGAATCACCCCAAAATACTAATGACTGGCAGCCCTCCTGAAAGGACCCAAGCCAGGTGATGGCATTTTTGGCGAGACCTCCAACAGTAGACTTCCGATCAAGCAGAATTTTATGGTCTAGCAAGTCGAAGGCTGCTGATAAGGCTAACAATATCAGCAGCCCTGACTTACTATGTTCCAGTTTTGGAGTGTTTTCCAATGTGGTTTGCCATTATAAAACTGTTCTGTGAATTATGCCCAATATTTCTAACAATCTTTGCAAACACTTAGGAATATTCTCTAGACAAAGGAGTGGGATTTAGGTCACAGATTATGTCCCATTCCCATTCTTAGGCAATGAATTCCATAAATTGCCATTTTATTAATTTAGCAGGGTTTGATAAATTTAAACCAGTACATCCTTGGAGGACTGAGGGAGGTGGACTTATGCTCTGATGCGCAAACCACCGTACATATGTTCCAAATTCGTTAGGTAATGTTACACACAATTACATGTCCTAGCAGCAAGGATTACCAATCTGGACTCACAGTCCCCCTATGAGTCAAAACTAAAAAGTATATTACCAACAACAAATTGGCTTATCCACTGCGCGTAGTCCAACAATGTCGCTCCAGCATCTAAAAGTCACTGTTCAAGCCCTTCTAGGTTATTGTTCACTGGTGATTGATATTCAAAATCCTTTCAAATTCTTGCACACAAAATATCTCAGGAATCTTTTCTGTTTTCCAGTGCTTATTTAATTTTCTAGTGGCGATTACCACATTCCTGGCAACATGTGTTTCAACCTCTTAGACTACAGGTCTTCCTCAGGTCCAGTGAATCACCTTCATTTACACACATTCCAATATCATCATTGTGTATCAAATTTGAACAGACAATCCAACTTAATGTGTTAAACATTTAAGTTGTGGATTTTCCAATAAAATTAGGTTGATGAGGTTACATTTTCAAACAAAGGCAGAAAGGAAAAAATATGTATATACGTAAATACATTGTCATGTCCCTTGTCTTCCATTACAAATACAATCACTTGACTACCATGTTGTCACGGAATTCCCCCTTTCAGGTGCTTATCTGAGGCACAGAATGCATAACCCCGTATGAATCCTTCTCATCCTTTCTTGCGGGGATATGGGTCCCCAGAAGGCTCCTATCTGCATAGGTTCTGGTTCAGCAGCTGACCCTGGATTTGTGTCAGTCTTGGAGGTAATCTCGAAGGATGCCTTCGGGGGGTTACTTTGGATTTCCTTTTTTCTGCCTTTCTTTCCTGGATACGAAAATCTATTTGCACGGCAAGGTCCAAAAGAGCCTGGAATGAGCTTGGGCGAGCCACTCTGGCCAACTCATCTTTGATCTCCTCATTCAGTCCCCTTCTGAAAAGTGTAAAACTTGCTTCAGGAGACCAGTCAGCTTCCTTGGTCAATTGCTTGAATCGGGTTACATATGTAAGCATATCCTGGGATCCTTGTTGAAAGTCTAGCAGGCGCTCCTGGGCATTATAGACCTGCTCAGGGCAGTCAAACATGTTTTTAAGGGCTTGCATGAAACAGTCGTAGTCATCCAGGAGGGCATCACCAGAATTGACTAAGGGCGTAGCCCAAGTTAGAGCATTTCCGGAAAGGTGTGAAATTATGAAGCCAACTTTAGCCCTAGTAGTAGGGCTTAAAAGTAAAGTGAACCAAACAAGAATCAAGGAATCCACTAAGGGTTTTTGCCACCCATCGTATTTGTCAACAATGCCACCCAGCAATACGCTTTCCTTTGTGGCAGAATCACGGGATAGAACAAATTGTTTGAGTGCAGCGTTTTCCGCCTTTACATTTTGTACCTCGGTCGTTAGTTCTTGCATGCCACGCATGAGATCCTGAAAAGCCGCTTCCATGTCGGCTTCGACTTCGGTCATTTGGCGTCTCAAACTGTCACGGAATTCCCCCTTTCTCTCCTGGGAGCGATCCTTGCAGGATTTCTTGGGCGGTGTCTTCTTACGCACGGACCTGGTCTTGCATAAACCCGCGCAAGCCTCCTCTGGCTCTAGTGTGCGTTCAGAGCTCCAGGATTCAGACACTCCGGGATCCAGGAACAAAGAAAGTGAGCACACAGCACACGAGTCCGGGAAACAAGGAAGAGGGTAATGGGAATGGAATTAGGAGGTCCAGGAACAAGGATAACAGTGTAGCGAACTTCGGAGCACACGTCTAGTCGCTGCTTGCAGTAGCATTGAAACGCGCGGGCCCGCGGGTGCGTGGCCTATTTGTAAATATGCTACGTCTGACGTAAAGACAAGGAAGATGTTGCACGTTAGACGGCCATGTTGGGAGTATTAAGGAGTGCAAGCCCCGTTATGACAAGGACCATGAGGTCCAAAAGGGGCGTGTTCTGTGGATCATGACACATGTTGGACCACTGTGTTGAACAAGCAACAAATTGAATGTGTTTTACCACATATTTGATGTTAATATTACTTCAACATGTATTTAAAAGGACTATTAGCGTGGCCAACTACTGTGAACCCCTGTCCCCAGCAGTCCTGCATTCACTTCCCTATTGAATTTCCCAAGTGAGGGTCACCATTTAGCTCCAGCGTTCCGGAACAGATAAAGCAATGTGTGAAAAACAGCCGCCGGGGAAGGAAAAACAAAGTCTGTTTTTGCTTTCCACTACATGTAGTCCCTTCTCACTTTCCATGGCGCCCATTAAAAAAAGTAAACAAAAAAATGTTCACCATGGAAAGGATAGAAGGGACTACGTATAGTCCCTTCTATCCTTTCCATGACAGCCTGTCGCAGAGCGGGAGCGGACACGTTGGGGACAGAAGTGTTCCCAGCGCGTCCGCTCCGGAAATGGACTTCAATGAAGGTAAGTAGGGATGGGGGGCAGGGAGGGAATTCTGTGGATGGGGAGAGGGGAAGTGGGACACCACTTACCTCATTCCCCGGCGGGGGAAGGGGGTGGCCTCCAGCCGTGAGGCTGCTCGAATCAGGGGGATTACCGCTGGTAATGCCCCCGTTCTGACCCTCCTCATTGGCTGAAAGGCTGCCCCTTCATCCCCACCGGGTAGTAATAAGCAAAATGTGGACAAGTTCGCCGTTAGAAACAAACTATAAATCATGACCACAGAAACTGTACTGCTGCATATATATTCTCTGCCCATCCCATTTTTAATAGTGTTATCCCATACCCTTCAGTGTGACCATCACATACTCTCAGAACATTACAGTTTAGCAGAATCTATACTTAGGCCTCCAAATCAAGCAGCTGTCATTGGAACCATAATTGTAATATGTGAACGCTTTAGCTCACTGGTAGTCATTGGTACAACATTGTTGCTGATAGGTACGTTCAGGTCTGATGTACCTTTTCCGATAAAGTGGAAATGATGTACAAATGTTTTTTTTTAGAGAAATGTTGTTTTACACTCAATTGAGTCGCCATGTTTCCTTAACGAGTGTTTGCAGATGTAAATTATATAATCAAGAGGAACCAAAACGAAGGTCTATTTAAGGCTAAAACTGTGTCAAGCAGGTAAGATTTAATGAGCTGTATAATTTCCTATGTCGTGTCACTGTTTTTAGTGGATATACTGGTGCAACAGAAAACATAACAATTTGTGCTTAACCTGCCCCAATCATATTAGAATACTGTACCTTAATGTTTGCAATTGTTGGTGTCTGAAGTTCTATAAAGGTGATAATGGGAAACAGTACAACTGTGACAGTAGTATGGAAGAAGTCCCTTGTTTCTTTAGCTTTGGCTTTTTTAGGTGGCGTTAAAGTGCTACCTATACGAACCTATTGCATTGGAGTACAGCTGGGGGAGATGGCATTTGAGGAGGGACACAAAGTTTGTAGGTGTTGTTTAGCTATTTCCCCATCCATTGACTGACCAAGGCCATGCTAATCTCCATTGCCACCCACCTCTGGTCCCTCTCCACCCAAACCCCATCCTCCTAGGATTTTTTTGAGCTAGGCTTATTAAACCGTAAAATCAGCCTTTGCACTCAAAGTGTCTGACGTGTTATTTCAAAGCAGTCTTCTGAGAGTTAATGACTGAAAGACTGAAAAACACATATGCGAGAGAGCTTTCGATTCTGCAGCAGCAGCCTAGTTGGGGTAAAGCTTCACGACAACAATATGAATCAGTAACTGAACAGGAGAAGTGACCAAGTTACTATAAAAAAGACTGCTTTGACAATTATTGGAGGAAATAATAACTTAGTGCATTGCAGATGAGTTGAAGCGTCTCATGAGAGAATTATCCATGGATTAAGCACATGCGGTACACACTGAAAGATCTCAAGTGACTGTTCCAGGGGAAGACGAGGCATCACTAGTGCTGCTGGCTTGGGAAGTGACTAGTGTAACTGAGAGTTACATTTCCAACAATGTACATTGATGGTAGTGGAAGGTCTAAAGGACTGTACAGGAGTCAGTACCCGACTGTGTATTAGATAAAACATACAGGCCCCTGAAGAAGTTCCTGTGATTCATCACCCAGCCGCTCAGGAACGAAACATGTTGAGCAGGCTGATATTGGAACTGTTATTATGTTTGTATTCGTTATAAATTGTACAGAATAATGTGATGATCCCTATTTGTGAATTATAATTAGAAAAGTGTGTCACCAAGGGGATCTAATTGAGACTGTGATATTACATGATTACGATTGCACCACATGAAATGCTTGCACTAAGAACTTTATGTATGAATGAGTGAGAGTGGATGAATTGTGCTGTAGAATTGAGAGTTTGCCACTTTTAGATTGTATTATATATTGTTGCATTTTGTTAGTATTTATCATCCACAGGAAGGGTGCGAATGCTAGAGGAGCTTTGATTGCATGATGAGTTTGAGCTGTCTAATTGATGAATGAAAGGTTTTTTTGTATGTTGAATTGAATTTCTGACCTTCCTTTGTACGCTGTATATGTCATATACTTAATGAATGTACTACTGATTTAGCAGTTGTTCTTATTGGTGCACACAGGTTGTTGCGTTCATGTTGTTAATTGGAGCTGTAAACACGCTCTTGCAGGATTTAAAATGTCTTAAGCATTTCTGCCTTCAGCCACTTGAATAATAAGCAGTGTATGTCACCTTCACTGAAGCCCTGCAAAACACAAGCATTGGCGAAGCTAAAAGTTTTGGTTTGTATAGAGGCATTTGCCAGGCGTTGCTATTATATGGCCAGGCACTCACACCACTTTCAAGCTGCTACCATTATTGGACAATTAGTACGACTGCGGCAGTGACTGGTAAATGCCTTTCCCATCCCGACACACAATCCAGAACTATTGGCATTGTCAATGCGTGTCGTCTTTTATTCGTAATAGGACTACGAGTCAAGAGACCTTTCCCACTTTACTCTCCCCTGTCTGGATTCCATTAAAGTAAACTGGGCAAGGAGCAGAAGTGACTAATTGCCAGGCTTGGCGGGTTCATCAGCAGTTTCAATGTCCGGCAACGTTTTAGGAGCAATACTGTGTGCTTGCGTGTCTTTCTGCTGATTGTTAATGACATTTTAATAATGTCTAATGTAAACTGATCTTGTATAACACCCTTTTGCCGGACAGAGGTGTTGGTTTAAGTTTTTAAACGAGCCAAGAAACGTTCTAATCCGAAGCATAAGTGAAATAATGGGCATCCTAGTCCTTGGCATGTGTATGGTAAAACAGGTAAGTCGTTCTTCAGTACTAAAAACCAGTCACCTTGACCTCAGAATTGGTGTCATAGAAAGACGCCAAATGTTATTTGATATTTTCCTGCTTGTGCTTAGTTCCAAAGCCCATGCCCAGGCAGAGTGTGCAAAGTTGAATGCCATGAGCATTGGCCACATTGGCCTTTGGGAAGTTGAAAGGCATGCCCCCTTGCACAGTGCTCACTGGACATTTCCACAATGAGTGGCTAGCTGGTGGATGGGCAAAGCCCATGCCCCAGCAGAGTGACTGCTGGACATGACTGAAGACAAGCCCATTGGGCATCTCAAAGGAGCCCCTGGCATGGCAACAACGCTCTACGCAGACTGTTACTAAGCATCAATACATGGAGTCATGCCAGGCTACACTGACAGAAACCCTTTGAACGTAACAGTGCAATAAGGTGGACACGTTTTGCTCTAATATATAAGGGGCACAAAAAAAGGAGTAATGATTTGACTTCCCGCTGTAAAAAGTTTGTACTTTTGCTGTCCCGGTCAATTTGCCCCAATCCAAAACCATTTAGTATGAACCAATGTCTGACACATACCTTCAGCAACTAGTCCATACAACCTTCCCTTCGGGCTATTGATAAATATTTCGATTGGAACTCATAACCAAACAAGTGCCCTCTCTATCTTCCTTTAGCTCTTCTGAGCATCTGTCAAATAAACTTGACGCATGCTCCAACTTCCTTAGAGATCTTCCAATATGATGTAACCATGTGACTTACTGACGGAGCACACTGTAGTTGAACGTGTCACAGAGGGCCTCAAGAACACATCACAACTCTCCAATAGTTTTCAAGTGTTTTTATTGAAATAATTGAGAAGGCGCTCACTATAGGCCATCCCTCTCTTTGGGTGTTTTTCTTCATGGACCCAGGTGTCCTCATCCCCCAAGATGGTCACGAGTGACCAGTAAAACTGTCTCAGGCACCAATGAAAAAGTGGGCCACAGTTGCAAATGACTAGTCGTTCCTTTTGTGACATTGTTTGAATATTACCTAAGCCAGAGTTTTTTGATAACATGTGATGCAAATCGTGCATTTTAAAGAATATTTATTCAGCAACACTGGTCAAAACTACTAACCGCAGAGTGAATTATCTCATCAAACTGGCTTGCATTGGCCAGAAAAGTGGCCCACTTTGACCAAAGAAACTGGCCTACACCAGCATTTTGCATTTTTGGTTCAACCAAGGGCCTATTGCCCTATAGGCAAGTCCGAGCCTGGTTAACTGACTGACTGGTCGTGATGGCCTAAGGCAAACACCTTATCTATCTCACTTCCTCTTGGAAAAATCAAAAGGAATCCTAACCTGGCTCCGACAATAAGAATGGTATCAAAGAGGTGTTTTCCAATAACCAGGTCTCACCTGGGCATTCCCTGGTACGCTCTTGTAATCCTCGCCCCGGTTCCATCCTTCCTTTCCCTGTCTCCTACTCTCTAGCCTCTCATCACTCAGTGGCAGCTGGTGAATTTTTTAATGGGAGTGGCGTAAAGCTTTGCCTAGAGTATGCGGGAGCAACCGAGCGTAAAAATGATGGGTAAAAATGGTGAATTTTCTAGCACCATTTTTTAAAAAATTGGGCTAAAAGCCAGAAAGCTTGCAATCAGTTTTAAATGGAGCAAATGAAAAAATGAAATCCATGCAGTTTACCAACAGTGCACAGGAGCTTCTCCCCCAAAGGTTTCACGATGACTTTGCCCACCATGTATGCAAGTATAAACAACATTTTCAGGCTGGCTGCCCATACAAACCCATGGAGACTGTACCAATAGATGTTATTATTACCATATAAGAACTTACTCCTGTTGACATTTGCCAGTATAAATGCTATCCCACAGTGAGAAAGTACATCCAAACTGGCTGCACCAATGAAAGCCAGTCTAACAACATAATAACACTCGTGTTTGCTTTACCTTTGATGGACTGTAGAAAAAACTACCATGTCACATAAGAAGGTATAGCTAGGCTGGCTGTACCCAAGTGTGCCAGTCTTGCTATGTCATAGCACTCATGGTCGCTTTACCCATCATGCCAGCAATGCCAATGCCGCCAGTAGCAACCCCCTTCAAATAAGATGCCCACGCCCCCCTCATACACTCCAGGGCGCACACACATATGCTCTCATTCACACAACATAGACTCTCCCATTCATACATTCAGACAACATATACTCTCGTTCTTCCAGGCATTCACACAACATATATTCTCTCATTCAACCAGGCATTCACACATTCACACAGCATATACTCACTCATTCACCCATCTGTTCATACATTTACAGAACATAGACTCACTCATTCACCCAGGCATGCAATCATTCACACAACATGCACTCACTCATTGACCCATGCATTCATATAACATGCACTGTTTCATGCACCCATGCATTTATACAGCAGTCATGCACGCATTTCCACACACACACACACTCAGTCAACCCCACTTGCATGCACACATACATACACAGCACATTATCACTTACCTCACACCTTCAGCACACTGGCACCATCTATGATACCAACCAGGTAGCCCACCCCATGTAGAGCTCGCTGGCTGACGGGAGAGGAGTGGGCTACTCCCCTGTCAATTAGTGCCCTCCTACACCAGTAGAGCAATGATGAGAGATGGTGTGGCTGACCTTTCCTCTACCCATTATTGCACTTGGTGCCTTTTTCAGAGCCCTTTGGGCTCCACATTGAAAATAAAAAACAAAATGTAGTGGAGGGGATGCACCCCCTGCATTCAGGCAGCACAGTCCCCCTGCAAATAACAGGACTGTGTTGCCTGCCCCTCAAGTGAGGGGGTGGCGCCTCTGCGCCCACACATATATACAGGCCACCACTGCTCCCACTCTCCATCTCTCTCCCTCCCTATCGCTATCCCTCCAATATTCTCCTTTCTACTCCTACTCTCCTCTGCCACTACTCTGTGCTCTAATACTCTCCCCTCTCTGCTCTACTACACTCCACCCACAGTCCACCCTCGTTTTACCTCCCCCAGTCACCTTCCCATTCAATCTCCTTCACCCCCTGTTCCACCTCTGTTAGCCTCACTCACTCCCCTTTGACACACTCTCACACCCAAGTACTGCTTTCTTTCTCTCACCAACCAATACCTCACCTTGTACATGCTTTCAGCATCCTCATCAATGCTCCTCGGCACCGTACTTTCTCCACCCTTGACCTCACCCGAACAACACACACAGCCTTGATTCCCATGTCCTTTTTATCCTCCCCCCTTCCCTTCCCTTCCATTGGTTCTCTCCCACAGTTGGTTCCCCAGGCCATACTCTGGCTTCCTTCTCCCCAGGGATTTGTTATAGTTACACAAGCACATATAACAGACTTTAAGCCCCTCTTCCTTTTCGTCCATGGGTATGCTGGCATTTGGTAATTTCGGCATGCACAGAATACAATCAAATGTCAGTGTTTGTATCAGGACTAGGTGGAGAATCTGAATTGCTGATTTGATATGCGTATCCTGCAGTCCTGGGCCATCTCTTTCCTGCTTGAGTTGCATGCTCTTTCTTCCATCGCCACGCCTTCTGGGCAATATAGTTCTATGGGAAAAAAAGGAAAAGACTGCCTGCATTGGACTCAAGAAGGTATGCAGCAATAAAAGATGGATTTTAGTTCACCTATCCCGGCATAGACAGAAAGGACAGAAACTGGGCCCCTCCCAACGCCCACACCTTGCCTCTTGTCCCAGGTTGAGAGGGATCCCCATTCCCTTCGTGACAGGGTAAACTCCTGACCCTGTCACAGACCCTGATGAAGTTCTGCAGAAGGATAGCTGAATCACAGATCATTAGCAAGATAAGGTAAGCCTGCCTCCAAATGGATGTTGAATGGGCCGACAGATGAAGAAATACCAAGAACCTGTCCTGATAAATTGTTATGTCAAACCTGTAATTTCTGTTATCGAAGGAACTTGTTTGGGGATATCAACTTCTTGACCTCCGCGCCCTAATTATTCTGAAAATCCATTGAAGATGTTGCCTGAATGTGAAGAGATAACGGAGACATGAGTTCCTCTACTCGTGTAACAGGTTAAGAATGGGTTTTCTTCACATGTATACATACATGCGCCGCAAGAAAGCTCTCCCAAACTGAGAAATGTTTGAAACTTGCTCGAAGTTTATTACGATACCAAGCCCTCTGTGATAACACGTGTTTCAGCATTCACTCTGCCTTTCTAAAATCAGGGCAATAGACTTGTTTGTCATGAATATCTTCCAGTCTTTGCGTTGTGCTTCATATGTCATGGGTTAAATCCCTCCTACAAATTACTGAAGACTGGAAGATATTCATGACAAACAAGGCTATTGCCCTGATATGAGATAGGCAGAGTGAATGCCGAAAAAACGTGTTATCACAGAGGGCTTAGTATCGTAATGAACTTCGAGCAAGTTTCAAACATTTCTCAGTTTCGGAGAGCCTTCTTGCGGCGCATGTATACATGTGACGAAAACCCATCCTTAACCTGTAATTTCTGTTGTCTGACTATCACCACAACACTCTATTTTGTTTTGTATTCACCAGCTAACCCTATGAACTCGTTTATCCGTGTTGGTTTGTACTCTTTTTTGTGAGGCATTTCGCACTGTTGCAATAAGGATGGCATCACACACTTATGTTAATATTGCAAGACACATTTTGTCACTCCTCTATTTATTTAGTTGGGGAGTTTCTATATAGGTCCAAAAGCAAGGAAAACAGGACATAGCCCTAGTGTGCTCTCTTTTAAACTCTATATTTCCTTGCATTTACCCCGTATGATCATAGCTGACCATAGCATGTGGCTTATAATACAATTCTATTATCACGGCCAGGAATTCTGCGGCTAATGCTCATGTTAAGTAGCATTTTCCAAAGTATTTCTCTACACATATGGTCACATTTTGGTGTAAGGTCAAGTAGATTGAGGTCTCCATTCATCGCACTTACTTAACTCTTACTTACTTGTCTCGGGAGGATAGCTCTGGGGCAGCGTGCTCACCTTGGAAACAAGAAGACGCAGAGCAACACAGGTTGGATCACCGGTTCTGCGCTTAGAAACCTCTGGGTATTAAGCGAGTTGTAAATAACCTGTCATTTTAATCATATCATAACTGTTAATAAGAAGAAATTCAATCTGTGTACTTTGGTCCCAAACTTCTCCCTAAATAATCTCATGGTGCCTGGTAGCAACTGATCATAGCGAAGGAGCCTGAACTAACCAAGGGAACTTTGAGGGGGGGGGGGGGTCATCCCCTAAGAAAATGTTTAAATAATCGGTTAAAATGGTTCATTTGACAGCACAATGTCTGTGAAAAATTGGTTCAAAGGCCACAGAGTTTACAATCGGTTTGTAGTGTAAGACATGAAAGAAACACTAGACGCCAAGTCACCAGGAGTGCCCAGGAGCACTTGGCAACACATTTTCATAATTCCTTTGCCCACTATAATGCAATATTCTGATAGTGCAAAACATGTTTTCATGCCGTCTGCGCCCACACATGCCCATGCTGGCCGCACCAATATATACCAGTATTCACACGAAAGAGCACACTCATGTTTGCTTTGCCCATAGTTCATAGGAAAACATGCCCATGATGGCTCTGCCAATATATGCAACTCATAAAGACCACTCATGTTGCCTTTGCCTGTAACACCAGTATAAATCACCATGCCACAGTAACCAAACATATCCGGGTTGGATGCAGAAATGGCGCCCCAACCCTGCAATATGTATGTAAGAACACCCATAAGAACACCCATAATATTGGCTTTGTCCTTTAGCCAGTATAAAATGTCATGCTCCAGTAAGAAAGCATGCCTTTGTTAGCTGCACGAAGCCCCCCACATATGCAAGAAAACAAATTTTGTTAGCTTTACATATTAACCGATAAAAAATGCCATGCCACTGTAAGAACGCATGTCTTTGCTGCTGCCATGCCACAGTGATGACTTCCACAAATGTAAGAACACTCGTCATGCTGGCTTTGCGTGTAACACCAGCATAAAATGCTCTGCTAAGTAAGAATGCTGGTCTCTGCTTCCTACAGAAATGCTCCCCCCATATAAGAACATTCCTTATGTTGGCGTTGCCCATCAAGCCTTTGTAAAATCCCATGCCATGTGTCACTGATGGCCTCAAGAACACATGAACTCCAAAAGACATGTTAAGGGTTTTTAGTTTTGATTGCTAATAAAGAGGCTCTCTAAAGGGTGTCTCTCTGTATCTAACCCAATGATGGGCATGCCCTTCTTAGCCCAAGAGTCCCTTAACCCCAGAATGGTCACTAGTGATTGGTAACCCTTACTTAATAAATAGACTGCCTACCCCAAGATGACAGCCTAAAGGCAAATGCCTTATCTGTCTAAATGTCCTTGGGAAACACTCTATGGGCTCCTTACTTAAGGATTCCCCAAAGTAATGTAACATAAGGGTTTTGTGCCTTCCAGACACTCAGGCCCGCTTGATCTTCCCATTGCACACTCTCCTGTTTTTCTTCCTACATCTTTGTCACTCTCCTTTTCCTCTGTCTGCTCGCCTTCCTCCTACTCCACCCACCATATCTCCTTCCTCTCCCTCATGCTCTCCTCTATGCCACAAATATTCTTCTCTCCACTGTTGCCTCTACTTCCAACCGCTGATCTTACTGCTTACTAGTAGCTCTCGCTATCCTTTCTCCACACCACTATTCGCATTTCCACACAACTACCCTCTCCACACTATTGCCCTCTCCACACTACTGCATCCTTCTCCATAAAACTGTTTCCCTCCCCCCGTGCTACTACTCTACCCAAAACTTCTTCCTCAATCACCCCTCTTTCACTTCCCTAGTCACCTTCTCACTCACTCCCTACTCTCCCAAACACCCCTCACAGAACTACCACTTTTGCTCACCAACCAATACCTCACCTTGCACACTTCTCAAATAATCCACTTCCATGCTCCTCTGCACTATCGTCCTTTGCCTGGCCGTTTGGCCTGCCTCCACCTCCTCTGACCTCAACCCAACACAACACAACCAACCTCTTCCTGTTTCCTGTGACTCCTATTATCCACCCCTTCCCTCTCCGTTGGCTCTCTTCCTGCCCTGGTTTCCCCGGGCCAGCCACTTTCTTTTCTTTCCCCAGGGGCTGGGTTACATTGATAAAAACACATAATGAGAGGTGTAAGCCCGGCCCACGCCTCACACGTAGGTCTTCCAACTTTGAGACATGGTAACCCTCTACAATCAACATTGTCCAAGCTCATATGAGTCCTTTCTCCCAACTCAGAAAAGCACTGTGTTGAAAGGATCACTCTGCAGCCGCTGCATGCCAGGGGGCTGTTGTATGAGGAGCCTGAGGCTGGCGAGCAGAGCCAGTGCCCGGCATCAACTGCTCTGCGTCCTTGCTGCAGGGAAAATTCACTCAGCGGCCTAACTGTGTCTCTGAGGTTGCTCGGAGTGCTGGTTGGCTGTGTGGGCTGTTCTGCTATGCAGTGGCTTTTTACTCTTGCCACCAGGGAGTTTGCTTGTTGATCGTCCACTGCTTTGCCTGATGGATCTTGTCGTTTTTCTAGGAGCAATTGAAAATAACTGGCCAGTATTGTGCCTGACAGGTATGGGGCGATTGACAGTGGTACTGTGCCCAAGCATGCTGGCACAATAACAATGGTCAGGGACTGGGGCACTCCCAACTACCACCTTCACCACCTGGGGTAGTATGACTGGCTCTGGTCTCCGCTTGTGTATGCCTCCAACCCCAAGTTGAGAAGGACTGTCCCTGTCACGCATGTAAGGAAACCATGTGCTTGCTGGCTCCATCAGTGCACCAATGCCCCATAAGGCCCCAGCCTTCGACACGCTGTCACATATGGCTCAAAGACCATAGAAGCTTCAATGGTTTTCACTGATTCCTTTGGCAGGCCGCTAAGGCCGTCCCTCACGCTCTCGTCAGGCATCCCTAGTGCCGGGGTAGTTTACAGAGACTATTAACCCTTATTTGCTGATTTCCTACTAGTCATCAAGGATAACTTAAAGGCAATCCAATGTATTAAGGTTTACAGATTTATTTTTTCTCTTCTTTTTGCCCAATGACATTTCGCCAAATTCTTGTTGATGATGTTGCCATTTTTTTAACCACAAAAAGCCTTCTCTGTCTGTTGGAAGCTACACCACGTCAAATTTAAGCCCCTGTTGCGCACCCCATGAGCAGAATGATGACATCACCCATGTAATGTATTACATCATGCCTGAGTTCACTTATGGCATCAATGTCATTCATCGATGAAAACTAGAGTATTGATGACCTCAGATGTGACATCACTTATGACATCCTATACTACCTCAAATAGGCCAATACATATACAATGTTTTATGTGAACAGGTTTGCCATCAAATATGACATCACTTATGTCGGTGTAAAGTACTCATATCGTAAATAGTATTGTGCCATTGAAACAAATACGAGAGCACATATACACTCTATAAAAAGGTTGTAAACTTCATCCGTTTGTAAAGCATACTTAAATGAAAATCTGAGGGTAGTTTTCATCATCGGAAATAACGTAACAAAGTCCTCTATAAACATTTTCATGTTCTAACTCACCAACAATTCTACATACATTATTAATAACTCAAGTGCAGTTTCTAGTGTACCTTTCTTTTTTTTGTAGTAATGAGATTTCAACTATTGACCCGAAATAGGATTACATTGTAATTGACCCATACAGATAACCTACCATAAGCATTGTTGTTTCCCTATGGCTGAAGGGTTCCCATTCATATGTAAAAATAACACTTTGTTGCAATACCTAAATAAAAATAATTCAGAAAATGGTTTCACCTAATGTTTCTTAAGTACTGCAAAGTGACAGTTCTAACATCTTCGTTGTATAAAAGTACAGTGGTAACTTTTCTATGTGTTCACATTTATATAGCTCAAAACAGAAGGTATCTTGAAAGTCAAAGTTGCAAATTTAAGAATTTAAACAATAATCACTTAAGGACATCTCTATAAATGATTGAGAATGCCTTTTGACTCTAAATACTTTTTATACAGTGGTTGCCTCTTGTCCCTTAAAGTATCCACCCCTCTCTACAAATTGCATCACTTTATCGGAGAGTTGAAGACAAACATGTATTACATCAGAGGATCTATCATCTATAGGTATTGTACGGATCACCTGTAAACATTGTGTGTGGCATTTACACATTTGTGGCATTATGCTAAGAATGCGTGTCACAGATGGCACATGAATCGCTCCAAGCTGCAGAGAAAGTTCAATGTTTTTTTTTCTTTTGCTGGGCTTAGGACCGTCCATCCATCTATCGTCACGATATGACCATCCTCCCTAAACCTGGCATCATTAAACCCTGGTTAACGCTATCGAATATTGACCCCTAATGTCTAAACCACTAGCTTGTACTAAGGTCATTATCTAAATGCTGGCTAACTAAACTTAATTGGAGGCCTTCTATCAGTATTGTACACAACATTTGACTCCAAAGGTTCGACCTGTACAATTACTGCGCCTTTGCCCTGTACCAAAATTCTGACTGAAGTCGCAGTCGGAATTCTGGTACTCAGCAAATGAGTGATGCATGCACAAAAGAAAGTAATCCCATTACACAGAATAAGGGGATCCAGGGTTGTGGGCATGTCCTTTTCTATCCATTACATGGATAATGGTGGGACGATAGAGTAGAAGGTCAGTAGGGAGGGGAAGAGGAGGCGGGTAGGGGATGCAGGCCAAAACGATCTATGTGATCACTGTGCCACGCCACAATGAAAGTCTACCATTTTCAAAGTAGACATTATGGGCAGTGCAGTGATCACATAGATGTTATGTTATGTTACTTTGCATTTATATAGTGCCTTATGTACCATTGGTATAGTCTGAAGGCGCTGGTAGGTTGAACGCCCTCGGGAACCGAAGTTCAAGTCAGTAGAGAGAGTCAAAGGTGCGTGTGAGCACCGTATATGTGTGCAGCTGGTGTGGCATTTGTGTAATAGCTGCTTCTTAGTGTTAGGTGTGGTGGTTGAGAGATCAAGAGTATGTGTTAATTCTGGTAGGTTTTATCCAGACCAATTCTGGCTGTGTTAGGCCTGAGGAGAACGCCTGGCTGGAGGGTGTTTAGCCAGCAGTGTTTAGTTAGAGTGATGGGGAGTATGAGGCGGATGTTGGTATGAGAACAGCTATACCGAATGGTGTCATAGTATCTCTGTGTTCTAGTTGAATGGTGGTGTAAAGAAGAGAGTAAGCGTGGTGATGTGATATGATGGTTTACATGCTCTTTCAAACGTTCTATGCACTCCAAACCATTCCATGTATGTCGCGTAATTCTATGCGCTCCAATCTGTTCCATGCACTCCAATCCTTGCCATGTACTCCAGTCTGCTTCATGCAATCCAATCCGTTCCACGCACTCCAATCCGTTCCACGCACTCCAATCCGTTTTATGCACTCCAATCCGTTTCATGTACTCCAACCCGTTTCATGAACTCTAACCCGTTTCATGCACTCCAACCCGTTCCATGCTCTCAAATTCGTTCTGTGCACTCTAATCTGTTCCATGTAATCCGATCCGTTCCGTGTATTCTAAGTTGATTTATGCACTCCATCCACATAATTCACCCGTACCTCCCACATAATTCACCCGTACCTGTCGCATACTACACCAGTACCTTCCACATGCTTCACCCGTTCCATCCACATATTTCACCCGTTCCATCCACATGCGTCACCCGTTCCATCAACATACATCACCTGTTCTATCCACATACATCATTCGTTCTATCCACATACGTCACCCATTCCATCCACATACTTCCCCCATTCCACTTCCATCATTCACGCATTCATCTGCTCTAGGCACTCACCCGCTCTAGGCACTCGCCCGCTCTAGGCACTCGTCGACTCAAAGCGCACATCCGCTCGATGCATTCATCCGCTCCAAGCATTTGTTGTTTCTACGCACTCACCCACTCTACACAGCACTCACCCGCTCTACTCACTCACCCGCTCTACGCACCCATTCGCTCTAGGCACTCCTGCACTCTTATTGTCACGGCTGTTGACCGCTGGCGGTTGTGGAAGAGGTGGAGGTTGGGCCGCCGTTAGATCGTGCCGCCATGTATTCGCTACGTGCAGGCAGCGGTCTAATGTTTTTTCCAAGATGGCCGCTGACGGATAGTATTTACTAGACAGCGTTATGGCGGCTCGGCGCATTGCAACAAATTTTTTCCTCCCCGTTGCTTGCGCTCCATAGTGTTCTCTCTGGGCGTTTGATTTCGCCTGTGTTTTGTTGTTTTTCTAGGCTTTTGTTCCTCCCCCTTTGCTGTTTATTTCTTTCCCAATTTTGTCCCGCTAGCCCTTTCATTGATTTTTGGGTATTGTTTTTCTGCCCTCATTCCGCCTCCCTGCTCCTCTTTCCATCTGTCTTACTCTTTAGCTCCCGCAGGGGTATTTTCCCCGTTTGTCCTGCCTGGGTTCTTACCCTTTGCCTACTCTCAGCTGCACACGGAGTGTCCTGTAGTCTTTCTACGCTATACCATCCGGTCCTGACCAGCCTGCATCCTTCTCATCGGTCATCGGTCTGTTGCAGTGTCTTCTGCGACCAACTCCATTCCAACCAGGGTTTTTTTCTGCCAAAGGCTTTTTCCCCTGCTGGCTGTCACGGAGGGGGGTCACGGTGGCTTCTTTCCGAGGCAGACCTTATCAACATGAAAAGAAAAAGCCTCTCTCACAAAAACTTCGAAGAAGGAATTCGGATTTACCCACGTCACCAGGTAAGGAGGAGGAGGTGGAGGAAAGGTTGCTGCATTCTAGCCTTGAAGACGTTAGCACTGAAGGTCAGCTGCCTAGCACTGATACTTATGCACTCCTGCACTCTTACGCACTCTTGTGCTCTAACACACTCATCCGCTCTACACATTCCTCCGTTCTTACACATTCCTCTGTTCTTACACACTCACCAGCTCTGCACACTCGTCCGCTCTGCACACCCATCCGTTCCACGCATCCATCCGCTCCATACACCCATCCACTCTACGCACTCATCCGCTCTACGCACTCATCCACTCTACGCACTCATCCGCTCTACGCACTCATCCGCTCTACGCACTAGTACGCTTTTACGCATTCGTCCGCATTTACGCACTCATCCGCATTTACGCACTCATCCGCTTTTACGCACTCGTTCGCTCTTACGCACTCGCCCGCTCTTACGCACTCGCCCGCTCTACACACTTGTCCGTTCTACACACTTGTCCGCTCTACACACTCTTCCGCTCTACACACTCGTCCACTCTGCACACTCATCCACTCAAGAGACCCATCTGCTCAACGCATTCATCCGCTCAATGCAATCATCCGCTCTACTTACACCTTCGCTCTACGCACCCATCTGCTCTATGCACCCATCCGCTCTACGCACACCTCCGCTCTATGCACTCGTCCTTTCCGCGCACTCATCTGCTATATGTACTCATCTCCTCTACACAGTTCTTCGCTCTTATGCACTCATCCGCTCTATACACTCATCCCCTTTATACACTCATCCGCTCTACACACTCATCTGCTCTATGTACTCCTGCAGGTCTACACACTCCTCCGCTCTTACGCAGCCATCCACTCTACAAGCTCATCCGCTCTACACAGTTGTCCGCTCTATGCAATCGTCCGCTCTATGCATTCATCCACTCTAAGCACCCTTCTGCTCTACGCATTCATCCGCTGTACACACCCATCCGCTGTACACACCCATCCGCTCTACACACCCATCCGCTCTACATACTCACCCGCTCTACATACTCACCCGCTCTACATACTCACCCGCTCTACATACTTACCCGCTCTACATACTCATCCGATCTACACACTCATCCGATCTACCCACTCATCCGATCTACACACTCATCTGCTCAATGCATTCATCCGCTCCATGCACTTTAACCATTCTACCGATTTCATCCGCTCTACTCACTCGTTCTTCATCATGTATTATCGGTTCAGGCCATGTCACTTGCTATACGCACTGGATCCGTTTCATATTCTCCTTTTCATGCACTACACCCGTCTCATGTACTTCAATCGTCTATTCTGTACTTTCCATTTATGCCATGCACTCATACATTCATGTCATCTGTCTGTGTACTCATCAGTCTCCTGTATTCATCTTTCAGTCGTCTTCTCATTATTCATTTTGTTCATTGCAATCATTACATCCATTTTATTAATTTAAACCGCAATTACTGTTTTGAGTTCGATTCATTCTTTTTATCCATTTCACTGCTTTGATCTACTTTCCTTATTCTACTCCTTTTGTCCTTTTAGTTTACCTTAGCGGTTATTAGTTGTCGATTTCTCGCATTGGATCTTGATGTAGTATTGTTATTTGTCTTATTGTTATTCAAGACCTAGTAGTTTGTTGAGTTGGTGTTGTTGCGATGCTGTTATTCAGTTTGAGTACAGGGTTGGTTTTAGGGGAGGAGCCAAGTTTTCAGTAATTTGCGGAAAGACATTAGCTCTTCAGTTAGGCGGATGTGGGGTGGGAGTGCATTCCACAGCGTGGGGGCCAAGGCTGAGAATGATGATCCGCCTAACCTGACTGAGTTTGTTTTAGGTATGACTAGGAGGTCGGCTGAGCTAGATCTTAGAGTACGTGGAGGGTGATAGGGTTTTAGCTTGTCTTGAAGATATTGAGGTCCGGTTTTATGCATTGTTAGATCCCTAACACTACTTACTCTATCAACGCTTAGTGTTCTAATCAGATTTTGGGATAGTGTCTTGCAATTGCCCTTTTGGACTCAGGTCAGTTCGAACACTTCTAACACACACGCTTTTTCCTCTTTCCTCCTAATCTGACTACTTAGCCCCTCCTCCTGACTCTTTCCACCAATCTCCTGGCTCTACGATATTGCACTCCTCCTTGCTCTCACTTTCACCTTTTTATGTTACTCCCCCTTTCACACTACTACTCCCTCTTCCCCACTACTACTCCCTCCTCCCCACTACTACTCCCTCCTCCTCACTGCTACTCCCTCCTCCTCACTGCTACTCCCTCCTCCTCACTGCTACTCAAGCACCCTCCTTTCACTCAGTACTACCCACTTCACACTCACTCCTTACATTACTTCCTTTGAACGCTTGCCACACATACATGCACACTCAATTGCAGTACCACTTCTGTGCCATAGCCAATACCTCTCCTACTTCACAATCTTCCTTCACAAACCAACACTCATTTCTCTTGGTCTTTTGGTCATCCTCCAGCTCCAACCCTGACCTCACCCATGTCACACAAACTTCCTGCTTTCTGTTCCCTGTGTATATTTCCCGGTCTCTCCCACTATTGGCTATCTCTTGCTGGGCAATCTGCATCTGACTTCCCCACTTGTGATGTGTTTGTGCATTAGAAAGTCATAAAAAGGGGGCTAAGCCCTGCCCATTTTCTTTGTGCAGGTTTGCTGCATACCAAATATGGTGCCCCTGGAGCACCAATGTATATATCCGTGTTCTGGACCCATTCCAACGAGGTGGTCTGATAAGTTTGTTCGAGGAGGGTGATTTCTTCTCTCCTTATGTACCTGGTGGCCGAGAGGATCTTTGGATCAGTGCGTGAGCTCCTCGCCCATGTTTGTTTGGGAGCCCTGCAGTGCTGCCACGTATGACTGCAGCACCGCTCTCTCCCTCTGGCAGCTTTTGGGTGTGCACTGGTAGCGCAGTAGTTTAGGTATGTCTACAAGGAGGCTTTCTCGCTCTGTGTTGTTGGTCATGACTCTGCATCTCTTTTCTTTGGCATAACACCTGCTGTTTTTTTTTCATGTTGTGGTACAGTCGTGATGTTTCTAAAAGGAATTAATTGGGGCTGTCTTGGCTGAACTCTGGATTCCTCCTTACCCGGCCAACCTCCTGTAAAAGGGGGTTCCCCGCCCTACCTTTCCAACCTCCTGTAGAAAGGGGTTCTCACCATCATTTGACATGGGCAGATTACAGGCCTTATCACATGGCCTACATAATATCATAAGTGATTTCAGGTGTGGTTTTATCAGTGTAATTTACTTTCCAGTGATGTCATTAATGATATCATACATTATATTTTTGATGTTGTCGGTGATGATACCTGTAATGTCATAATTGTGCTCGCAGGCTGTGGAAAATGGGACCTTGGAATTGAGAAGGCATAGCTTGCCAACATTTTTACTGCATTAAGCCGTAGCCTTCATGTCACTAAGCACGTTTATTTCACTGCATTTTAAGAGTTGTATTTCTTTGAGCTTAACTGCTTCTAACTAAGGTTTTTCACTGTCAAAGGTTTTCTCATGCTCTATCACAGAGGTCTTCAACCTGCGGATTTCCAGATATGTTGGACTATGACTTCCATGATCCCTCAACAATGACTATGCTGGCTAGGCCTGATGGGAGTTGCAGTCCAAAATATCTGGAGAGCCAAAGGTTGCAGACCCCTGCTCTATCATCTAGTACCATTTCCACACTATAAATTGCAAATATTTGCAATATGCGTGTGGGAACATGCAAAAACAGAATCCAATAGGAAAATTCCTTACATTTTCAGAATACCATGCAGCATCGCAAGAGAGCATAAAAAGACTAAACATCTGATATCTTTAAGTAGCGAAAAACTATTTTTTTTGTTCATATATTTCCTCCCTTTCCTGCGAAACATCCTCTTGGGACACTTGTACAAATTCCACCACTTTGAAAAGGCTTAATAGAGTAAACATACCATAGATAGTCAGAACGCAACATTCGAAAACTGTTCTTAAATAGTTGTGAATTACTATCTACACAGGCTGCGCTTGGTAACCAACGTAAAGCCACTGATGTGCAAAATTTAAACAAGAATGATGGGGAATTAATCACAGAGATATTCTACTGGTTTATTAGTAACAAAGAGCAAAGTTGTTCATTCACAGGTAAAGTGTAACACATCAATTGTGTTGAATGAGTCTGAACTTGGATGAATTACACAGAGCAATTTATATGCAATCAATAAAACACCCACAATTTATATGCAATTGCGCAGCATATTTGTTGAGTACTTCAAAAACCAAAACTTGAATGAATCACATTGTTTGAGATAGGCTTATTCGCCAAAACACACACAATTTATATGCAATTGCGCAGCGTATTTCACATTAAAGAAAAGCCAAGAATTTGCCAAAACATGCCAACACGTGTTTCAACCAAAGAGGTCGTCCTCAGGGCATACAAATGTAGTTTACCATTTGCATTAATCTATAATTATTGAACCTTGGCTTGAAATCGAAACAACCAACGTCAGAGGTAGTGGGTCAAAAAACAAGAAAAAACAGGAGAGAAAGGAGAAATAAAAAGAAATAAAAACATACCGTTAGAGATAATATATGCAATTGATTGTTCTATTTCCTAAAATAGGGATAAATGAATCTATCCATACCTTAAATATGATTGAGGTTTCCTAATACTTGATTCAACTTTCAGTAGTTGAGAGATTTAGTGATTTCTACATGCTTGACTGGACAGGGTCTGTAAGTTATAAAGACTTGGTATAATATGACACATATTTTAGTTCAAAAGTCTGCATTGCTAGTAAGTTTAACATCTAATTTGTGAAAAGTATGGAAACTATAATTACCAGTCTTGCAATCAAGAGGTAGTTGTCGTTCGACTGATATGCCGCTGTTGCAGTATAATTGAAATGTAACGCACGTTTTTAGCGTGCCTTGCCTTTAAATTCGGCCGTAATCTGTAACATGGATATGACAACGTATTTAAACACTTGTTATAAGGAACGTGCTGCATAAGCTTTTCGTTTGGTATCGTTAGGGCGTAGAACTGGCTTACCGGCATACGCTCCAAAAGTTGATGTGCTCAATGGCCGGTTGTTTCTCAATACTGAAGGCATCGGCACAATCCGGGGGTTACTATAGTAACCTTCCCGGGTTAGGTCAGGTGATGTAGTCATCTGACCCTGTTGCTTGGATACTCCTTACAAGCCGGAAATGCATAAAACAGACATTTGAGGAAAGCTTCCTATGCGGAAGCTCATTCATTTACGGCAATATTTTTGCAGCGACTTAATTACATATAGATATTTTGATGTTAATACTGTGTACAGCTTTGACATCAACAAAAAGAAAACTGAAATAATCCGTACTAATTCTAATCCTATGTTAGGTGCGGATATTGGATAGTTGGTGCTAAATATCAACCTCAATTAAGAAATCAAAATAAATGTGGTGCGCTCGAATCAGCGTGCAGACATGCAAATAACTGCCGGTTGGGCTGTTGGGACAAATATAAACAGTGACTTCTCACAGAGTGGGGTCACTAGGCTGAATATAAATGCCTCGGGCATAGTCGGTAAGCTGTATCGGTTTGCATGGGTTTGATTGTCTGTTTTTTAGCATTAAATTCGTACAAATTATAGAAACACATTCAATTCATGGTCTTGGTTCAAACCAAGTGACAGGCAACGTAATTTACAAATCATTCTTGCTTCCTGTTGTCGTAGGGTCAATTCTCTGTTACCACCTCTCGGATGTTGTTGGATGTGTTTGAGTCCAATGAATTTGATGTCTTTAATATTATCCAGTTGATGATGCTTCTGCCAATGGGAAGCTAAAGGAAGTCTAATATCCTGGCTACTAAGATTGTTGAGGTGTTCTCGAATCCTGAAACGGACTTCTCTGATCGTGCTGCCAATATACATTTTCTGACATACACATAAGATACCATAGATAACAATATCCTAAGCATGTCAACTTCATCACAAAATATTCAAGTGACCACAAATTTATACAGTATATACTGAAAAAACATTGGCATATTTTACACCTAGATTCTGATTTGATATCGTATATTACTGATCGACCCAGTATTATCTTTACCAAGGCAAAGACTTTGAGGAAGATCCTCAGTCCCTCTTTCCTTAAACCTGACCCAATTGGACAGGCAAATTGGCTTACTACAAGCACAAAGCCAGCAGGCTTTTACAAGTGCGGGACATGCAATTTTTGCCATCATGCTTTAGCACCTACAAAAATCTTTAGCTGCCATAATGGACTTCAAACCAAAATATTTGACTTTATTAATTGTCGTACAAAATTTGTTATCTATGGTATCTTATGTGTATGTCAGAAAATGTATATTGGCAGCACGATCAGAGAAGTCCGTTTCAGGATTCGAGAACACCTCAACAATCTTAGTAGCCAGGATATTAGACTTCCTTTAGCTTCCCATTGGCAGAAGCATCATCAACTGGATAATATTAAAGACATCAAATTCATTGGACTCAAACACATCCAACAACATCCGAGAGGTGGTAACAGAGAATTGACCCTACGACAACAGGAAGCAAGAATGATTTGTAAATTACGTTGCCTGTCACTTGGTTTGAACCAAGACCATGAATTGAATGTGTTTCTATAATTTGTACGAATTTAATGCTAAAAAACAGACAATCAAACCCATGCAAACCGATACAGCTTACCGACTATGCCCGAGGCATTTATATTCAGCCTAGTGACCCCACTCTGTGAGAAGTCACTGTTTATATTTGTCCCAACAGCCCAACCGGCAGTTATTTGCATGTCTGCACGCTGATTCGAGCGCACCACATTTATTTTGATTTCTTAATTGAGGTTGATATTTAGCACCAACTATCCAATATCCGCACCTAACATAGGATTAGAATTAGTACGGATTATTTCAGTTTTCTTTTTGTTGATGTCAAAGCTGTACACAGTATTAACATCAAAATATCTATATGTAATTAAGTCGCTGCAAAAATATTGCCGTAAATGAATGAGCTTCCGCATAGGAAGCTTTCCTCAAATGTCTGTTTTATGCATTTCCGGCTTGTAAGGAGTATCCAAGCAACAGGGTCAGATGACTACATCACCTGACCTAACCCGGGAAGGTTACTATAGTAACCCCCGGATTGTGCCGATGCCTTCAGTATTGAGAAACAACCGGCCATTGAGCACATCAACTTTTGGAGCGTATGCCGGTAAGCCAGTTCTACGCCCTAACGATACCAAACGAAAAGCTTATGCAGCACGTTCCTTATAACAAGTGTTTAAATACGTTGTCATATCCATGTTACAGATTACGGCCGAATTTAAAGGCAAGGCACGCTAAAAACGTGCGTTACATTTCAATTATACTGCAACAGCGGCATATCAGTCGAACGACAACTACCTCTTGATTGCAAGACTGGTAATTATAGTTTCCATACTTTTCACAAATTAGATGTTAAACTTACTAGCAATGCAGACTTTTGAACTAAAATATGTGTCATATTATACCAAGTCTTTATAACTTACAGACCCTGTCCAGTCAAGCATGTAGAAATCACTAAATCTCTCAACTACTGAAAGTTGAATCAAGTATTAGGAAACCTCAATCATATTTAAGGTATGGATAGATTCATTTATCCCTATTTTAGGAAATAGAACAATCAATTGCATATATTATCTCTAACGGTATGTTTTTATTTCTTTTTATTTCTCCTTTCTCTCCTGTTTTTTCTTGTTTTTTGACCCACTACCTCTGACGTTGGTTGTTTCGATTTCAAGCCAAGGTTCAATAATTATAGATTAATGCAAATGGTAAACTACATTTGTATGCCCTGAGGATGACCTCTTTGGTTGAAACACGTGTTGGCATGTTTTGGCAAATTCTTGGCTTTTCTTTAATGTGAAATACGCTGCGCAATTGCATATAAATTGTGTGTGTTTTGGCGAATAAGCCTATCTCAAACAATGTGATTCATTCAAGTTTTGGTTTTTGAAGTACTCAACAAATATGCTGCGCAATTGCATATAAATTGTGGGTGTTTTATTGATTGCATATAAATTGCTCTGTGTAATTCATCCAAGTTCAGACTCATTCAACACAATTGATGTGTTACACTTTACCTGTGAATGAACAACTTTGCTCTTTGTTACTAATAAACCAGTAGAATATCTCTGTGATTAATTCCCCATCATTCTTGTTTAAATTTTGCACATCAGTGGCTTTACGTTGGTTACCAAGCGCAGCCTGTGTAGATAGTAATTCACAATAATTTGATATACTTCAAGGTGATAGTGGCAGATCATCTCACTACCTACACGACAGCAGCTCAACCACAATTTTACTTTACTTCCTTTCATGAAAATCCAGTTGTGCGCATTCCTGACTAGGGCTTCACTTCCACATACCGTATTTTCAGTTTTCTGTTCTTAAATAGCCTACAGAAACATACCACACAGGGACAGGTAGGAACAACCAAACATTAACTGTGAAGATTTCATATTTTTTAAACAGCTTGCAAAACTCCGAGTTCCTGTGAGATATTCTCGCAAGAGCATGCTTACAATTGTCAGTAAAATCGCAATGGAATGCCTTAAAATGGCAGAATAAGTTTCAGCATCACAAGGGGGTCATAGAAAGCCTAAAAGTAGAGATCTGACATAGCCAGGAAGCACTTTACTTAAATTAGTTATTAACGCACAAACCAAAAGGCCCAGAGGCATACGGGTGACTAAACAAATGGACAATACCCACCACAGTACACACATCCAACTAATCTCCCCAGCCAAAGGGATATTTGTTACTCGTATGTTTTCTCCCGAAAACAATAAAAATGTCACTGTTGTGAAAAGTCTTCAAAAAGTAAAAAATAACATAGGGGTCAGAAGAAAACAACCAAACCCTAGTAGTGAAATCATTGTATATTTAAATATTTTATAGAACTTTTTTCTGTTTTAAATGTTCTCTGTTGTCCCAAGAAATTCTCACTGGAACCCAAATAAAAATGTGACATTTGAAAATGGCCCAAAAACTATAAAACCGAAGAAGTATCTATCACATTAAGCAGAAAAATACTACTATTGCACATGGATCGTGATATATTTTGCAGAACTCCAAAACGTTTTGGGTATAACATTTCTCTGTGTATTCTCCGAAGAAAACCTCCCAGAATGTGTCACAATACTGCAAGCCTGAAACGGCACGCATATTGGTTCCAACTTTCCTTCCTGCGATAGTTTACGTGTTTCCTGTGAGAAACATGCGCAGATTTTATTAATTTGCTTCCTTCGTGCTGGTAAGTTGTGTTTACCACATTAGACCCCTCAGGAATGGACATGGACTTCACTTTTTTCCTTCAATCCCTTGTGTCCTGTTCTGTTTGTGTTGTATTTTCTATAGTTTCTTTTAGTTGTGTGCTTGTCTTTTTCATTTTCTCCCCCACTTCCTGTATTTGGGACAACATGGCAGGATGGGCTGACGGCAATGTGGACCGTGAAGAGGGGTCCTCAGCGGCGGATGCATGAAATGACGTTGGATGCGTGCCAAACTCCAGCCTGCCCTGGGAAATGAAGAAAACATTGTGACCAGAAGCTGACAGCTGGCATTCCCATCACACAACTTTGAAGGTGGTGGACTGGTCTGTTGCAAGTTTTGCAACAATATTTATTTATTTTTATTTATTTTACATTTTTAAAGCGCTCACACAGCCCGCAGGCATTGAGGCGCTGTTACAGGAATTGTTTTTTGTTTATTTAGTTGCGTATTTATAACTTGCTTAAACACCCAGAGGTTTCGAAGCGTGGACTCAGGGATCGAATCTGTGTTGCTTTGTGTCGTCTTGCTTCCGAGGCGCGCACATTGCCCCTGAGCTATCCTCCCGGGACATGATATGATGTTCCGAGGACTCTTCCATGTCTGCTCCCAAAGTTTGGACTCCATCTCATTGATTAAACTTTTAATCCAGTCCCACTTAGATGAAGTGGTTGAGATGTACCACTTAGCGCATTGGAAACACAATAAGATGGCACTGGGCCATTTTCTGGAGTATCCAGGTACCAGCGTAGCTTCTGCACCTCCATCAGCACCCAGTGGAACACCCTGTGCTGTGTCACAAGGCCAAATTCCTCCTATACATTTTTGTTTAGATGCAAGTGATTTGTGACAATTGCATCCTCATGCATGGCACCAGACTTAGTGAGTGGCAAGCTGCGATGAATGCCCGTGGTGAAACTTGGCACCACTACATTTTGTTTTCTTCACCCGGTTAAGTGTTCATAAATCCTCACAGCAATTTAATTTCCCCCGAGAAATTCTTGTGGCAATTGCAGAATCACTGGAACTGTCCTTTATGCCTGCAGGAAGGCTCAAATGGCTTAAAAATATATATATATATATCATCCTAACACTCCTAACCAACTCAGAAACAAATAATAATAATAATAAATCACTCTTTGCGCATCAGCTCTAAACCCAAACATCCTTTTCACCCCACCCTAATAACATGGTATAACTTAAAACTTCATATCGTCGTAGGAATTATCTCAAACGCTCACATGCCAACATCACAGTTCGAAAATTCATGCAAATACAGTATTTCTTGTCGGTCCGAGCTCACAAATACTTTGGTTCCCATGAAAAGACAATTGCATTAAAAAAAAATCTGTATGTGGTCCCATACAAACTTTCTAACATAATGCTTTTTCCTTTTTTGTTTTATAAACTTTAGTTACATACTCGTCCTTACACACTTAAATACAGTATAGCACAGCATTGGTCATCAGAGTACACATCAAGCTTCAACATACATCAAACGACAATTTGTTAGCAGCCATAGGGTAAAGAACAAGAAATCGCCAAATATTATCGTAAAACATGATTCAAAACATATAGTATGAACCAAAATATATTAACTCTGGGATGGGTTGAACGTAAGTAGGTACTGAACCCTTATGGTCCTGTTAATCGAGGTAACATATTGTAGGATGGTGCAGAATAACTCTTACACCAAATAATAAGACCAACTCAGGAAGTTGGCAAAATGTATCTGTTTTATTCTCAATTATCTAAAACAGGGAGTTACAACGGACATCAACGGACGTCGCACAGCATAGTCTCAAAGCATTTCATAAAAAAGCATCCCTATATAACAAAAATTCATCATATATGACGTCATACTATGTGGCAAACTAAGAAAACCTACATGAGATTGTGATAAGACTATACTTTCTATAAGGGATTGGCTTGTGATTGGGTCTCTACATTCAGGTGGACAACTTCTGCCCTCCCCTAGTGCAAGTCATCTTCAACAGTTATTAGAAACACAACACCTCATTGGCTCTCAAACTATAAAGCACTTCATTATATGGCCCTCTACAGTTGGCACACTTTGTACCCCTCTGGAACATTCAATTCTCTAGCAGCATGTAAGCTGGTACCCCAGGTGCTGGTGGGTGGACTTGACCGGCCCTCCCCACACAATTAGCCCAACATCTCTCATGCCTTCTGCCATTCAGAATGTCTTTGAACTTGGCTATGTAGCAGTTTTCTTCTCTTGGAATATAGGGGAGTGTGAGCATGTTCTTATCGAGGTTCAGGTCTGCATGGCTACTTCTATTTCCATCCTGGACTCACTTGACAGGAGACTGTGAATTGGCCCATATTTTAGCATTTAATTGTCTTGAATAAAGAAACTTGGCACTCATGGTGTTCTCTCTTTGCAACTTAACAAGGGATGCCTCAGCGTCTCACATTCACTGTTCTTCAAAGACTGATAACCAGTTTTGGCTGCCTTAGCCTTTGAAACCAGGCCAAACAGCCTTTCTTTGGTCCATCTTCGAGCTTTGGCTTAATTCTTTGCTACAACACACACACAGCTATCAACGGGTTGAGCATACTAAAATTGTGACATTGAATGTCCAGATTCTATATATATATATATATATATATATATATATATATATATATATATATATATATATATATTGGCGGCACCACCTGCAGTCTATTCACTACGTATAGCCAGCCATTACGATTACTTAGTCTACTTGCATTGCGGCATCTGTACAGTTATAAAACGGCTTGCATTTTCTGCAGTGCTTTTTCACACGTGCAATCTTCATTCCGCACATGAACCTCTTCTCGATTCTTTACTTCGCAATCAGGTTTTATAAGGTCTTTGCATTTTCTTCTTCGGTCATCCTCAGTGCATCACTCTCATTTCTTGTGATGTCATCAGCCTTTCCTTTACTCATCTTCACACTTCTTCGGGGATCTCCCTCAGGAGACCGTCATCTCTCCGGGGATACATCATATAGGGTTTTCTCAGTGGATACTTTGTCTCAAAGGCTTTTCATGTAGTCCGCACCATCACTGGCGTTGCGCATGTCGCGCAACACCAGTTTCCAACATCTAGGCAAAATAGGGGTGGGACTTCCTGCAGAGGCATTCAGCTGCTCCTCTACAGTATGTCTTGAATTGTTCCAGATTCGGGAGACTAACGGTCGGCGACATTGATATCCACAGTTCATCTTTCTCATTAGCGCACACAATGTCATTTAAGCATCGATTCGTACTCTGGGCACAGGAGTGTGTCCAATGACCTAGGATTCACCTTTTAGCTAGTAAAAGCCAGAGGTAAAAAACCTCTTGGTGGCGCGAGCCATCTGATCAAATAGTCCAAAAAGACACACAACTGAATCAGGCCCAATGTGTATTCCTGTCATAGTTTGAAGTGTGGCGCATACATCTTTCCAGAATTCCCCTAGTTGAGCACAGAACCAAAGCATGTGTATGTATGTGGTGTCATCACCCCAACATCGTGGACAGGTGCCGCTGGAGTCATTCAAAAACACCTGAAAACTAGCTGGACTATAGTTATATCCATTTAAAACTTTTTGTTGGATGAGCCTAAAGCATGAATTAAGGGACACATCACATGTAAGTCTCCACATCATCTGTTTGTCGTCCGTAATGTCAGTATCAAGATCCCTGTCCCATTTATTGTCGATGGTGGATTTCTTATCCAGTATCTGACTCAGTATCAGTTTATATTCCGTCATTGTCCAGGGTGCCTTATGTTTGCCAGACAGGGGTTCCCTGATATCTCGACTGGAAACTCCAGTCACAGCTTTTAAAATGCTGCTCGCAGACTATAGTACTGGAGCCAGCGAATCGCTTTATTAGGGGGGTTTAGGGGTAGCTGATACATCCAGTCTGTCATGAATCTACCATTCACATACATATCTCCTATGTTCGCGATTCCCAAGTTCGTCCTATTTTCAATTATCGCTGCATCAGATGTAGGGGGAGGTGCATACAGTTCCATATGGGAATACCCTGGCAATATAGCGATTCTGTGTCAGTCAACTGTAGTATTTTTCTACATGTGAAAAGTGTAGTTCTGACTGGATCGAAGTGGCATTCGTCAATATAGCCTGGAGCCAGGAGCAGAGACCTAATGTCACTATTTCCCGCTGCATGCTTCTCGATTCTCACGTGTGGGTATGAGGGATCATTCAGATAGCAATGAGCTGCATTCTGGGTATGTGCCACCATTCAGTACAGCCGAAAGTCCAAAGCGGTAAACCAACCTCTTTCGCATGGTTTACTGCACCCGAGTTTCACATGTAATTCTGGGTCAATGTATACAATTCTTTGATAAATGTCCGCCCTGGCCAAATACGTACATTTTGAAGGAGGTATAATATTTTCAGAGGTGCCACCTTTTTTTAATAATGTAATTTTATGCACCAGAAAGACAAGGAGCCGAGCCCAGTTATGCAGGTTAGCACCCAGGTGTGTTAAATAATTGACTAGGTTATAAGTCTAAAGAGTATCCACTTCCCCGGAGATGATGATGCCCAGATATTTGATATTAACTAGTGCGTTAAGCGACTTCAGGGTCACCTTAGTTAACGGGAAGAGGTCCGATTTACTGAAATTTATGAGTAGACCTGAGAAGTCACATTATCTTGCCACGTCATGCATTATAAGTTCAAGGTTGTCTCGGAGGTTTCTAATAAACAAGGTAACATCGTCAGCATACATGGATATAACATCTGGTGTACCCCCCATCCTGATGCCCCTATGTTGAGTGTTTGTCTTATGAGGTCGGCATGAGATTCAATTATTATAGCAGATAGCAAAGGGGTTAAGGGGCACCCCTGCTGCATGCCTCTTTCAATCATGACTTGGGCATCATGATTCAGGCCCTGGCGTGGCTGACTTACTTCCTCCATGACCAACCCTCCCAGGTCCAACTTGGGTCATTTCTCTCCACCACCTCTCTCTCCACTATCGGTGTCCCCCAGGGCTCTATCCTCTGACCCTGGCTCTTCAATGTCTATCTGCCCCTTTGGCCCACCTGATCACGACCTTCTCTTCTAACTTTGTGTTATGCGGATGACACTCACCTCTCCTTCAGGCTTCCCTCAGCCTCCTCTCCTTCCTCCCTCATTCCTGACTGTCTATCCACGATTCAGGAATAGTGTGCTTCCAATGATCTCTGCCTCAATGCCAGTAAGACTGAGATCCTTCTCATTGGGACCCCTGCTCCTGCTTTCACTCTCGCACTCTGGCCGTCCTCCTTGGGCCCTCTACCCTCGCCTTCCGGTGAGGCAAAAAACCTTGGTGTCCTCCTCGACTCCACTCTCTCCTCATAGCGTGGACCTTGCCAAGAAGGCCCACTTCCAGCTGCAGCTACTCTGAGGCATTCTACCTTTCCTCACCTTCCCCCAGAATCTCACTGTCTCCAGAGCTCTGGTTCTCTCCAGGCTGGACTACTGCAGCAGCCTCTTTCTCAGTCTGCCTAACTCTACCCTTCGCCCCCTGCAACTAATCCAGAACAGGACTGCAAGATTTATCCTTGACTGCAAGCCCAGGCACTGCTTCTCTCCAGACCTGAAATTTCTCCACTGGCTCCCGGTGGCTGCAAGGATCAAGTGCATTGTCCACAAGGCATTCTGGGCCCTTCCTTCTAGAGCCCTTCACTCAGCTACCTTTAACTCTCTGATGGCCAGCCACTTCTCCAAGCAGAGAGTCTGGGGTAGATCTCTCTCCTCTGCAGGCACCTCCTTCTGGAACGGTCTCCCTGCCCCTCTCAGACTTGAGCTGGACCACCAGAAATTCCAGAAGCTGCTCAAGACCTTCCTTTTGTCCTCTGCCTTCTCTCTCTCACTTGCTTGTTAACCTACCTGTCTCCTGCCCTGACTGGTTGCTTGGTACCCTCAGAGCCTCACTGGGTGCCAGGCCCCTTCCTGACCAGTGATCCTTGCACTGCCTCCTAGCCTACCGCTCACTTAGGGGCTGTAACTGCAACTCCTACAGCCCCCCTGCCTCCTTGCACCTGCTCAGAGCCATGTGGCCTTGACTGCACTTCCGACTCCTCTCTTCCCCTGCACCTCTCCCCTCTCCGTTCCCTCTGCACTTCTCATTGTCACACTTGCATGATCCGAATGACACAAGGCCTAGTAGGATTGTTTGTCTTGTCTTCCCTCTGTCTGCCCTCCCTTGTCTTGTGGCGCCTAGAAACACTGGTGCACATGCACGTTATAAATACTAAATCATATCATATATCATATCATGATTGTGTTGGACATAAACCTATTGGTGAAGACACAAAACATTGGGGAGGAGTATATTAGTCAAATAAAGGAGATGAACCCAGGCACAAGCTCGCATTGAGAAAGTACTATATATAAATATATATATATATATATATATATATATATATATATATATATATATATATATATATTGCCAAGACACAAAGTCAAAGGCTTTTTGCATGTCTAATGCTGCAGCCACAGCGTGCACCTTCGAGTCCACCTGTGCTATTATGTTGAAAAGCTTCTGTATTTTAAGTGCTGTCGAGCGACCTGGTATAAAGCCAGATTGATAGGTATGAATAAAGTTTCCCATTACTGGCATCAGCCTGTTAGCTAGTATTTTGCCAAATATTTAATGTCGGTATTAAAAAGATAGCTCTCTGTATGACATGCAGTCATCAGTAGGTTTACCCGGCTTCACAAGGACAGTGATAATGACCTCTCGCATAGATGCTGGCAACATTCACTTACCCAAGGCCGCCTCCCTCACCATAAGGAGCTGAGGGCAACAATTTTATTTTGTTTATAGAATTCAGCATTGAGGCCGTCAGATCTGTGTGCTTTCCCAGTCGGCAAGTAATTATCGCCCTGTTTACCTCTTCAATCATAATGGATATCTTCATTTGCTCACTGACATTCCACGACAACTGTGTTAATGGGAGTCCATTTAGAAACTCCTCCATACTCCGTACAGTGTAACTATACCTTTTACTCCTCGGTCCACGACTCCATTTTTGAAGATCGATCTATGGATGGTATCCGACACCCTCATGGCCAAACCTGCTTCATTCCAGAATTGCCCAGGATGCACTCTGATCACTTGCTGGTTCTTCTAACACTGCACCTTGAGAACTATCCAGCCCAAATCCGGAACTGGAAATTTTAGCCCCAAGCACTCCAAGATATTGTATTGGAAGCCAAAGTCTTTGATAATATAAAACCGTGTTCTATTATTAATACAGGCACAGTTGAAATGCAGGGATCACTTTGGCAAGCATTCAAGGTATTCATAAGAGGAATTGTCATGGTCACCAAGCTCAGAGTCCTGAAAGTTATTTGTAAATATATGCAAAAGTTGGAAGATGAGTTGCATATACTAGAAAATGAGCAATATGCTAACCCCATTAATACAACATATGCTCAGGTCAAGGAGACAGTGGATAGATTCTGATGAAAAGTAGATAGAGTAATGACATTTTTGAGGGCTCCGGCAATCACATCTAATCCTAAACTAAAATGTATGCCAATTTGCGAGAAACCTAACCTTTCACTATGTTTTAGTGACCGATGTTGTTTTATAATTTCATTAAAATTATTTGTGTTGACTTACCTAAAAGATTGTATGGAAAATAGTAATCTATATCTAAAGATTTTCACTTTCCCAAATTTAAGTAAAGTTTTCAATACTTGAGATAAAAACGTTGGCTACACATGCATACATCGTTTGGCGATCAGCCCTAGATAGGGGAAGGGAGTTCCCCGTTTAGGGAACTCTTTTCTTTTTTCAATTTGCGAGAGAACAGCACCTCCAAAACCCTAACATGTTTATTAAATGCACACAACCTCAATCTGAAACTCTGTAACTGATCTGCATGAATAAATGCACAGTTTGCACCACCTCAGCAGGAGGATCCCGTTAATCCCAGTTTCTTCAGAAAGTAATACAACGCCCTCTTTGAAAAGTAGGTAATTTCATTTTTGGGGGCTTCAGCTATGGGCTTTCCCAGCCCTGCTTCACTGCTCAGTTTTCTTGCACTCTCGTGGTTTCTTCAGATTCTCAGTCCTGCGTGCTAAGGGCTTTCTTAACCCGGCTGTTATTGTTCTTTCACCCCCTCAGGGGGCATGTGAATTCACAGCCTGGTGCAGGCTATGGGCTTTCTTGGCCCTGCTATGCTGCTCAGTTAACTCATCCCCTTTTTGGGGTCTTCGGATTCTGGACCTGGTGTTAGCTGTGGGTTTTCTTAGCCCTGCTGTGACTGTCGGGCCGCTGATCCCTATACCGCGTGGGGTATATAGATTTTCTGTCCGACGTGGGATCTGTAGTGGCCTCACCTCCCGCTACCTTCTGCTTGTACAATGCCGCATACCTCCTTTCTAGAGGCACTGTTCATTAGGGAAGGCATTCTCGATGGCCAGTTCGGACCTGCGCTCCAGTCTGCACGGTCAAGTGTCTTGCATCAGTTCTTCCCATCCTGGACTGACGGGGCATCAGGCGTGGCTTTGCTTCCTTCCTCGGCTCCTCTGAACACCTCGGGCTCCCTGCCTTTGTCGAAGAGGCATCGTTCTGCGGGATTCCTTGGCCCTCTGCCCACCACACTGTCTGCGTGGCTCTTCCTCCAGGCTCCTTCTGTGAGAGGGACACACCCTCATCTGAGTGCTGTGCAGGCTGGTGTTTCTCGCTCTCTGGCTGGTTCTTTCCTGTGTTTGGGTCCAGGGACCTTTATGTTCCTGCCTGAAACAAAATGGGAGAATCCATTGGCTCTGCTCTTCATGAAAGGGTGGCAACAAATACAAGTCAGAGCCCTGTACATTACAGCCCTGTTCAGTTTCTAAATAACCAACAAATAAGCCTTACTTGGGCTTTTCATTCCGCATGCCTTGTCCCCTAGGAGGTGTTATGAAATCTACAAATATGGTGTCACACGAGATAGTAACTTCAGTTGTTCAAATTTATAAAAAAAAGGGCTTGGACAGGTGTCAAAGATCAGTTCAGAAAGTTCTGCGAATATAACCTATTTTATTGTTTCATTAAAAATCACAATCTATCAGCATAGATATAATGAACAAAAACAGTATAAAATGTTTAAATCTATCTGACATTAGATAAATTATTGTGCATAGAATGTGCAATGAAGTGTAAAGTGCAATTTTTCTTTTTCTATTACGCAACACTCGCCAAACTTTGGGACTATGGCCCACTCTGAATGTTTTTACAAAGTTTGGTGATGTTTGGTCCAGGGGGGTCAAATTTATAGGGGGGTCCCAAAATTTATTTTTTTCCCATTGACATAATGGATAAAAACTTTGCTCATGTCTACAGCCCAAACCGCTGGACGGATTTTCACCAAATTTGCAGCAGGAGCAGCGGCTTGGTCCCGAAAAGGTGCTGTTGTTAATTTGGGGTAAATCTGTCCAGTAGTTTTTTTTTTAAATGACCAAAACGTAAGGCACAAAAATTAGTGATATCTATGTCCGCGGACACACTTCCCTGTTCGCTCCGCAGACAGGACACCGTTTGGCTAATAGACTTGCGTCATGTCTGCAGACACACAACGTGTTCGCTGATTGGCTTGCCTGAAGCATGAGGTGCGTCAGATTTTTGGAAACGCCCGCCATCTTGGATTCGCAGACATCGGCCGGTGTCCGCCGACATTGTGGTAAAAAAACAGATTAAAAAACACAACATTGCACTTGTCAAACTTACTAAATAATCTTTGAGGGGTGATGAGGGTGGGATGGAATATGGCTGCAAGAAGCAAAAAAACGGGTGGTTTTTGAAGCAAAAAAACAGGTGTTTTTCCCGCGAAAGTCCGCAAACAGTTTGGATGTTCGCGAACAGTGCTCAGAAGTTCGGGGACACTTCAGATGTTTGGGCCAGTTTTTGGATGGCTTATAACTTTATGCTACTTAATGCAAATGCATGGAATTTTGCAATTCTGTTCCTGACCTGATCCCGAATGTGTTTGCAAAGTTTGGTGGGATTCTGTCAAGAGGGGGCAAAATTATAGGGGGGTCCCAAAATAATGTAAAGGCTTATAAATGAGGTGCCATTTGTTGAACCTACACTTAATTTGGCAAACTGATAATAGATGTAGATATAAATGTTTTTGCGAAGTTTGGTAGGATTTTGTGACGAGGGAGCAGAATTAGAGGGGGGGTCCCAAAATATTGTAAAGGCTTACAAATGTGGGGCCATTTGACAAATCTATACAAAGGTTTACAAAAAGATTATAGATCTAGATATAAATGCTTTTGTAAAGTCTGAATGGATTTTGTCAAGTGGGGGCTAGGTTATATGACGATTTTATGTGCATACATTTGACACTTTTGAAAAAAAAATAAAACATGGGTGGATTTCCAGCAAACCTGTGTAAGGAACATTGGCAAGAACCTACAAGCATGGTTTTGCAAATGTGCCCGTGTTTTATTTTTTGACAAGTGTCATAATGTAGGTACAAAAAATAGTGATATATCTTTGGTGACTGAGGTGTACCTGTGGCCATGGGCAGTGGCCAGATTGTCCAGGTCATGGAATAAGGTCATGATCCGGACAATCTGGCTACTGGCCATGACCACGAGGGACAACATATGGGGTTAAAGTGGCAATGTCCACCTGGGACTGGCTTTGTAGTGAAGTTATTCGAAATTGGGATAGATTTGAAAAGGAAGAAAACTGGGCTCATGGTAATAAGGTCATAGGGTTCTACAGGCTTCCATGGAAAGCAAAGAGGGGCCCTGTATGGAACCCTGCCTTCCCGTTCCATGGTGGCCATCTTGGAAACAGGCTTCCATGGAAAGCGAAGAGGGGTCCTGTATGGTGTAGGAAGAAAAATCCTTTTTTTCAACACCCCGGGTTCCCACTTTGGGGACCTGGTCTTCTAATGGCCTTCACCCCCCATTACAGGGGCTGGAATGGGGGGGGGATAATGGTCCAGAGACTTCATTATCCACCCTTGCTTCGCTTGGGCTGAGAACTTGGGCTGCCGGGCCGGTATCCACCGTTCCAGCCCTGGAACGGAGGATGAACGCCACAATAGTCACATTAGCATAACACAAAATGCAAATGGAAATGTTGAAAAATCTTATTGCGTCTATGGCCCTCATTACAACCCAGGCGTTAAGGGTTTAACAGCCCCGTAAAGGTGGCGGCACCGTTAAACCCTTAACACCTGATTACGAGGTCCCTTTGCGGGTGGCACTTTAACGGCTGCTTTTAGTAGGCGTTAAAAAACCAACCCGCAAAGGGACCTTGGTGCTAAGTACGGTGCCGGAATTTGCGGCACCGTACTTAGCGCCTTCCCCATTCCCATTGAGCCCTATGGGACAAAAATGGGAATGGGGAAGGGCCATGGCGGCATGGGGAATTACCGCCCCGCCAACCTCGGAATGGGGCGGTAATTCCCCATTCCGCCATGGCGGAGTCGGTAAGTTACCGGCATGGACAATGGTGCTATTAGCACCATGGTCCAACGCCTGGGTCGTAATGAGGGCCTATGTACTTTACTGAGAAATATAAAGTAGATGGAGTCTGTACATTTATTTTTTTTAGTTCTATTTTTTAACTGTGAATGGTGGTTCCGAAAGGAACATTTCTTTGTTGTTTTTGGATGTATTGTTTTTTTTTGGCAGGAGAACTAAGAACGAAATGTGTGGAGAAAATGAGGGAAGAGGCACCAAACACTAATATGAAGCGCTAGGTGGACAGGCGAAAATGTTGAGCGTGTGTTAATTCTAAGGTAGGGGGCAGTGTTTCTCATGCTCCTTGATTAAAGCAGTGGTGGTGGCTCTTGGGGTGGAGGGATGGCAACAGCTGATGCCGTTTTAAGATAAACAGCAGTTTTGCTAAAAGTATGTACTGTGTACCAGATTGTTAATGGATAATGAGTAGGAATAGGTGTTGGAGCTGTGCAAAGGAAATTTTGAAGTTGAACGTTCCTAGATCAGTAGAAATGCACCTCCGAACTGTCCGCGAAGCACGGATCTTATTGTGAAGTGCGGACGGGTTCTCGGACATGTCTTCATGCCGCGCGCCAGCCTATGTTCATGTGGCACTGTCCGGAAGGTCTGCAATGAAGTCAGATTTCCGTAGACGTCCACGGATGCAAAACTAGTTGAAATAGTTGCAAAAAGTGTAGTTATGTCATCTTTGATGTCCTGCGTGTTAGTCTTAGCAGTGCACGGTGGTGGCGCAAGTTATGGTTGCTTAGCTTACCATAACTGTGCGAATTTCAGAGGTTTTACGATTTTACTTGTAACCATGACGTCCTTTTAACAGCGTTTTTTTACTGAATATATATATATATATATATATATATATATATATATACATAACGAGAAGAAAAAAGAGGAAAACCGCCAGAAAACTGGACAGGCAAACCTGCACTCCAAGTCAAGGGCATGAACAGCAAGGTCCAAAAAGATATATGTATATATCCAGAGCGAAACAGTTACCGTTAGTTCTTCTTCAATTGCACGATGGGATAAGTCTCCATCCTCAATTGGGATTGTGCAGCTAATTAATTAAATCCTACAAGCAGAAAACCAAAAAAAGAGGGAGTAAAAATGTTCCCCCTTTAACGTGGTAATCGTGGTGCCATACAATGTAGCTTGGTGTCGGAGAGGAAGACTACCTACCTCTAGCAGCTATTCTCTTGTAACCTTTCTAGGTGCCACAGCGTATTCATTATGCATCATCTCCAATTAAAAATGTAATTGTTGTAATCAATGCCGTCATATCACATTAGTTGTGCTTTTCACAACTGAATGACTACTCTCCCTCTCTCTTTCTATCCTCCTTTCTGGTGTTTGTCATATTATTTCTCACCTTAGTAGCATAGGTCCCCAAGTGTGTACTACCTAATATTCAAAGTTCTTTATTTTCAAGCATTCACATTGGTAAAAGTTAGACAATTCTTACAATTGTTATGTGCCAGGATTTTACGGCCTCACGATATGTCCATATTTGTAACTTTTTTTGTATCTCAACACAAAATCAACCCATCCATCGTAGAAAGCACTGATGCTCATAAGTGTTAGGTGGTTTCCTTATATCCTTACAGTGGTACTACACCATAGTTTTATGGTCTTGGGATATGTCCACGTTTAATTCTACCATTGACTCAGCATAGAATAAGCGAACTCACCACAAAGCACGCTGATTTTCTTATCTTCCAGAACGTTTCTAAGCACGTCCGTGTGTTGCAGCGTACTCGCTCCTGTGTGTAACAAGGACGCCGGTCCTTCGTTTACCTCTAGTTAACGATAATCAGGCCTAGACATTGAAGAAAGACTTCACCTAAGGTTGTCATTCGTGCTCAATAAATGTTTATATTCCAGAGTCCCAATATTACCAAAATGAATGAATAAATCGGTTCACACACTGTGGTCTGCACTTATATTCTTCCTTTTCTTATAAATTCATTCTCAACGTCCTAGGGTCTCTAGGGCATCGTTCTTTTGTTTACCCTCTAGATTATGTTTAAATTATTGATTTTTTTAACCTAGGGGGGTGTTAAGTATTCCGGCTCACATCTCTAGTTCCAAAGTGGTGGCTCCCCCTTGCAGAGAAGGGAAGAATTGCTTGGATTCGCCACATGACATTTCAATTGGTTTGGAGTCGTCCTACAGTTACCCTAATGGTAAGCGACTGAGAACGTCTCTTTTTCTTGTTCCTTTCCTTTCAGGTGCTGTGTAGTGAAGCAAAAAGGTTGTTAGTCTAGGAACCACTTCGATACTCAGGCATTGGAGTCTGTTCTTAGACACAGCCATGTTAGGGAAGAATGATCAGTAATAAGGCACAATTTTCTACCTGTCAAGTAATACCGCATACTGGTAACATCTCATTTGATAGCCAGATCCTCCAACTCCACATTTGCATGGGCTTGATTGCGAACAAACAATTTTCTACTGGTGTACAGGACCAGGGCCCAGTTCTTGACCATCATTCAACTCTGAAAGGATGGTTCCCAGGTTATCAGTCTGTAACATTAACTCTTGGTTAAAATCAGGCATTTTCAGGATAGGTTAAACACAAAGTATCTGTTTTAACCCATCCAAACCTTTCTGATGGTGGCGAGTCCATGAGGGGTTGGTATGAAATGGAAAACATTTTTCACCATTCTTGGCTCTTCTGAGAAGACTTCTAGGAATTGATTTAACAGATGTTGGAGATCCCTATTTTGTCTGTTGGTCAGATCCTCTGGGATCAAACCACGATCAAGCCCTTGCTCAACCAAGAGGGTCGACATTGTAACTGTACTTTGCTGAAACAGGGATGTCCTTCAGGTCTTATCTGTGCATTCTGCTGCCTATCCAGTTTGGAAACTAGTTAATTAAGTGGTCCCTTTCTTTAAAGTATTTTGTAAGGGACCATATCGAGACCATCTTATCTTTAACACTTTGTCCCCTACCGAAAAAGATTTAGCCATTGCATTGTTATAGACCTTTTGCCTGCATCATACGGGATGTAAATGTTGCGCCTTGGTGTAATAGCGTCGACGAAGGAAGCTGACACAAGGGCGGCATGTTGGTTGCTATAAACTTTTATTTGTAGTAAAATAAACCATCACTATCCTTATCTTCTAAGAGGGGAGTCCCTGCCTAAAACTAAAGGATCTGTTAGAATGTATGTTAAAATCAAACTCCACCGTCGGGTGTCACAACCTACTTCTAGTCCCTTACACTACAACCAAAGTATAATATAAGCCAACAGAAAGTTCTTTCTCCAGGACGATGCCTCCCTTATACTGGTATTTGGGTGTGGTAGGCAAAAAGGTTCTCTTGCGAAAGGATGCCAGTGGGAATTACTTCCCTCCCCTGGCTTGTGGTTCCAACAAAACCTTGTACAACTAAAGTTTTTGGACCAAGAGAATAACTCCCTTCTCCTGGCATTGGTCTGCATGCCTTGTATTTTGAAAGAACATTAGTTTCCTCACCAGGAGAATGACTCCCTTCTCCTGCGGTTGGAGAGTTCTTTTCTGTATCCTTCAGACTCGGGGATTATCTTGCCACTCTTTCACGATATCTGCAAAGTTCCAAGTCCTTCTCTGGGTTTCTGTGGACTTGTCTCTGCCACTGCGATGAGGAAGATTTCCTCAGATGTCTATTTTACTGGCATTGGATTCCCAGACCTTTCTCTGGTGGTCAGTGAGCTTATCTCTGCCACTGCTATAGGCTTCTCTCCTCTGCTTTAGCTGCACCCCAGCGTCTCGGCATGCAGCTCTTCTTGGCTCTGCTTCTCCTCGGTCTCGCACCTAAGTCCGTTCCAGTGAGACCCCAAGAGGACACTCTACGCTGTTCATCAACTTCCTCCATTCTTCTCTTCCTCAGGTCTGCCGTCCATGTTTAAAACCCCTGCAAGGGACAGTCTCTATCTCTGCAGCTTCTCCCGGCTGGGCTTTACAAGTTCTTTAGTCCATCGTCTCTTCTTATACATTGTTGCCAGTCCCTCCCTGGCTGATTGTCAAAGTCCCTTGTTTCTAATGACACCTTGATCAGCATGCCTCCTCGGGGCCTCATTGTACCAGTACTAGCACAGTCAGTAATCCTCATGTCTTCTGTGCTTTCTTCGTCCTGGTATTTTCTGATTTGGTTGTGTCCCAAGTACTATAGTAATACATTGGTCTACTCTTGGGAGTGGCTTGGAATGGAGGGGTATTCAGGATGGTTTGGGTGTGACGTTGTTCAACTGCCTGTGCCCAAGGTGATCGTCCTTGTCCCCAGAATCCCTCCCCATGAGGTCATCCCCCATTAAACCACCCCTAGGGGGACTATTGGGTAGCAGCCGCACCTACCTTGCCTCCTGGGAAAGGCTCCCCCCTGGGGAGAAGTGACGATACCGGGCCAATCATCACACTGGTCAGTGAGACTTTCTTTCTGGAACCTTACTCAGGAGAGCAAGGGAATAAGGTGTTCAAGGATTTTTGGGGTCATATTATTCCTCAAGGGAAAGTCCTCTGGATAATGGGTTGAATATTCCAGGATGACCAGTAGATAATTGTTACCCAACTTAAATGTTTTGAGCGGGCACATTATGTCCATTGCGATTCTCGAAAAAGGTACCGCAATAACTGGCAATGATCGCAAGGGAGCCTGTGTTACTGCGATAGCTGAGGTCCTCTGACAGATGTCACAATTGGCTACATAGGACTTAACATCAGCGTATACGCCTGGCCAATAGAGTGTATTCAAGACTTTGGGCCTCATTACGAGGCTGGCGGAATGGGTTTAAATTGTTTATGGGTTAAAATGGGTTTAATGGGTTTTGTCGTTAAACCCACTCCGCCCTATTACGAGGTTCCCAGGGCTCGTTGTTAGCTCCCTTCCCATTCCCATTGAGCCCCATGGGGCTCAATGGGAATGGGGATTCATTTTTACCGGGTCCATGGAATTGGGAAATTACTGCCAAGGTCGGCATGACCCAGTAATTGCCCATTCCATGGACCCAGTAAAATTTAATTACCGGCGGCAGCCGTGCCCTTAATAAGGGCACGGCTACTCCAGGGTCCTAATGAGGCCCTTTATCTTGGGTCATTGTCACACCGTAGTGACTGCCCGTTAAATGTGAATGAGCCAATTCCATAATTACTGTCCTTTTGCTTCTTGGGATCACTAGTTGTGTTTTCCTGGTGTCTTCTCATTTGCTACAGCCTCTATAAAATAGGCTGCTTTACTTGAAGAAGAAGACTCAATTATGCTGCCATCCCTGACCTTCAGGGATAGCTTTTTCGAATGCCTCAGCTAGATTTTGGTCATTCCTTTGGGCGAATGCAAAATCAGTCAATACTTTTATTATTTTTATTTTTTTATTGTTTATTAGTAGAAAATCTTAGACTTTTCCCAAAACACGATAATTGATACAATATAATCAATACAATACAATATAAAAGCAATATCTAAAAATACATTAAAAAAGAAAACCACTTCAAATTTGAGAAAAAGAGAAATGCATATTAACTAATTAGCTATCTCCTTAATCATCTCAGTAACAGTGAAATCAAACTTCATGAACTCATTCATGGGAGAAGACCATATGAAAAGAATAGCACTTCAAATTTAAGAAAAAAAGGATAAATCGATATTGACTAATTTGCTTTCTCATTTATCATCTCGGTAGCAGTGAAATCAAATTTCGTGAGCTCATTCATGGAAAAAGTCCAACCAGATTAAAATCTTTCAGTAATCTCACAATTTCCATTGTTAGTAGCGTTTCATTGCATGAGGCTAGCCTTTTCGAGAACCAGTCTGTTTCTAGCCACCAATCCATGTTTACAAAACGTGGCAGCATAGTCAGCCTCTTTTACATAGTTACTCAGCAGATGCCTCAAAGTCTGTGAACAAGAGCCCTCACATAAGGTACAAATATTGTTCCCTACCTCCTCTTTTTGCGTAATGTATAAAATCTCACGAATAGGCAGAAGATTGAGGTGAAATATCAAGAACTCAGACCTATTAATTGGGCCCGGAAATCGCCTCAGGTATTTAGGCAAAAAAGCTTGTGCTTTATCCATGCAAGACAATGATAGGGCCACCGTGGAGTAGCCCATTACCTCTATTGTCCTAATCCATTCTTCCCTTTTTATGCGCTCCTTCACTTTCATGGGATTATGAATCAAATCAAATTCTATAAAATCACATTCTGTCAAAGTTTCCAAGGCCAGGGACATCAGATCATTTAAATCATGATTCAAACGTCCCTCCAAGGCAAAGGTAACGTCCTCATACAGTGACAATTTAGGGGGAACCAGGATTTATCTGTATAGAGATACCCATCTCCATTCCATCCATGCTTTTATTGACTGTAGGCCCAATTCATACCTTAGACTGGCAATGGTTACACAATTTGGAAGATGACGCACACGCTTCCACAATTTACCCTAAAGTCTCTCCCATTCTAATAAATATGACTGGGGATTTACGTGAAAGCCAAATAATAATGACGGTACTACCTTACCAATGTAATATGTAATAACTAGAGAGAGGGAGAATTTAAAAAATGTATTTATAATTTTATTCATATGTGATCCTAATTGAAGGATTTTGCACTCTGTGGTTGCTGATAAGTGAATTTAGTGAACAATCTAACCACAGAGCCCAGGTATATTAGTTCTTTGGTGATCAGGATCATTTGATCGTCCAAGCACCAAGAGAAATGCTTGGTCCTTTTAGGAGGTCATTTAAAGACAAGAATGTTTGATTTAAGAGGATAAATCCTTAAGTTGTTTAACATTCTATATCCTTCAAGCGCATGCAACATTGGTTGGAGGACAATCTGGGTGTAATTGAGCAAAACGATATTGTCTGCGTAGGCAATCCAATGTATTCTTGCTTTTCCAAACTTTGGACTACCCAGCGCGGACTCCTACCTCCACTTTACTAGATATGAGAAATAGAGATTAAAGAGAAAAGGGTCAACAATACATCCCTGTCCCACCCCCTTCTCTGTCCTAATGGTTCTGGACAATTCCCCTGTTTTGTCCAATCTTATTTGCAGTTGTGAATCCCTATGCAGTTCAACTATTATGGGCAGTACATTTTCAGTTAAGCCCCAACTCCTTAGTTTGCCCCAAAGATGTTCTCTATTTACAGTGTCAAAAGCTTGGGATAGGTCAATCCAAGCCCTGTACAATGGGGGCCCACCTTTTTGGAATAACCCACTACAAACTGTATTCAATACTAGACCATTTAATGAGGTTGAAAGACCTCTATGGAAACTTATCTGGTGTTTCAATAGGATGCCCTTCAGTTCTGCCCACTTCTCAAGCTCCTTTAGGACCAAGCTTGCAAATATTTCTCCATATTCCTCAAAAAAAGAGATTGGACGGTAATTGGATGGATCCAAGTGATCACTTTTTTTTTATAGATGGGTACAATAATAGCTCTCCTCCATGACTCAGGTTGTTTGCTGCTTACTATCTTTGCAAAGAGAACGGGCAGTAAGCAGGATCAAAGATCCAGATCATATTTTATGATCTGATTAATCAGACCACTGGGGCCCGCAGCCCAGGAAGTTGAAGATTTTTTTATTAATTCTAGTATCGCATCTGGCAAGACATTTAACTCCCAAACTACTACTGTACTATGTAGAATCTTCAAATTCTTCAATGCCCCATAAAGTTTTAATAAATGATCCACCCATACTTTTTCCTGTATGACCTCACCTTTTCTGGCACTCTGAGATGTTTCAGTAGAATTAATTATTGACCTGAAATTGTGCAAGGTCTTCTGAACCATTGCTTTTAACATCGAGTCCCCGTCCTGTTGCAAGCACAAGTACCTATTAGATTTTAACCAATTTCTGTACTTATTTCTTAGGGTTTTTACATCCCAACAATATTCATGCTCATCCTTTTTATTTGTTTTCAGCTCCCTAAAGGCTTTCCTCAATTCTCTTTTCTTCCCAGGTTCTCTCATCAAAACTATGATTATGGTTGGGGATGACTTGTTTACCCCTCTCACCTGGGGGATTTCAATACCATAGAAAGCTTAAAAAATAATTGGGATCACAGATTCTTTTTAGATCATTCTCATTTAACGGGTTGGTGATGTAATCAAGAGAATTAATGAGATTCCTTCCCCTCTCTGAAATGGTGACAACTTCTTCTTCCCACTATTTGCACACACTGCGTGTAAATATAATTTCTCCCTAATCTCAGTGGTTTGAGCAATAACTCCTTTTAAGATTTTGTGATCACCTGGATACTCACTATTAATGGAAAAATGCGTGCACTGTTCAAACAGGTTCTTGGAAAAAAATAAGTGATCTATTGGCGAGGAACAATCATCATCCTTGATGTTCCCAACCTATGAGTATGTCCCATTCTGTCAGGAAATTATGCCAATTCTTCCCATTAGGCATTGGTTCCTTACTTAATACCTTTCCTAAACACCTTAATTGAATGTATTGAGAATTCAAATCCCCTATTAGAATGAAACCATAGGAGGGAAAGCTAACACAGATACTGAAAAGCAAATCTGACAAGGAGTGCTGAAAATCAAATAACGTAGAACATGGGGGGTTCCAATAGATATTAACTATTCTACTGGAATAGTTAATCTATTCCAATAGCAATAGTTAATAGGAATATTGAATAATAGATAGTATTCTATTATATATTAACTATTCTATGCATGCACCCAGTACCTTATTCTACTTTCACCACAAGAATATCCATGGTAGAATTGCACAACATCTCTGAAGAACCAAAAATTGAGTTTCTACAGGCTATCAATAGCCCTCCTGACCGTCTTCCCACACCCTAGCCAATTGACAACTGATGATAAACTGAGAAACCGTCTACATTGAAACCAGATTTCAACCATGTTTCCTGAAAGATGATTAAGTCAAACTGGTCAAAATGGTAAAAAATGTAATCCCTCCTTAATTTGTTTCTAAAAGAACTGGAGCCCTTCGTATTCCACCCTAGCAATTTAACATTTTGCTTGGCTTGAGAGGTTTCTCTGGCAGCCCCAGTTTTTGAAAGATTTGGGATATCATTTCTGGCACCAAAGCCCAAACATTTGTATTTGGTTCAAACTTTTGTGACCCAGTCCCCTTTGTTAGTTTCTCTCTCCTTGTTGAAACCCTGCTTGGGTAATTCTGAATAGTTTCCACTTGCCTGTTCATTTTATTGGTGGGTTTACTGTTCATTTTATGAAGCATCTAGATCCAACAACTCCATACTTGCTGCCAAAATAGTATTAATACCCAACCTTGATTTGACTCCCATTTCCACAATGTCTGTACATTGGATGTGTGGAAATCAAATGTACTCAATGTCGACCGAGGAAAATAGTACAAGTTCAGTACACCTTTAAATACAGATAAGATTGTGCTCTGATTTAACAGGACCTTGCTTTAATGATGACACTGCACTCTCCGAAGCCTCATTAAACATGATCTTATATTGCTCAAGTCAAGTAATCGGGCAGTTCACCTGTTGTTCAGTTCCACAATGTTTATCTTTTTCTCTATTCTGTTCGAAAATGTGTACCAACAGAAATGTTTTGAATTGGGTCCTCTGCGGCCACAGCCAGGTTTCCAGAATTTAGAGATTCATCCTTGGAAGCTTTCATTCCAGATTTCGCTCTTAACAAGATGGCTGTAATTTGTCTTGGTTTGTACTGTGTTCCTGTTGGAACTCCCAACAGTTATCGCAATGATCTCTGCTTCAGATGCCAATGGTTCGGAACTTGGTTGCTTCTTTACTTTTTTTCCCCTTTTGTCAGAACTTTCTTCAACACCACCCCCTTTGCTACCAGTACCCTTGTTGATTGATCCTTTTTCTCCACATTGAGTTAATTTGATCTTTTGGATGAACTGTGTGGCTTCAGACTTCCTAGTCTTTTTACTTATTTGATGTTTTGTTTCCCCCGGAGTCTCAGAAGTCGCCAGATCCCCCAACAATTCCATCCACTGTCTTTTCCACTTCTTTTTGGTTTTCCCATTTGGCTTAGGGATTAACTCAATTATTTTCTTCCCGGAATCTTGTTCTTTAGATTGCAATGGTGGACTGTATCTGTACCCATACAGCCCCCCCCCCTTTATTTTCCCTTTTTCTGCACTTATCAGTCTTACCCAGTCTGCTGCCATAAACACAGCACTTGCCACTTGCTGGCTGCACTACCACTGTTTATTGCCTCCATTTTCTATTTATTTTTTATTTATTTTCATTTATCTGCTCTGCACTTTCCACTCTCCCCGTTCCATGCACTTTTCCCCTTTCCCATGCACTTACGCGTTCTCAATGTCACTGGGCCTAGTAAGATCGTTGTTGTATTGTGTTCTCCCCTGCTCCCCTCCCTTGCCTAGTCGCGCTCTGAAACACTTGTGTACGAGCGCGATACAAATAAAATATCATATCATAGAACTTGGTTTTAGATTTCTTTGGTAATCTTCTTCTGTAATCTGTGCCAAACGCACACATTCCTCCATTGTAGATGCTGACAAAGGTGTGTCATCCAAAAGGTTGGCAGAGCCTTCCGGGGGCACTTTGTCCAATACTAGGGTGCACCTAGTATGATGTGAGAAATGACCTCCTAGGTTCGTATCCCTCAATATCTCACTCAATGAATTTCATTCAGCATTCACTCCCTCCCGAAGCCCCTGCAAGAATGTACGTTTTCCCGATTGTTGTTTATTATCTTTTCTGATCTGTGTCAGGGCATCCCCAATGGTGGAGTTCACTGTGGACTTTACGCCCACCAATGTGGTTTGACTCTCATCCATGTCTTTGGTTAATTCCAACAGGATTCCTGTGTTTTGCTGAACTTCACTTCTTAATGTTTCAAAAACCTTGACCAAAGAGGTCAATATAAATTTCAGAGCGGACAGCGTGGGGATTGATTCTGCAGGTACATTGCTCCCCTGGATATCCTTTGGTTGATTACTTTGGCGAAGCTCTCTTTCTGGAGTTCTTTTTAAGTTTTGATTCCCCTCATTTGTGACCTGTCGAAAGCCTGGAATGGCATTGAGTTCAATCAAGGAGTCCAGAGAGACGTGGGGGTCGATGCTACCTTCCCTCTCCTCGACCCTCAATTTAGGGTTTATTAGGTGTGTTGTATTAGAGTTATTTCTCTCCCACCAGGAACGGGGATACTCATCAATTTCCACCTGGGTAGCATCATTCAAACTATGAGTCCTTCTTGCTGGTGAGACCTTGGCTATGGTGTTTTTTAAAGTAGTATCTGTGAGGGTATATTCGATATTTGTTGCCAGAACATCAGTCAGGGATAAATGATTTGGTGTGGAAACTGTTATAGTTGCAATTCCATTCACTGTTGTATCCTTATTCCTGACACTGCAGGGACTTGGTTGTCGACAACAACATTACTCTCGGATGGATTGAATCTACAGCAATCAGTATGTTGAGGTTTAAAGATGGATTTGCTGGGATTTACTGAGTTTTTCTTGGCCATGTAATATCTTCCAATTCCGGTGCCCTTAGATCATCTCCTAGCACCCCGCTTCTTGGATTATATAAAGGGTCATCATAGGGATAACCTAAAGGAATATACACAGTCCATTTACAACACTTGCAAGAATAAACAAATGACTCAGGAACCCACAAAACAAATAGCTGGGTATATCCAAATAAGCAGCTCAAAAGCTTGAACAAGCCTGCAGTCACTGCTTCTGTCAATTACAGTTAGTAACAGTTATTGTCCAGCTGTGTGTTCTACGCCTAGCAGCTCAAAGGCTAAGACAAGCCTGCAGTCGCTGCTTATTACCAAAACAGACCAGAGGCAGTTAAAGCACCAGTTGCACCACTCAAGGACCCACCCAACCCGCCACTCAAGGGCCCAAGTTGCGACACTGTTCTTCTGACACTTGCGGCACTGAGTAATAAGTAGAATGAATTAAACAACAGTAACAGTATTCTGCCACCATGACTCCTTGGCTCCTGCCGCAAAACACACAAATTTGATGTCCAGCAAAGAAAGACTGACTGTCAGTTCCGCTGCAAACCACACTCTGTCGCCACATTCCGTGCCACGCTATCGCGCTCTGAGGAGTTTTTAAAGTAGTGGCAAGTAAGCAAATGTTGAAGATCCACCTCCAAATCAGTCAATACAGTGCTATGGTTCACCAAATTCTCGGGAGCCTCAGGATGTTTAGGAAAGATTGTCTACTTGTCATGCATCCACACACACTACGCCTCGCTCCATGCATTACAGACACAAGCATGCGTTCAGGCACCCGAACAACAGATGCTCACTCTAGCATGCATCTATCCACACACACTGACCTGCAATGTCCGTCTTGGTGGTTGTTTCCTCAGTGGTGCTTGGACACCAGATGGACAGGGATATGTGATGGACAAGGATGCTGGTGTTCCTTGGGTGCCGCCATGTTTTGGGGTCCACGCATGTCCGGTGGTCCAGCTCCCGAGTTCTGGTATTCGTGTTATTAGAGAGAATACGCTGGTTGGCGGAAACGCCAACTAGGAATCATGAAGCCTCACTCCCGTAGCGTGGGAGAATTTAAACCCCTTTCCCTCGGACCACAGCGTGTCCTATTGTGCTCTGACAGCACCATTTTAGTAACTTTCCTTTTATTTCCTTGTTCCTATCTTGCCTGCCAGCCTGCCTACCCTATCCTGCTTCTAGCCCAGAGCCTGTCTACCTTACCCTACCTACGTGCCTTCCCCTCCTTGCTTGCATCACACTGCCTGTCATCGTTGATAGCCTGACTACCTGCCTTCAGATGTACCTAGCCCGTTCTCGTGCCTGCGACCTACCTTATCCTGCCTCGCCTGCCTGTTCTGCCTGCCAGTCAGGCATCCTCTCCCTCTTCGCTCTTCTTTTTAGCCATAACCACCAACCAGTCTACATAGTCTATTCTGCTACCTGCCTGTTCCTCTTCTAGTCCTGCCCTGAACCTTCCTTTTAGTACCTACTTCACCTGGGAAACTTCTGGAGATCATCCTACCTCCAGCTAACCAACACCTTGTTTTCCTTATGAGTATCTGCACTTTCCTCACACCATGCTAATACAGGTGAAGCTCTCACATGATGTGTGGATTCGGGGCGACAACACAGGCTCTCACCTTCCTGGAGGTGCTGAGCTGATTCGCCACCCTGAAAATGCAGATCCAGCCCAGTCCAGTCATGATGGATTATAGAAAGTGCTCAGGTATGCAACGGCAGTATGGCACCATCCTTGACACTACTTCCTGTATAGTTGGGGTCATTGCTTTTTCCAGGATCCCATTGGCAATGGGTTCTTCATCTCTCACAGTAAAACTATGGGCTACTGAATTGCCCTCCGTTAGTCTGGATCTATGACCTCTGCGGTGACATCAAGAGAGTATTGCGAGGCTAAGCCTAAGGTAAGCTGCCTTGGTGAAGGAGAGACACTAATTTCCGGGCAGAATCAGCCTCCTTTCTCTATTATGCATTTCTATCTCTTTAGCACTGAAGAAATCAAACCCAATAGACAGGGGAGAAGCCTTTTCTGGTAGTTTTGCTGTGGGATTAAGGCTTCTCACTAACAGGGGTCCCAACCATGTTTCGTGTTGTTTGAATCCCACTTCTGACACCACTTGTGGTAAGTCAGACACAGGAGACGGACAAGAAGACATGTTTGCAACAGAATATTTTATTAAAGGAAAGAATGCCTCCTCTAATTCCTATTTCTACGATGAGTTGCCTATTATAAAAAGTAATGAACAAGTGCTTGTCAGGATGTCTTACAAAGAAACTCTGTCCAAAACTATGCTACCCTAACATCTGCCATACCACTCTAAAAAAAAAGGATAACATGAACTTTAGTTTAGAATAAGATTACTTCTCCCATTAGGTTAATTAGTTGTGGCTAGTTTTCTGACCCCCACCAAAGAGTTCTCAATGTCTTCTCTGGCTCTAGGCCTACTATTCAAGTCCAAAAATGTCTCAGTCTTTCTCTTAGCAAAAAGGCCTTGTTATGCAGTTCAAACAGTTCCAGGTCTATCCCGTCTCTCAGGATGCGCTCTACTCTTTAGAGACAACAGGTTCTCTTGATCTGGTTTGGTCGGTATTCACAAAACTGAAAATCGCTCTTGCCCAAGCTTGTGGTAATGTGTTCCTTGTAGCATTTCGGGTAATTCCCCTGCTCGCTCTTGCTCTGGTTGTGGGACTTCTTATCCTCTTGTGGAATATTTTGTATCTTTGCCTGGCCTGTGCTACTCAGCTCTTCAACCTAATTTTATTGATCAATTTTCTCAACCACTTGTGGGGTCTCAGATTCTTTGCCCTGCATGGACTATGGGCTTTCTCAGCCCGATTGTGATTGTCAGTTCTTTAATCCTTTAACCCCCTTGTGAGGTATATGGATTCTCAGCCTAGCATGGGCTATGGACTTTCTCAGCCCTGCTTTGCTGCTCAGTTTTCTCACCCCTCTTGTGTCATCTTGGGATTCCCATCTCAGCATGGGCTTTGGGCTTTCATGGCCCAGCTGTGACTGTCCTGTCTCTCACCCCCTTGTGTGGTATGTGGATCCTCTGTCCGAGGTGGGCTCTGTAGTGGTCTCACTGCACTCCTCCGGCTCCTCATATGATGCTGTGTACCTGCTTTCCAGTGGCAGTGTTCGGTAGGAGCGGTGGTCTCTATGGCTAGTGCTGTTACTCACCGAACCAAGGGTTCCGGAGAGGCAGAGGTGATTGCCAATTCCGGGTTAGGATGGTCTTGATTGAAGAGCCCGGGTTATACCTTAACCCAGGCCTCCTCACTTGAGGGAACTCTTTTTTATGATACACCCCTCTGCGGTAGAAATAGAAACCTGCCAGAGGAACAAATCACACAAAAGAGCGGGGAGAACACACCACCAGCAAACCAGGCTTCAATAAAAGACAAGAAGATTAGCACTCAATAGAGCATCAACAACCCCCTAAGCGGGAAACGAATTTTGGAAGTGTGCCAGAGCAGCCTCCCCTCAAGGACCTAAAAAAGACAGTGGTGAGAATTATCCCCCTGACAGAGATGTGGAAGAAGACTATATAAAGAATGAGAGACTCTTCCTTACCGGGTACAGATTAACTGAAGTGGGAGGTGAGGAATCAAAGAACCGAATCCAAACGACTGGGATAAAATAATAAACAGGAATGGTAGTATGGGAGACTATGCCCGACCGACACGAGGGTCACACTAGAGCCGGGTTGGTGCACAAGGTGTACCTGCAATGCGTCCTGGATGGGCACAGTATCTTATCCAAATTGAGTCTTTCCAGGGATTAAGGATGCTGACAGGTGAGTGTCTGAATAAGAGTTCTCGTAGAGCAGGAGGTGATTCAGATTATGTAGACGGTGAGTATCGTGGAACGCTGGAATTGCAGTATGAGTAAACCAGCTAGTGACTGGAAATCGGAATTCCAATGTGCAAGGAGTACCGGCAATAAAGGTAGAGACAACCCATGTGATGAGTCAAGGAGGACTCTGGAATGCCTAATAGAGCCCGAACAAAACAGGCAGACGTAGCTTGAGTAACGAGCCAAAAGCCGCAAACAACAAAGTCACCAAAATGCTGGGGACAGAAGCGTAGACAGTCCGTAGTGGGAGCCGGGTCATAATTCAAGAGCAACAGTGAATGCTGAGACCGGAGGTAAGGTGTAACGTATCTCAAGCCGTGTCCGAAGCAAGTATGCAAACCGGAGCCGAAACATAAGGGGGAATGTAGTCTGTGACACATGTGCAGGATCAGTACCAGAAATGAGGTCTCAGAGTAACAAGAAAGGCCAGAGGCAGGGTCAATCTGTATATCAAGCCGAGTCAAGGATAAGGAGAATCGATTGGAAAGTATCGGGAATACTGGTATCGGGAAGTTACTACAATCGGAAGCAGCGAGCTTCTGTTCAGTTACGCATTTAAATCATAGCTGGAGGTGGGGCTTATGGCAGCAGTCAGCAGACCTTGCTCCCGTGATGGTGTTGCCGCCGTTGTTTGTTTGTTTATTTATTTAGTATGGCGCGCAAAACCCAGAGGTAACAGGGCGAACAGAGAGCAGGAAGGTAGGATTACATAAAAACTTAGTTGCAGGATAAGGCACACATGAAAAAGAGGCTTAGCATTACATTGCGGGGAATGTGCATATATACATATAGTTAATAAATTGCTTACATATTTACATATTTAGTGCTGTGCATAGAGACAGTACGGTTGAACTTACATATTTACATATTTAATGCTGTGTATAGCAGTCCGGTTTGAGCAAAGGCATGGGCAGGTGAGATGGCAGGGTTAGTCATGGGGATCTTTGGACCGCAGCCAGGTGAGGATGTTTCGCCTGAAGCTATAGTAGGATAGGTCTGTCCTAACGTTGAGTGGGAGGGCGTTCCAATGTTGGGCTGCCAAGACAGGGAAGCTACTGCCGCCGGTTTCCTTTTGTCTGAAATTGAGTACCTGCAGGCAGTAGGAGTTAATTGATCTGGTGGCCGGGTGGAGGTTTTTTTCTTTTTTCTGGATGCGAGATAGTGGGGGGGGCTGCGTTGTTTAAGTATTTGAAAGTGAGTGATGCCGTTTTGAGAGAGATACGGTGAGAGATTTTGAGCCATTTGTGTTCTCTCCTTTTGTTGGAAATGTGTTCCTTAGAGGGTAGGTTAAGGGCTGTTCTGAGAGCGTTATTTTGTAGTGTCTGTAGGTTGGTTATGTATTTGTTGGCTCCTAGGTACATGGCATTACAATAGTCAAGTCTGGATAGTATTAGGGCATTGGCAATGATGATGCAGCTAGCCTGGATGAGGAAGGCTCTACTTGCCCTGATTAGCTTGCATGTGTAGGCGGTAGAGGATGCTAGTGAGTTGACTTGTTTTTTTAGTGACATGGTTGCATCAAGGTGAAAGCCTAGCGTTTTCACTGTTTTGGCCACTGGGATGGTGTTGCCATCAATGTTGAAGGCCTTATAATTGGAGCTGAGTTTTTTTAGAGTAGTGTTGGATCCGAGGAGCAGGATTTCGGTTTTCTCATCATTCAGGCATAAGCTGTGTGTGGCCATTCATGCCTGAATGATGAGATATATTTTGTTTACCAAGGCCGTATCTGAGTCGAAGTTGCCCGAAAGGGGTATGAGGATCTGGGTGTCATCTGCATAATTAGTATATGAGACACACAGTCTGTCCAACTTGTCAAATAGGGGCTTGGTAAAAATGTTGTAGAGGGTGGGAGAGACGCAGGAACCCTGGGGTACCCGGCAAGTTATTTTGATGGGGTCTGCTGAGGCTAGGGTAGAGAAGACCCTCATGTTTTGATTGTCCAAGTGTCCAAGAATGATTGGATCCAGGCTATGGCCTCTTTGAGAAGTGGGCAGCTGAGGCCAGGTGTTCGCACAGGACTGCGTGATCCACTAGGTCGAACGCTGCCGACAGGTCGAGGAGGAGTAGCATAGCGGTGTTCCCTTTGTCGTTGATCTCATTGATCTGGGTTTTAAGATCAATTAGGGCTGTCTCAGTACTGTGCTGTGGTCTGAAGCCCGATTGGCGGGTGCCTAATAGTTTGTGAGTTTCAAGAAATTACTGAATTTGTAGGTATGCTACTCTGTCTATTATCTTTAACAGGAACGGCACTGTGGTGATGGGCCTGTAATTGGTGGGAATAGCAGGGTCTAGGGTTTGCTTCTTGAGGAGAGGCAAGACCCAAGATTCTTTGAGGTTGCTTGGTATGGAGTTGGAAGAGAAGGATGAGTTGATCAGCTTGGTTATAAAGGGGGCTAGGTCCCTGGCAGCATCCTTGATTATCTGGGGAGGGCAGTTGTCGCCTTTGCAGTTAGATGGTTTAAGTGAGGCTATAACTCTTTCTGTTTCTGGGATAGATATTTTGGTGAACCTGAAGAGATTCTAGGCTGGAGGGTTGGTTATTTTGGCGTGGTAGCTGGGAGATGCTTCATTGGTGGTGAGGGAGTCTTTTTTTAATAATAATAATAATAATAATAATAATAATTGGGCATTTATATAGCGCTACGAACCCTCAGGTATCTGAGCGCTGCTTATTATTACCCACGGTGTGTGGTGCTCATTTATCGACCTCGGAAGGATGAAAGGCTGAGTTTGGCCCTGCCGGGATTCGAACCTGCGTTAACAGGCTCTGCACGGATGTCAAAGCGAGCGCTCTACTCGCTGTGCCACTTGACCGGCTTTAGTGCGATTTTAGTTTGGAGAGTTTTGATTTTATTAGTTAGGGCGTTTTGGACACTGGTGCACCATGCTTTGTCCTTGATTATATTGTCTGGTGAGGGTATGGGGGATTCTAATTCCCTTAGTATGGCAAAAAGTTCTCTGGTGTTGGAGCTAGATTTTTCGATTCTTTCATTGAAGAGATTCTTTTTTGTGAGTAGAATTTCTTTTTTATAGCTGTTTGCAAAAAGTTTAAGTTGTGATTTGTTCTCTTCAGTAGGGGAATTGCGCCATTGGGTTTCAAGTTTCCTTTGTGCAATCTAAGTTCTTTCAGATGTGGGGTGAACCAGGTGTTCAGATGGACTTGTTGTTTACTCTTTTGCAGTTTAAGAGGGGCAATGATATCTAGACCTTTCTTTATGGCATTGTTGTAATTTTCTACTAGACACTCTGGATTTAGGTTGTCGTGAAGATCATTGAGGGTTGTCAGTAGTAGTGGTAGGAGGTTGTCTGGGGTTATATTTTTTTTTGCTCTAGTGAGCAGTGGTGGTGCCATGATTTTTTCTTGATTGACTTCTTTATTGAGAGATAAAGTGAAGTCAATGAGGTGATGGTCTGTCCAGTGTTGGGGAGCGGTTTTGGTGATGACGGTATCGCAGGGTGGCGATCCAGTCCAGGGTCCTACCTTTATTATAGGTGGGGGTGAGCACTCTTTGGATTAGGCCGTGTTCATCTAGCATGTTGGCTATGGCTTGTGCTGGTTTGTCATCAGGGTCATTTAACCCAAGGTTCAGGTCACCTAGCAATAATATTTGGGAGGTGTCTTTTATATTGTTAGCTAGGAGGCTGGATAGGTCTGCTTCGAATGAGCCAATGGGGCCAGGTGGCCTATATACTAGATAAATGGTTAAGGTGCGACAGTTGGAGATAGGCAGTTTGGCTACTAGGAGCTCGCAGGATTTGAGAAGTGCTTGAGGCAGTGGTCTTAGTTCGAGGTTTGATTTAGCTATGATGGCTAGGCCACCTCCTCTATTGTTGGGCCTGTCCATTCTGATTATTTGGTAATTTTCTGGAATGGCTATTGAAAGTGCTGGGCCTGCTGCTTAATGCAGCCATGATTCGGTGATTGCTAGGAGGTCGAGATTGTTTGAGGATAAGGTGTCTGCTATTTCTGTGGCGTGGGCCACTAGCGATCTCGCGTTGATCAAGGCTCCGGATATAGTGGTAGAGTTGGGTGTGTCCTGGATTGTTATAGGGATGAGTTTGGGTTGGGTGGAGTTGCAGCAGCGTGTGGTTTGGTTCGGGCGGGTTTTAGTGTGTTGTGAGGTGGGTCTCTTGTTATGGTAGATAGGCTCGTAGAGGCGGGGTAGTCTGGCGGGGTAGTCTGGCTCGTAGTCTGGTGTTTATTTCTAAGGTTGGAAAAGGTGCATTTTCTGCAGGGTACATAGTTATGGCAGCAGTAAAGATGGCAAGGTGTAGTAAGGGTATGAGGAGGTATGGTAGGGTGGCTGTTTGGCTCTTACTAAGGTACATTGTAAAATTTGGATCTGGGATCAGCGACAGTAGTGTGGATCGAATATTGTATAGCGGGGCTATTCTGGCTGTAGCGGTAGTAGATGGGAGCGGCAACTAACGTCAGGTAAGGTCTAGTGGTGATTGTGGCAGCAGCAGTAGTAGTTAGGTGCAAACTAGTAATATCAGGTAAGGCACAACAATTGGTATAATGCAGGCAGTGTTTTAGATTCAGAGGCCTAAGACCTTGGAGAGTTCTCAGTGGAAGGGGTTCACCTAAATTAGAAATCACGCTCGGGCACAAAGTGGCATGTGCAAACAGATGCAGTTAGACAAAGGGTTCACCTAAAATCAGAGATCACACTTAGGCTAAAATTGTGAACAGATGCAATTAGACAAAGGGTTCACCTAAATTAGAGATCACACTCAGGCTAAAAGATGGCATGTGCAGACTTCACAGTAAAGGCGAGCGAGTGACAACACAATCAATGTAGTCTGTTAGCGACCATAGGGCACAACACAAATCAAATGAGGTCTATTAGCGACCATAGGGCACAAAACAAATCAAATGTGGTCTCTTAGCGACCATAGGGCACAACACAATCAAGGTTATCATATAGTGGGGTAGCGTTCAAGGGTTCCAAGTCGTGCTTAAAGCTATAGAGCTAGGGTGGTATGTGTGAGACCAGTAGTAGTGTGTCAGAGAGCAAGTCTATAAGGCACGAGCTGGCAAGTTGGGGTGTTGTTACAATTACAATTGTACAATTACAACAGGTACAATTACTGTTTCTACTACATGTGGCAGTAAAAAACAGGCTAGATGCCGTTTGCTAGTGAGGGCCCATGTGGGTGCCCAAGCACTATAGGAATGAGAAGAAACAGGCATGCTGCCGAAATTTGGAGTACAACTAGGGGAGGCATATGGCCTACCGTGCATCTGGCAGGGCCCGCGGCCATCGATGCTAGAGCCTGCTACTCCTGCAGTGGATGGGGGGATCTCCTACTCCTCTAGACTTCAGTTGAGACATTGGCACAGAGAACATGCTTTGAGTATGAGGACGGGCAGAGTAGGGCGCTCCAGCGCGCGAACAGGGGGCAAACAGGGGCCTTTGTATGGGCCTTAGTTGTGAAGCCGGCGTTTCCGCCTGCCGGCGGAAGTGGAGCGGTAAAAAGAAGCTTCTGTTGCTCAGCAGCGAAGCCACGCGGCCAGAGCCTCGCTCTGGTGCTGCGATGCGCCCGCCATTACGGAGTCAGGCGGAAGAATCTGCCAAGGTCAGGCGATTCACTCGATGCAGTGCGCTTCGGTTTCGGGTGGAAATAACGGCGTGCGACTGCTGCAGTTGGATGTAGGTGTGCTCAAGGCGCATACCTATATGGTACTGATGAAAATACCTCACCCTTGAGGATTTCTGTGTGACCGGGCAATCCGGTGCACAGCTGATCCGTGTGTAGTTGGAGCCGCTCCTGGGCTCTCGAGAGGCTGGGGCTCCTACCCTCCTCCGTGGTGTGCTGCAGCGATGATGTGAAGGCAACAGTTCTCTGCCCTGTCAATGTAGCTGCTGCCCGCTTCCAGGGCAGCTTCCAATGATGGAAAAAATGGTGGTGATTCTCGTTTTGAGCGGTCCCAGAGGCCGAGAAACGGGAGATGTAACAAGTGCAGACCTGCACTCTCAACTTTGCTGCAATCTGTGCGGTCAAGTCTCTCGCAATGCTTCTTCCTGTCCTGGACTGATGGGCCTTTGAGGTCAGGTAGGAAGGACACCAGCACAATGCTTCTGGCGTGGCTTTGCTTCCTTTCTCAGCAGCTCAGAGCACCTCAGGCTCCCTGTCTTTGTTGAAGCAACAACGTTCAATGGCGTTCCTTGGCCCTCCACCCACTACACTGTCTGGCTGGCTCTTCTTCCAGGCTCCTCATGTGAGGGAGTCACTCCCTTGTTTGCGTGGCGGCGCAGGCTGGCATTTATCGCTCTTCTGCTGTTTTGTCCTTGTGTTTGTGTCCAGCGTCCTTTATGTTCCTCCCTGGAACTAAATGGGAGATTCCAATGGTTCTGGTCTTCATGAAAGGGCAGCAACAAATGCAGGTCAGACACCAAGGCATCCTCTTTTAAGGGGCCCTACACATTACTGTCCTGTCTAATTCCCATATAACCAACAAACACTTGGGATTCTGAAGTAAAGGCGGAGTCTGGCAGAGTCTGAGGAGTGACCAGGAGTGTTCAGTGACTCTTCGCTTTCTACTGCTGCTGTGGGAGTGTCTCCAGCTTAAAAACTGCCTCTCCCCGCGGAGCGGGCGCGGAGTCTGGCAGAGTCTGAGGAGTGACCAGGAGTGTTCAGTGACTCTTCGCTTTCTACTGCTGCTGTGGGAGTGTCTCCAGCTTAAAAACTGCCTCTCCCCGCGGAGCGGGCGCGGAGTCTGGCAGAGTCTGAGGAGTGACCAGGAGTGTTCAGTGACTCTTCGCTTTCTACTGCTGCTGTGGGAGTGTCTCCAGCTTAAAAACTGCCTCTCCCCGCGGAGCGGGCGCGGAGTCTGGCAGAGTCTGAGGAGTGACCAGGAGTGTTCAGTGACTCTTCGCTTTCTACTGCTGCTGTGGGAGTGTCTCCAGCTTAAAAACTGCCTCTCCCCGCGGAGCGGGCGCGGAGTCTGGCAGAGTCTGAGGAGTGACCAGGAGTGTTCAGTGACTCTTCGCTTTCTACTGCTGCTGTGGGAGTGTCTCCAGCTTAAAAACTGCCTCTCCCCGCGGAGCGGGCGCGGAGTCTGGCAGAGTCTGAGGAGTGACCAGGAGTGTTCAGTGACTCTTCGCTTTCTACTGCTGCTGTGGGAGTGTCTCCAGCTTAAAAACTGCCTCTCCCCGCGGAGCGGGCGCGGAGTCTGGCAGAGTCTGAGGAGTCCGAGGAAGTCCGTGGAAACCGGGGTGCGGCTATAGACTCCCCTGGCCTCTTGCTTACAGTACCCATCCCCGTACTCATCTCCGCTTTAGTCCCTGCCATAATGCGAACAAGCGCTCTTATGGCTCTGGAGAAAGGAAAGATCGTGAGTAACGCTGTAAAGACCCGAGCCCAAAGAAAGCGTGTGCGCGAACCGGCATGCCCTGACTCCGAACATTCATGGCTTTCAGCGGAGTCCTCGGAGGCGCTCCACACACCTGTCTCTGTTGTCTCTGTTGTCACAGTTGTCTCTGACTGCATACAGTCCAAGAACCAAGATGAGCGTCTGACGCAGCCAGCCGCGAACTCGACATCTACGCCTAGCGACAACGACAACGACAACGATGAAAAGATAGTAAGTGATTGTGTGGTTACTACTTCACGAGTGGATCGAGATCTTCTTCCTCAGTCCTGGCAAATGGGAGGTGCGGCAGAGGTATTGGGGGCTGAGAGAGTGGCTGTGGCACCTGCTCTACAGTCGTCTACTGACAGTGTTATTGCCCAGCCCAGCTCTACAAAAATGATCCCACCCCAGGCTTTCACATCCCGCTCCCCGCATCAAAGTAAAAGTGATGCGATCCTTGACAAGTGCGCTAGTTCACATGAAGTACAGTCCATTCCGATGATTATGCTTGAATCGGCCCTAACACACGGCCCTTTTGATTTTCCAGCCAGTACTGCATTAAATGACATGAGTTCAACGCGTTACGACCCTGCTACCACGCAAACGCCTTCTTGTCAACTCACTGGTGCGAGGCCCGGAGCCCAGGTGCTCCATGTGATTACCGGTGATTGTGATGCAGTAGATGCTCGAACACAAATAGAAGCAAGCAATGGTTCCCCACGCACACGATTCTACAGTGCACATGAGAAGTTGCTACCTTCGCCAGTGTTTCCACTAAACACGTTGTACGAAAGTAGTGCGCCTGACATAGCGCTCACACCCAATGAAGTGTTCAACCCGGTTCAAAAATTGGACTCACAATCCTTTGCTTGTGACTCCCTTGCAAATGCTGAGGGAGTGAGGGTGCTGATTCCACAAGAAAAAGACCCAATTAACCGCAGAAACTCCCTAGAAGTGGTTAATAAACTTTTAATGGACCTTAAGCACTTGAACAAAAGTAGGTTGAATAACTCGGCAATAAAAAACTGCCTGCCAGGGGCTACAACCCCTACGAGAGCGTCCCATAACCTTGTGGACGGGGTGCCTCCATCAGTGTTGCTGGCTAAAAGTCCCTCGCGGAGCCTCCTTACGACCAATTTGATCGAAAGAAGAAGGAGAAGTAGACGCTCGAGTGGTTCACCGAGCATTCTATGCTCACAGAAGAAGCCCGCTATGGTGATATCGCAAAATGACCCATCGTCTAACTCACATCAATGTATGCATGGACCTTCAAGCGTGAGTTCGCAATCTGAAGACAAGTCAGATTTGTCTTCATCGGACTCATCCTTAATGGAGCGCCCTTTTCCCAAAATTAGACGATTTCCAGTGGGCAAAAGACAATCCAAGGGCCGTACAATGGATTGCTCTGGTAACGCACGCTATACTCCAAGTATGCAAGAGCTTCAAAGTATCATCATGTCATCAACCACAATTGCCTTGGCGCCTTTTCTAAAAATGTACGAACATATAAACGACAACATAAAAGACCTAACAGCTTCGCTCAGTGGTGTTTATGCGAAGATTGCTGAACTGGAAACGTCTCAAACGACTCTAAAGAACTCATCCCTACACACTAACAAACAAGTGGAACTGGCATTAGTTGCTTTAACAGACAGTAACAAAAATGCACTCTTAGACAGAAAACTACTGGCTGAAGTGGCTAAACAGGCTCTACACCTTTTTCAACAAAAAGCCGACAATCCTGGTTATATTGAAGTTCTTGAAGACCGAGATGTACAGAGCCCTCGAACCTCAAATAATTCTGTAGTTTGTTCATCTTCTCGGATACCTGTAGCCACGTGTGCCCAGATTGCAGAAGCCACTGCTCTTGATCGCAGGAGAAACGCAGATAAGCTGGCTAATATTGAAAAGGCGACAGCTGAAGAAGGTCAAGAGCATTCTTTGTTGTTACTTGTTCCACGTGCTTCTGGCCCGCAAACGGCCGACCTTGACCTCTCCACCACTGACTTGGCTCCATCTGACTCGACCAATTTTCAGGCTATTTGCCTGGAAACTCAAGCTGTAGAGAACTTGGCGCTTCATGATCCTCAATTGGCTGCCTCGTCAAATCTAAATCTTGGTTCTGTTTATGACATAGAGGTACCGGTCGATGCACTAAACTCTGAAACCGACGCTGCTGTTGCAGTTTTTGACATATTTAAACACCCTACAAGCCGGTCTATCTCTGGCTCGAAAACTGCAAACTGTAGAAACAACGAACCTAAAAAATCAAAAAACATGCCCATGAAAAAAAGGAACCGAGGTAATGATCCCAGGAAATTCTTGCGCAACCTAAAAACTTTGAATGTAACTGTCAACAAAACAACTCTAAAAAATAAAAAAGACGCATGTGAATCGCTGTCAAATGTTACTACCATCGATCTGGATCCGGCCATCGAACCGATAATCGATTTACGCGGTATTTCGGAGGAGTTGTTAAACATATCGACATATGAGGATGAAGTAGCCACGAAAGCGAACGAGACTGCGGAGCACAATCCGTTGTCGGTTATCCCCCTCGTGGTATCTAAACAGATTGACAACACCACAGATCCCTCGAACGCAGTTTGTCCCCAAATAATCAATCAGCCTGACATCGGTTTACATCTGCCTGGCCTCAATTCCATTCTGCCCAAAAAGCCGGCCCGGAAAGCTTCAAGAATTATATCTTTATGTGAAGTAACTGGGCCAACTTCAACTTTAACAGATGACATGAACAGCTGCTCTAAACCATTCATGACGCTCGAGGAGAAACGCCGGAAGATCTGCAATCAGTGTAACAAAGATCCTCCGAAATCGAAAGATCTAGAACCTCAATCTTCTTTCAATCTTTATACTAGCCAGCAACCATCCAAAGCCTTAAAGTCTGTTCCTTCAGGCACTAAAGTACAAGACCTTATTCAGATGAACCCGTCGCAACTCAGGGCCATGGGGGTTCCACAAGGAAATCCTACATTGAAAAATCAATCAATAAAAGAACCCCCTACGAGTAACTATCCGAAGAAGGCGTCCTCTTACCACCAGGTACTATTGGAACGTATTGACTCTGCTGATGACTTGATAATGAATCGCCACAATGTTCTGTGGCTATGTCATTTGGTCCCAAGTCTGCGGGCTATTGAATCTGGTGACTTGAAAATTGTAGAATTCCTCGAGGAAACCAAAAACGATGCAGTTATTCTACACGTTCAATCAAAAATCATAGCTGATACATTGCTCCAAGCCGGTCCGGTGTTAATGTCGCTAGGTTTTGACATCTCACTAGTCCCAACACGGGCCCCAGCAGAGACATTGGGTGAAGCTGCGAACCCGATAGAAGCGGGCAGAGACGATAAAATTCCACCAACGCGCTCAAGTGAGCGGGCTCTTGCAGCCTCGCACTTAAGCTCATTACCCCTGGTACAGAAGACTTGGAAGCCGATGATTGAGACACCTAGTCAAAACAACATCAAGATTACAATCCAAGGAGCCAGCCAAGTGCACCGAACTGAAGACCGGCCAGTGTCTGACCCCTCATCCTTGGCGCAAGGGAACGACTGGGCGTGGGTTGCTGAAACCTTAAATAACACCATGCCTCGTTAACGCCAGGCTCTCAGGCACTCTAACAACAAAAAAGCCCTTACTTTGGGCTCCTGGAATACAAGAGGCTTCAGTCATCTGTTTAACACCGCCTGGGCCGAAGATCTGGATCTTATCTGCCTACAAGAAACTTGGCTCTGTGAAAAACCTATTTTGGAAGGGTTTGAAATTGCCTTCACACCGGCTCTCAAACAGACCAGGGGGAGACCGATGGCAGGCCTCCTTGTAGCTGCTAGGATCAACTCTGGTCTCCGGATTTTGAATTCAATTGACATTTCTCCATATATTCAGGTGACTACGGTCGGGGTGGGTAGCTCACCCGCTGGAACCTCGACGTCCATCTGTATTTTTAACCTCTATTGGAATCATGAGGTTCATGGAACTAAAAACTTCATAGACGAAGTTACAAAGTCCTTGGATGAGTATATGGAAGCCGGCCCCCCTCACGAGCTGATACTCTGTGGAGATCTTAACATCGACTGCTTTAATCATTTGAACGAAACAGGTTACAAGAAGACCGGAAACAACTTAGAACTCCATCCGGTAACCCAATGGTGCCTAGAAATGGAGGTCCGTGACATTATGATGCTGAATGGTCAAACGCTGGGTGATATTCCCGCTGCTCCCACTTGGCGTCGAGGCAAACTCAAGTCCACCTTGGACTACATCTTTGTATCCAGTAGGATTCATATGAGAACGACTAGTCTGTTTGTTCAATCAATGCAGCACAGTGACCATGATATGGTGGTCTTGACATTCACGGAAACGGTTGAAAACCCTCGAGATCTTTGGGCCTTTCATATCAGAACAGGAACTGGTAGGATTCGTTTAAATCTGGACTCCTCTGAAACAAGTAACATCTTGAGGGGTCTCCAGACCTCCGATTCTACGGATTACGACTATTTGCTAACTCAATACCGTGAATGCAGGACCTCAATGGGCAAAAGTCTGTTCTCTCCGAAGCACAAATTCGACCTCGAGGTGCAACAACGAAAACGTCTTCTACGTTGGCAGATAAGATCGGCCCGTAAACAAGTACCCAGTATTGCCCATGGCCTTGTGAGAAAATTTAAACAACACCATAAGAACTGGCTCAAGTCTCATAAGTGTATCATGCTGCAGAATGACGCGGAGTTAATGTTATCAAAAATGAAGAGCTCAAACGCCGCTGAATACTGGAGACTGATAAATGACAATCTTGCGCCTCAACATGCTCTTCAGGCCAATTTGGTTGCTGAGGCTGAGTGGGTATCCTTTTATGCAAACCTTTTCTGCAATAACAACGAGGTCGCTGCTTGGAGGCCTCCCGTACTACCACATTGGGACCTGGTCTTCGACTACGAGGATATATTGAGAGTCATTAAGAACTTGCACAATTCAAGAGCCCCTGGTCCTGATGGCCTAACGAATTTCACGCTCAAGCTTCACCCTGAAACATGGACCACCTTTTGTGAGTTACTGTTCAAAAGGATTGCCATGAACTGCAAGACTCCCGTGTCCTGGAAATCAGCAGTGATTATACCCATTTTCAAAAAAGGCGACCGCCGCAATCCAAAGAATTACAGACCAATTGCTCTTCTTGATGTATTGGGCAAGGTCTACTCTACTCTCCTCCAACAAAAACTGATGGAATGGTCAACAAATTGCAATCAGATGGACCCTAGACAAACTGGTTTTGTAAAAGGATTGGGCTGCGGTATTAACCTTTTAACATTAAACCTATTGAAAATGGAAGCATTACGATCCAATGCCAAGATATATCTCGCCTTCGTGGACCTGTCCCAGGCGTTTGACAGTATTAATAGAGATCTACTCTGGTCTAAATTGACCAAATGGAACTGCCCAGCAAGCCTGCTGGCCGCCATTCATGAACTGCACACGAACACGACCATCAGAGTTCGCCTAGACCAAAAGGGCAACCTTTCTTCACCTATTGACACCTTTCGAGGTGTCAAGCAAGGGTGCCCGCTTGCGGCAATCATATTCAATTTGTTCATATCCGACATCAAGGATGTATTTCGTGACCTCCGCACTTTCCCGCCAAAACTACACGGCTCTCATGTTGACTACTTAGTCTATGCAGACGACATCATTCTAATAGACTTAACCCCTATAGGCTTACAGCGCAAACTGAATGCCGTAGAACAATACCTAACAAATAACGGGTTGGTTATCAACAGAGGGAAATGCGAAGTCATGGTCCTTGAAAGACTCCAAGGATTCAACTCGACTCGGCAGAACCTTAAATGGTATGTGAACAAAGAACCCATTGGGCGTGTGTTCAACACTAGATACCTAGGCATGCAGCTAAGTGCTAGCAGAAATGACGCCCCCTGGGTTGATTTAGCCAAGAACAAATGCCGTCAATTGGCATGCCAAGCAGTTTTAATTAACAAAAAATTTGGAAAATTTAGCTTAAGACCCACGCTAATGTTTTTCCAGCAGAAGGTGGTACCGTCTTTGATATACGCTGGCGAAAACGCCTTTGGGTGCGGCTTTGAGGTGTGGAATTCCTTGGAAAACATCTTCTGGTCTAGAGTGCTTAATCTTCCAAAAGGCACCGCCACAGTGTGTATTAGATATGAACTTGGATACATATCTATGCAAGCGAGAGTCGCTTGGAACCTCCTAAGCGTTTTCAGGAAATTAAACGCAAACATCACACTGCCCCAGTTGGACATTTTAAACAATTCACAGTCTGCCAAGGCCCCCTCAATTGCATTTCAATGGAACAAGCTATGCCATGACGTGCTTAGCACGTATGATATCACGATGCAACTGCTGCTTGAAAACCCAGATGCCGCGAAATTAAAGATATGGAGAAATGACTGGATCCAGACCTGTGATAAACGAGCCAATTCTAGGTCTATGCGTGAAGTGCCAGCCGAGGCAAGAGCATATGGATGTGTACCATCGTACTTGGCTTGTTTTCCAGACCAGTGGGTTCGGGCCTCTTATCTTCACTTCAGGTTGAATGTCATGACAACCAAAGAACGCCTTTGCTACTGGTCCCAATCCCCGGACTTGGACCTCACTTGCCGTTTCTGCTCCACCTCTAAGGAAACTCTTAAACATTTAATCTTAATGTGTCCAAAGTTTGAGTCTAAAAGAGCTAATATCTTCAGCCCAATAACAAAGAATTTTCAGTGCCTAACCCGCGAAGACTGGTGGAGAGCCCTGTTTGATGGGTCTAACAGAGGGGTGCTCTATGCCCTGGTTTCTTTCCTTCGCATTATAAAAGACTATCTACGCGATGCCTCGGCGGATTCAACAGTTGGGCCGCTTTCGATGTCCGCAACATAAGCCATGACATAGGGAACCGATGTAGAGATGACGCCTGGCATTGATTGGAGATGAATGTAGAAACTTTGGCTTGTTCTTTGTTTTCTCTCTGTTTTTAAAGGGTTGTAATACAACCTAACAAAAATAAAAGAAAAAAAAAAAAAAAAAAGAAGTAAAGGGGGGGCATAGTAGAACCCTTACTTGGCCTTTCCTTGCCCCCTAAGGGGTTGTCACCCCCAGTGGGATCTTGCTTACTGTCCCCTAGTGGGTGTTAGGCGTGGCAGGCTCATCTCCCTAGTCCCAAAGGGGGTGGCTCCCTAATGGGGGGAAGGGACGAATTCCCTGCATTCGTCACAATCTCCACCTCAGCATCACCACTACATCGATTTGTACCACCTGTTTCTCTTCCATGCCTTCTTCATCGTTTCTTACCAGCCCCAGTTAACTTCCCATTTGGCACCCTTTTTATCACCCTTCTTATTCCTCACAGTAGGTTGGAAGCAACACTGAGAGCTATCACCTTTGGCACCAAATGTTACCAACTCGTCTTAATCCTCTTCAATAATACACTCTGCCTCCGAACATCCTACCTCTCCTCATAATCACTCTTGTTGAATCAGTCTGTTGCCACCTCCCTTCCTCCTTTGCAATAATATACTCCACCTCTGAACTTTCCACCTCCTCCTCAGAATCACTTTCACCACCCGATGCTACCACTTCTTTCCTCTTAATGCCACATATGCTTTCCAAACCTTTAACTTCTCTGATATCACCCCCTCCTTAATCACAATGCCATCTTCATTCTCCATATCCTTGTACCTTTCTGCTATTTCTCAAAGTAGCATCCACTCTCCAAGCTCTTCCCATTTAAGTTTTCACTCACCCACATTATCTCACCTTCTGCTCTTAGGACTTTTCCAACTTCCTCTGTCACTCCACCCTCTTCTTCCTCCAATCTCACCTGCTTGACATCTGTCTCCAAATGCCAATCTTCTCCTCAACTTCAATTTGTCTTTCCGAATGTCTCCAGCTCTGCCATCTCCCTCCCTCAGCAACTGAGACTGCAATTGACGGCTGGAATTGTTTGTTGTCTCTAAGTGCACCTACGGTTGGCTTGGGCTTTGTGGGTGGAACCAAGTCTATGCTGGCATGTCAGCCTCTTTGGAAGCCAGTAATTCCCCACCCCCTCCATGTTGCTTGTGCTGTGCTCAGATCCCGTAAAGTGTAACATTAATAGTGACAAAACACTGGATAATCTTTTTACTTACTAGTCTGTGTGATAGGCAAAATTGAAACATTGTACTCTTAACAGAGAAACTGTCTGCCCAGAATCACTGCTTTCTGCTTGCACAACTTTTGTCGGTTCCTGGTGTGTTGTGTGCTGTGTGATTGTCTGGGTGACCTGTTCTAATTACCTTTCACTCCCTACATTTGTGCCGCTCTCCAGTTAATATCATAGAACTCTGTACATATTACCACCTTAATTTTCCTGCTTTTCAGAATTCAGCAGTTGTTTTAACGTCTTCTGCTAATTAGCAGTTTTTTGCACAGTTCTAGTGCACAAGGACTTTCTCCTCCTCAGTTTACCGTCCTCAGTGGTGTCTGTAATACTGTTAATTGGCAACCCTGTGTCCAATCAGAAGCATTCAATAGTTCGGCTGAACTACACATCCTAGCCTCATTTGCATTTATAAGTCCTTCGGCTGTATGTCAGTACTGGTGCATTACGTAGGCCGGTTAGCGCCGGTTTGCGTCCCCTGCAGCAGCTTTAGTACCTCGGCCAAGATGTGTCCCAGGCCCAAGGGATACATTCTGGAACCTGAGAATATCGTAATTGAAAGTAGTACTGCATCACTGTATGGGGATAAAGAGCTACTCATCACACGCTCCTTGGTTTCACATGGGGTTGAAGTTGAGGGCTTGCTTTCACAGTCAGGTTATGACCTCATGGCAATCACTGAATCATTGCTCAGTGACTGCATATCTAATGAGGCAACCCTGGCTGTTCCCACATGCTATGTCATACTGAGGGCTGATCACAAAGATACCAAAGGGGGGAGTGGGTTGCCTTTCTTCTAAGAGACACCTTTCAATATCATCTTTGCTCTCACAAGCTCCTTGACGAATGTGAATCCTTGATAGTTAAAATCAAGATTAACAATAACACCTCGCGCCCTGCCCATGTTCGAGGAACAACTCTTACATCTGCTTAGCAGTGTTACCAGCATTAAGACCCCTGTGGTCCTGCAGGGTGGCTTTAATCTTTGGGCCAATGTTCCATCTGATAAGGTAGCTCAATCTTTGTTGGCTGCCCTTTCTGCCATTGGCTACACTCAGCAAGTTACTGAGTCCACTCACGTAGGGGGGGGGGGGTCATACCCTCGAGTGGGTCTTGCTCTGTGGGATATTTTGACCCACTCAGTTGTGCTATGCTACATCACTTTGCTGAAGTGGTGCAAGAAACAGCAAAATGGCCACGCTGACCCCTGTGCGCGCCAAGATTTCTAAACTGCGTTTGTGCAACAACCAGAAAATGGCTCCACCACCCTACCACACACATTGCAGGTGGGGTGGAACAGAGTACTCACTGCAGGAATGTGCCAGTGGCAGCATTACTTTGCTGAAAAGCCCAAATGCCTCTTTAAAATGACATCTTTCAACCTTAAAAGTGCTGTTTGGCACTAAATTCATCAATTTCTCACGAACCACTGTGGTTAAAAAGGCCCTGCAATGCCCAGGATCATCCATTGTGTCTCAGAGGAACCGGGCCCATTTGAATGACAGCTCCTGTCAAAAGTATCTTTGAAGAATCAACCAGGGGCTTTGTTTTCATTTTACACAGGGAGACGCGTTCATTTTCTTTGCAAAAGTATCAAGAATCAGCTGTTCAGAGAAAGACTCTAAATAGATTCCTCTTAAATGTATACATGCTTCAAAACAACTCCAGCACTCAAGAAAAGAACTATAGCTGCAGAAAGTGTGTATTTGCTGGAGATGGAAACCAAATTTAAAGAAATAGTAAAATGTGCTTTTCTGACTGAAGAGAGAAAATCGCCTGTTTAAAAGTAAATTGTTGGGTAAAGGCCTGCTTACTTAGAACTGTAAAAGGATTTGTTACTGGTAAAAATACATCTATAACCTGTTCTGATTCCACAGGTTTAAATCAAGATGTTAAAACTTATAGGCTAAGTTGGTAAACTATGTAAAAAAAAACTTGCTCTGCCAGTTGCTAGCCCTGGGAAAGGGTGACACCTCATAAACGTCTGGCACAGGAAAGCACTAATTGCTAGCTTGGAGGACAAAGGGACTTCCCCAGCTCAGCAGACATTCATCTTTGCTCCAGGCTGGGACAGTAGCAGGCTGAGACTCTCACCTGTCAAGTGTGAGGGGCAATAAAACCTTCAATCAAGAGAGAGGCCCCCCATCCTGCTTCAAAGGAATTGACAGCTGCTTGCAGTTGGGGGAAAGGAAAAAAAAGTTATTAAGTGACATTTGGTTTTAAAGGTTATTTTGTAACTGAACTTTAAAAACATTTAACTTTACAGCAAGAATGAGGACAAATATGAAAAGTGTGTAGTCCTAAATCTAATGTTATGCTCTTCCTTTGAAAACTTGGTAGAACTCATTACTGCATAAGGAACAGAAGTTGTGCAAAATGACATATTGCAGGGAAAGTATTGATGTTGCGAACATAACATTTTGTGCACACATGCCAGGGGTAAATGCGCATCTGTGTACAAAACAGGGGAATTTTAGGCCAAAACTTTCATGGTTAAAATTGCCAAAATGTAGCAGAAAGGCAAAGGCAGGTCCCACAGACTTGGGGTTTGGATTGAAATATGATGCACAAAATATGTAAAACATCAAATTATAAATAAGGCAGAGCTTAGAAAGAACAGGTTGTGCAACCAATTAGGTTCCAAAGAAACCCATATATAAATTCTAATTTTAATTTCATACAGATTAAGAGATAGTAAAACACACAAAAATATCACTCTTCACACAATACTTAAATCAGCACAAGGGGATCTTACTGGATCCTTACATAAAAAAAATATAGGAATTCGTCTTTCACAATCAAATGGTTAAGTAACAAGAAATTAGGGATACATTCAACATCTTGCTGGTACTGTATCAGTTTCTACTCAGTACTAGATAACATAAATTGTTCATTCCCTGTGTCAATCCAGGAGAAATATCTCAACATGTTTCTGTTCTTAGGCAGTTATTCAGAGAACATTCATCAGGAGAAAAGTCAAAATCACGACAATGCCAAAAAAATAAAAAATCAGTTGCTTCGTTAGAAGTGTAGTCTGCCCGTGCAACCTGAAGATTAAAAGAAAAAGAGACAAATAAGGGGCTACACCTTCATCTAGCTAGGTTTGTCTAATTCCCTAGACAGTGAATGCGAAGACCACAAAATGGGGTAGAATTACCTTTCGTGGTGTTCGTGGGGGCTCTCAACCTGGGGTACTCCAGTTGAGGAAAGCTTCAAAATAGCTCTCCACCTGTAATTAATACATGAAAAAACCTAACTGAGTTTTTTTCCAAATGAGCTGAAAAACCAGGCTCGAAGCGTTCAGTAGTTACATCTATAGAGGCTAAGATGTGGTAGGTTATGCATCAACATATAAATTGGTTCATCTGTGGCTCACCTATGAGTCCTATGTTAGAGAATGGAATTTAGAAGTGTGGAATAGTACTCTAGTAGTCGCTAGACTCCAAAGTAGATAGTCGCTACTATAGATCGGGAATAGGTCCGGTCTAGTGCCATGGCTGGAATCGGTCGCCACTCGACAAAAAAAGGAAACAGACGATGGAAGGTCGCTAAGTGATGTCTTAGAGGAGTAGGTTCATAAAAAATAGAAAATAATAATAAGGGACAAAAAACAGTGAAACTGGAAGGTAGTCAGAGTACCATAAGTCAAAGAAGGTTATTACTCAGAACAGCCTTGAGTATCACCCATAGGTGCCTAAGCAGAGCCCAACGCCGGTTGCAACCGAGGTTAGGTGAGAGGTGAAGTTCTGAATAGTAATCACCTCTGGCGTATGCAAGCAGGAAAGAAACCCAATCTGTGACCCATCAGCTGCTAGATATATACAAAATATGTAACCTGTGTATCTGATTTTCTCAGAGGTTTATTACTGCATAAATGTGTATTTGTGGCAAAATTAGATTTTGGTTCCAGTAGCTAGGGGAGGTTTCTAGACACTGTAAAAGTCATCCCATAAACATGACATCCTTTTTCTATGATCCAATCAGCTGTGGGCAAGGCGGAAACTATGCTCTGGCCCAATCCTAGCATTATGGGTGTGGGTAGTAAGCCTGCCCCTACCATATACTGTAGTGATGTCATCTGGCATGATAAATAAGGGCCCCTGACAACACACAAACACACTGATTCCTGATTTTATTCCTGAATTCCTGCATGGCCTCCTGTTCCTGATTTCTTGATCCTGCTTGATCCTGATTCCAGATTTTCATTGCAAAGCTAGGCCTCAAATTCTAAAAATCCCCAAAAACCCAAGGGAAGCATCCTGATCCAGTCTGGCTTGCTGCTACTAGATGCATGCCTGCAAACTCACCATCCTGCTGATCTGTAGTGTCCAGTAACCAGTCCAGTGCAGTCCGGTGACCAGAACGGCCCAACTGATCATGTTCCACCAGATTTGCCCAGCCGTCCTTTGCTAGACCAGATCTGTGTGGTGATGAGAACCCTTGACGGTCCAAAATCCTAAATTAAAGAGGACTGTAAGTATTAATAGGAATCATAGAAACCACAGCATACCTTGCCTTGTCCTATTCCAATCTCTAAAGCATCCTATCCTTACCTTCATAACTTGTAACCTTGTCAGAATCCTTATTGTAATCCTGTTCTTGATTTATCTTGCTAAGCGCCATTTCTTTAGTCATTTTTATCTTGTGCAAATCCTAAATTATCAATCCTATTTTGAGTGATCCGACTGGTTCCGCCAGGATGGGCGCTGGGGTTCAGGGGGTGAAGTCATGAATCAACTCCAGAGCTTACTGTGTCCCTCTTTGGTATTCTAGCCGGAATGCTCTAGTCTAAAGTTAAACTATAGTAAATATTTTCTTGCCCAAACTGAGTTTCTTTTCTGTTTTCACTACTCGATTTTTCTAAAAAGGCCTCTCATTCAACATTGCATATCTTCCTCAGTTTACTAGATAGAGACGTCATTTCAACTCTGGATTGTACCTAAGAACTATAGCTACATCCAAACCCAAGAACTGCACTCAAAATCAATAAATTTATTAGAAACCGTTTGCTTTATTTTAGGTGGGTATCAACATTTTTGTTCTAATTTTATTCTAAATTATTTTCAATCTTCCATTCAAATTTGAATTGTTTACTTTTGCTCAAACTATTGCTTCTGATTGCTAGTATCTTTCCAATGTTCCTCCCATACAAATGTGTACTGATTTAAGCATTTGTGCACATTTTCAGTGTTTTATTGAGCCTTTCCGAAATGTAATTTTAAACAGTAGGGTTTCAAATCCGTTTTTCTCTCTTGTTTGGGGAGTGAAGGTTGGATTCGAATTCTGTTTTCTATTCCTTATTCCTGATTACTTGCTGCTTCCTTATATCTAATTAGAATTGCCTATTTGTGGGTTGAGGAATATTGCAGGGGGGAATCCTAACTTAAGTAGTATCTTTCCAAACAAGCCAAACGTGTTCTTTTCTCTGGTGTTTTCCATCTGTGTTGCTAAAGAGTGAATGTAACCGTCTTACATACCTTCTTATCTGTTATTGTCACCACATTGGTGATTGCTGCTCCCTATTAAAAAGTATATGTTTGATTTGAATTTTAAATAAATAAAGAAATATTACCTTTACCAACCAGCCTGATTCCTGCTCCATCGCGACCTGTGGTATTTGAAAAGCGGTGTGATATGTGTGGTGTATCACTCAAAATATTAAACCTACATATATATAATAAAATAAGCATTTTGGTTGTGCGCTGCATACTAGGCTGAGACCAGGGTACATCGCCTGATTGAAATACTTAACAGCTGCACTAAGTTCTTGCCTCTGGTCCAGTCATTACTTTATGTCTTTGGTCTGATCATTCTTTGTTTGACTTTACTATAACTCTGCCCACCTCATCTCCCATAGTCAACAGCATACCTAGACACTCTATCACGACCAGATCCTTTAAAAAAAACTCACTCCCGTTAGACATCCTCGGGAGCTTGAAGACACACTATGCATTATTTCAAACTTTGAAAACTCTTCTGACATTTCAGTACACATGTAAAACACACTAGACTCAATCATAGAGGACCTAGCCCCTATGAGCACCAGTTAAAATTGCCAAAATGTAGCAGAAAGCCAAAGCCAGGTCCCACAGACTTGAGGTTTGGCTTATGAAACCCAAAACGCCCTCAAAGCAGTGGTTTAATGATGACATACTTGTGCTTAGGCACCGCATGCGCGCTGCAGAGCATACCTGTCAGAAACAACCTTCTGCCACTCTGCTAGCAGTTTATAAATGTGCGGTAAAAGAATTTTAAATCGCTGTCACTACAATAATCACATTGTTCAAGCGAAATCTAGCTCCAAGGAGCTTTTCCCAGTCCTTTGTGAGTTCACATCTAATACGCAGATTACTGCCCAGCTACCACAGGATGTTACCTGGTGTCAAACCATTCATGATGCGTTATCTGCCAAGATCGCCTCTCACCTGGAGGCTAGTGTTTCACAACATAACAACGCCCCAGTGTCTCCATCATCCTCAGTTTCTGCCTCATTGCCGCGGCCGAACACCTCACAGTCATCTAGCGAGGCATTCAAACAGCCTCTTGCTTGTTCATTGGCACCAACACCCCCCCCGACATGATCCAGCAGACAATGTATCCTCTCAAAAGCCCTCCTTCTCGTTTCCCCCTGTACTTTTTCCGAGGTGACAAAGATAATTCTCAACATGAAGCCCACCTCATGCAAGGGTGGCGCGTGCCCCTCTAGATTGCTGGTTCAAACTCTCGAGACCATTAGTCCTTGGGTGACCAAACTGATCAATCAGTCTTCCATTGAGGGTCAAGTACCGACTAATCATAAGGAAGCCTGGATCACTCCTTTGCTCAAGAAGGCCAATCTTGATCCGCTCCTGCCAAAGCACTATCGGCCGATAACCAATGTTACTTTTTTGCTGAAGGTTATGGACTGTGTAGTTTATCTTCAGCTACAAAAATGTATCAACAATAATTCCTTCTTGGGACCTCGTCAATCAGGTTACCGAGCGTGTCATGGCACAGAGACAGCCATGCTCGATTTAAAATCAAATCTGGCGTCTGTTATCGAACGCAGACACCCAGCACTTATGATGCTGTTCGATCTTTCTGCCGCGTTCAATTTAGTCGACCACAAGCTCTTAGCATCTAGGCTGCAATCTCTCGTCAGCTGTATTAAGCTTACCACACAATGGCTAGCATCCTTTTTAGGCCCATGTAACTCTTGTGTCGTTATTCACCATTCATCATCTACCGCATCCTTACTGACATGGGGTGTCCTTCAGTGATCTTCTCCATCGCCTACTGTCTTCAACATTTACATCCTTCCTCTTCTCTTGTTGCTTGATGACCTGGGTGTCCTGTATACAAACTACGCAGACGACACCAAGGTCATCCTTGAGCTCTCTGGCTGCTACTCCGCCGACTCAAAGGCCATCTCTGCCATCTACTCTCTCATACACTCCTGGATGAGCCAGAATTCTATGTCCCTAAACGCAGACAAGACTGAGATCCTTATAGCAGCCTCCAGTAACATGCTAAAGAATCTTTCGGAGGACTACTCATCATTCTTGATCGCCAATGTGTCCATCCCAGTCGCTCAAAGCGTAAAGACGCTCGGGTCACGATTGATGCCAAACTCTTTATGCGCTCTCATGTGGCTAAGACTGGCACCACATGTAGTTGGATTAATAAGCAACTTTGCTCACTGTGCCCTTTCTTATCTATTAACAATGAGTCTCTCCTTGCTTTCTCTCTTATCAACTCAAGGCTTGACTTTTGTAACAGTCTTCTCTCAGGTACTTCCTCAGCCAATATTTCTTCCCTTCAAATCACCCAAAACGGCTCAGTTAGAGGTGTACTTGGCCTGTCTTGGCGGCACTCCATTACCGAACCCCGGAAGAAATTACATTGGCTTCCTATCAGACATAGGGTCTCTTTCATGATTCTCACACGTACGTTTAAATGTCTGAATACCACTGCACCTAGCTATCTTGCAGAACGTATTCAACGATACGTCCCAGGGCGATTGCTCAGGTCAACTGAACAAGCCAGGCTTTGCCAGCCCCGCTTTCGGCTGGCCAAATTTGGTAAAACCAACTTCAATGTCGTTGCTCCTGCCTTGTGGAATCCTCTTCCTCTGCACCTTAAATCCTCCACTTCCCTGGTTGATTTAAAAAATAAATCTGAAGACCTACTACTTCACTGCACCTTAGGCCTCCTTTTGCTCTTCTCTGATCCTGGCTTCTTTACTCATCTCTTATCGTTTGTCTTGTCCTATCTTTTTGTGCGCCATGAGGCCTGCGGGCCATTTGATGCTCTATCAAGATTTTAAATAAATATATATATATACTTTGTTTTCCCTCTGATACAACTCCTTGTCAGAAAGCTGCAGGTTTGTAGCATTTTATCCACAGGATTCCATGATCCATTGAATGTCCCTTTTAAGTTTTGAAATTACTTCATTGATGTACAGATGAAGTCTTAACATTCTTTCAACACAAGCTACCAGCGTCTAGTTGAGGGAAATATTTTACCTTAAAGGAAGAGCCAACTTTTTCCTACAATGCAGCTGGAAGTTTGCTTGAAGGGAGCTGCAGGATCTTTCAATAGGGGGAGGGGTGCCTTATCATTACTATGCAGGGCCTCACAAGGGTTTTGGGTAGGGGTAAAAGTCCCTCATGGACCGGTGGAATGGGCATGGTTTGGACTCCCAGCAGTGACCTTGAATGTCAGGAGCAGTGTTTTTGTTAGATGTTTCTGCTTGGGGAGAGGTCCACAGGAGCCCTGCATGTACCTGTCCTCTTCCTTCGGAACAAGGCAGAGGACTTTGTTACCAAAGGTAAACAAAAAAGCCACATCTGCTTGTGGCAACGTATGTTATCTGATCTCAAGCAAACCTGGCAGCATCCAAATGCCATTCCATCAACCCTGGTGCTTCAATCCAGTCCTTAGGGCATACCCATATGGTATGTTTAAATTGTATAACAGACATGCCATGACCCGTGTGCAGAGTAAATATACTGAAATTGTGACAAAAGGCAACATTTGATCACTTAACCCATGTAGTGTCCGATAGGAAAACAGAGCTTCTAGCACACGTCAATCTATGTTTTGTTTGCTTAGTGCTTCTTTTTGTTGCAGTGTGTACACATCAGTGAAGTCATGTGTGATGCCATCAATGATGCCATGGTGATGTCATTTGTAGTAGCATCAGTGATGTCATGGCCATTTTGGCCAGTGACCTTGCCAAGCCACTCAAAGGAAATAGACTTGGCCCCTTTGTGGGGCCATGGTCTGTGGCCAACTTGCTAGGGCATGGCACATGCCTCTACCAAGCCACCTGAAGTAGCCAATTACCTCTTTCAGATCTACGGGCCATTGGTAAAGGAGGCTGTGGTCATTGGCCATTTTGTCGGTGGCATGGCCTGCAACTAAAGATCAGACATCACCAAGCCACTCAGTCAGCACTGGGCCTGGCTCATAACTAAGCCCAGTGGCCACTTTGCACCCACTGTGAGTCCATGGGCTACTGGCCGTCACCTTTGGACATGTCCTGTGACCACTTTCCAGGGGGTATAGCCTTTGGCTGTTTCCCATCCCCTGCTAATCCACACATAAACTCCAGGTCAGCTGGGCTGTGTGGAGATCCTGTTGTGAAGGCATATTGCACCCGTGTTCCTCCACTTCAACCTTGGCTTGGAGGAATTTTCCATGGGGCTAAAATATGCCTTTTTTTAAATGTTTGAAGCGCAAGGTCTGCAGGTCCCCACAAAAGTAATTGATTGACAATGGCAGCAATTTGAATATGTTTCTGTGCTCCCGATCATTCACATCGAATGAGATATTTAACCCAAATGTCACTCATCGATTATCTGACTACTTTTGAACACTTTTTAAAGGGAACCACTGGGCAATGTAATGAATCCTATGAAGTCATCACTAATTCCCCGTCAAAGATCTACTCCCACATGGCCTGGGGATGGCAGCCACTACCTGACCCTGGTAATGGGGGTGATATTATGAGGGATGACTATGTGGGAGGAGATGGGTGTCGGGGCTCGGTGGTGACGCTATCAGTAGATACGTGGTAATACTCTTTCTGTGGAAGAAACCCTCATAATTCCTAGGTTCTTGATGACATGCTGTCACCATACACATCCCTCCTGTTGTAAAACCCAAAAAACCTTTCCTGTATAACACTCTAGGCAAAATACTGTTCATGCCTCAAATACACAGAACACACACCTAATATTTCCTGTCTCTGATGATTTTGTTCCAAACAAAGATTTAAAACAATATTACTTTAAAGTCCCAGAAATCCTATGTCCTCCAACTTTCACAAAGCCTAAATGTATGGGCCATTTAAAAATGGCATACTCCTACAAACAGGAGTCAGAGAAGACAGAAGTAGAACAGGAGAAGCAGGAAGCAAATACGAGGGAGAAGGCAACAGCACGGGAACAGACCGTGCTGCAGAAGGCAGACTCTTACAAGTTGCTGCTTGTAAGTATTACCTACCGGTGTGGCGCGAGTCCACAGAAGACAAAGCAGGCACCATGGAAGAACCTCTGGGAAGACAGCAGCAGCAAAGCTACCGGAGATGCAGTTGTGACAAGCAGCAGCAGTCTAACCCACGAGTAAATGCAGAACTGGCAGGGGGGCTGCAAGAAGGTCTGCAGAGCAGGACTGCCGTCCCAGAGTGAAAGCCTCACCACAGCAACATGTCACGGGTTGAGAATGCTATCTGATGCCAGTGAGTCTATCCAGCACCATTGGGGACCCCGGGGCTACCAACAGATATATGGGCAATTGAGAAACCATTTGTATACCGAATAAGTAAAATGCAAAGATAGAATTTGCACAAATCCTCATGTATGAGAAGTCAATATGGGGAAAGTTGGTGCAAGTGTTATCACAAGGAGATGAATGTTGATGAAGAAATTAAAAGGCAAATCTTGAACAAGTCTACATATGTGAGATGTCAATGTGGGGAAAGATGGAATAAGTAGTACCACAAACCAATGAAGTATAGAACATGAAGGAAAACAACGGTGCTATACTGAAAGATAATGAAAACTTGGAAAGAAGTCCTGGTGCAAGAAACACACGAGGCTGTGAGCCTTTGGGCCTGGTGGAGAAGAATACTAGGAGATCTTCAAGACCCCATTAAGGGATTCCTGTCAGGAGATTACACCAGGCAATCCATTTGAAATATATTGAAGAAAAAGACATGTGAAAGATAGCTGGCAGGGGAGTATATGAGGGAATCTGATTAACCTACTGAAGGATTCATGGCAAGGGAAAATACCAGGAAGTCAACTAAAATTATAGAAAGAAACATCTACTTTTGCAAAACACATGGCAAAATAAATGTGCTAAAGACTCTAAGAAAACAAGCAAGTGGAAGTTTTAAGGTTGAACGAAGTCCTTGTCCTGTGTAAATCGAAATACCTGGTGGAAAAGATATAAGCAAAAACCCAAAGAGCTCACAAAAGGATTTCTAATGAACAAGTACATCAGGTGGTCTGCTAAAATATCAAAGAGATTTCTATGTGGAACATTTCATTGTGAATAAGACCCCTTTGGTTTGTGAACTCCGTGTAAAGAAACCTGGAAATAACTAAATGATATAGGATATATATAGTTAGCACAGATGCCTCCTGAACCAAGTTTAAGGAATCAAAGACATTTCTATTTGAGAAAGACACGTTTGCCAGCTGTGAGAAACTCTAGGGAGATTCTCTCATGTGGACCTCAAGAATCTTCTATTCAGGTGGCCATGGGAGAGCCATTGCTTTGGGATCCCAACCCTGGGGGTGGCAAGCGAGGGAGGATCATATGGGTAGAGTAGACCGGGGTTGCACTCAGGGGATTACCCTAGGCGAGACGCGTTATCCCAACGAGATAGTGGGTGAAGGAGAAGAAGTCCCAGAAGACTTTGTGGGATATGCAGGTCCCATGGTCTCTAACTTGGACAAACATGTCACCCCAAAACAAAACCCGCCAATGGGGAGGACAAGATAAGACAAAGACATAACTCCAATCACAACAATTCTTTGTCTTCCCCTAGTTTGATCGTAGGAGGTACTATGAAGATCAGTATCCTCGTGTCAAGGTGTTTGGGGTAGAGAGTAATCTGACACAAAGGGAATCACATGTGTTGCATTAAAACAGGGCCATGGGATTCCCCTCCCTCTTTTGCCAATCACCTTATAATAATGTAATCTATAGACATAAATCCCCATCTTATTTTGTATCCCCCTCCCCATTTCCAACATGCACTGGAACTAGAAAGAGGCAGTCAAGAGCAGTAAAGATTTCCCCTAAGATTAAAATAGGAAGGCATGTAGATGCCTGCTACTATAGTCCACCAGTAGACTGTCCCACTGATATAGTAAGGCATGGTCAGGAAATCAACACAAACCATTTACACCTGAACCCACTTGACAAGCACTTCACGTATAAAAAGTGTGATTCTGCCAAGAAGTACAAGCGGGCTGGGTTTGCTGGTTGGAACATGAAGGCAGCAACGCAAGAAGCCTGGGAGGTCCAGTGGATAACGGGATGCATAGATGCTGGCCCGTTGTACCAGAGGGGTCGCAGCGTGGTGAAGGAGCCATTTCTCAGTGAAGCTGGAGGAAGGCGAGGTGCTGCTTATTGCCCATGTCCAGGCAAGTGCTCGTTCTCCTGTGACATGTTGGTCCCAGTGATGTCTTAGGGGCAGGTGGTGAGACCGTGACCGTACTCCCTGTATCCCGGGGTGCTGCTCGCCGGCACCATGCTGTCTGGCTGAGTCTCGCTATGTGAATGAGAGGAACCCAGGCGCGTGATGATGGCTGGTGCGGGAGCGGCGGCTTGAAAGCAGAAAGTAAAGCAGCAGGCATAAAGAGAGAAAGCGAGGAAAAGCAGAGTGTGCAAGGGGCGCGAAGCAAAAGACAGTAAAGTGAAGATGCAAGCAACCCAAAGCAGGAAAGGGGCTGCAAGCGACCCGACGGATTAAAAAGCAGAGTGACAGAAAGCAAAGAGAGGGTGCGAGACACCCAAAACAGGAAAGTAGGGTGGGAGCGACCCGACAGATGTGAAAAGTTAAAGACAAAGTGAAAGAAAGCAAAGAAAGGGTGAAAAGGAGGGTACAGAAGACCCGCAGGTTTAAAAGAGAAAATGCAAGAGGCACGATACTCTGAAAGGAAGGTTCAATGGTGCACGAACAAAGGACAGAGAGTCGAAGGGGCATGATAAAGTCAAGACGAGTGTGCCGGAAGCACTGTGAAGAAGAGGGAAGGCTGCCGGTGTGCACCATAGAATGAAAGAAAAGTGAAAAAGAAACAAAGCCCGAGTGGAAAAGAGCATAAGAGGGAAAGGTGCCAAAAAGAGTACAAAGAGAGGGGTCAGGAGTTAGAGCGGTCACATAGGGGAGGAGCCAAAGCTAGATGTTTTCAAAAGTCTCTGACACTACCCCATGGAAAGAACTGTGTGTTAAAATGGTGCATCTTGACAAGGTGAACTTTTGTGAGAAACGAGAGGGGCCTAGGCTTGGGGAAGGGAACCCTGAGAAGTCCACAAAAGACATTGTTGAACATTGTGAAGAGATGCCTAAACCTTGTGGAAGGGAACACTGAGAGGCCTAAGAGGAACTGCATCTTTTTGTTTGGAACTGGAAGGACTGAAGCTTGGGGAGGGGAAACCCAAGAGACCCAGAGACATTGTGAACTCCGCTGATTTACAGCAAGAGCCCTATGTGGAATGTTAATCTATTTTGAACTGGCAGAACTACACCTATTACCTGAAACCAGTTGTGGTTTACATTTCCTTTTTAACTGCCATTCCTTCCTTAAGCAGATCCCTGAACACATTTTGTTTAAGAGTGAGGGCAAGCATATGTTTGGACACTGACGGAGTTTGGTTTTGGACTTGCGGACATCGACATCCCTTGGAAGCATGAGTTGAGGGAACCACCCCTTTAGAGTTAGGGTCAGTTCCACCAAACTAACAAAGTTTATGAATAAAGGTTTTCAAACTGTTACTTTTGAGTCTGTCTCTCTCTTGATACCATGCCCGTCTCACACATCCTTAAGAAATTGACGTTTGAAAGATTCTCCTTTGCCTTCCTTAAGGTACTGTTGTTTGGAAAAGACCCCTTTGCCATCCTACTTGAGATATCCAGGAGAAGGGAACCACCCTATGGATCCAAGGATTTCTCCTTGGAAAAGACTATTTTTATTGGATTTATCTGATTGCATTAATTGTGAAAACATTTTGCCAAACTTAAGTCAGAAACATTTCCTTACACTTTTAATTGTTCATTTCTAGTGTGAAGGTCAGATTAGTATGTTTTGGACACGAGGACAGTCTATATCATTTTGAAGACTAGACACAGGCTGATCTTTAGTTTTAGTTTCCTAGGTAGGGAAACTCTCTTTAGGACAGGAACAGATAGGCCTTTATCCAACCCTTCTATTGTAGTAAAGATGTCAAATGTTGAAAACACTACCACTTTGTGTCTGCTTCTCATTTCTGATCCCTCATGGCAAATTGGTGCCAAATTTGCCAAAGCCTACTTTTGGACCCAAAGGGCCACACCTTATCAAAGTTTGACTCAGCTAATCCAGTGGTTCAGGCTGTAGGTTCTAACAAAAATGTGATTATGTAAACGATATAGATTAATAGGAAATTGTAATTTTTGGACCGTGCTATAACATCACAAGCAACTTTCTCCCAAAAATTCAGTGTAGGTTTTCTTTCCTTTTTGGAAAGTTTTGTGTGAATTTGCGAACAGCACCGAAGCTCTAAGTTATACGATCAATTCCTAAGGGGAGTGCAATGTAACCATAGCTATTGCAGACTCTGATTACTATATATGTATACTAATAAAAAGTAACCGTACTTGGCACAGGTGCTGTACACAGGCCCTTAATACTTAATGATCTCACTTTCTTTGATTTTGGATTAATTTGTCCGATAGATTTTAGCTTTTTGGGAGGCATCTGGAAAGATAAAAGCATAGAAAATGACACAATCTTAAAATGTGTCTGGTGCGGTGCTTTGCAGTGCAAATATCTCAGAAACGGTGTGTAGGGGCCTTGAGTTTTGTTCCTCGCGTTGAGACACTTACAATTAGCTTCATCCGGACTTTCTATCACCACATTGATGTTTTGCCAATTTCAGGCCTCTGTTTTATGTGTGAAGGGGCATATATTCAGGGGAAGGTGTGGGGTGTGCAGATGTCATGAAGCCAGTAATGTCCAGAGGGTCCTAACAGGTAACTATGCCACATTTGGTGTAGATTGGTGGAACAGTGTCAAATTGTACAAGAAACAAACAAACTGATTTTCTGCTTTATGTATATAGAAGAAAGATGTATGCGTGTGTGTATATATCTATATATTGACTATACTGTGCAAATACTCATTTAGCCCTGCAGTAGTTTGTGCGTGAAGAGGTTCACCATCTGTTACTGTGATGTAAATGCGGTCAAATAGGGCAATGCACCACGCTGTTTTACTGAGTGAACATTAGCATATTTGGATCTAGGCATTTTTATCTTGTCACAATTTGATACCCAATCTTTCAGATCTGAAGCTGACGCAAATGCAGTGCCGTCCTCGTTTACTTTGCTGAATGATGAAGCTCATTTGGCATCATCAGAGTGTGCTTTAGCATATGGAATCGAGGAATAACACATTGCACCCCTTGCTGTGATGAGAGGCAGTGTTTTTACACAAGATAATGTTGTTTACTGGGTGTTAATAATCACTAATTAGTGAACATATACAGTCTTTTAAAATGTTGCTTTTTAAGCGATCACAAATGTCAAGTGGTTAACATGAGTGTTCTCTGCATAAAATAATTAAATTACGCGAAGCAGCAGAATGTTGATTTAGTGCGAGTTCATCCAATGTTGCTAGCCATGCTGCTGTCATTCCGTTTTACTGCAGAAGCACTGGTATGATTTCTCATTTATTTGCCATAATAGCTTTGTAATGTAAGTAGTAGCAGAATCAAGAGCGTACACAAACCTGTATCTTTCTGTTATCGACCGCTGCTTTATTGCATTTCTAGAGGTGACAGACGCCATTATTATCTGTCAGGCACATGAAAAAGACAACACCAACACCAAAAGCACTAGTTTGCTGGAATAACCCAAAGTGTGTGTTATTTGACAAAGCATTTTTTGTTTGTTTGTTTCTTTATTTGTAACGCCCGCTGGACCGAAGGTATCAGGGCGCGAAGATAACAATACTTTAGGCTTACAAGTTACAATGTTACACAATCACAAAAACGTGCAGATCAATGACAAAAACGTGCAGATCAATGACATTGTATCGCCACGTCCATTTTCTATGATTTTGGCACTTTTACAGACAAAAGGACTAGTTCAACACCACGCTGCAAGGCTAATCATGGCAATGTGTTGTGTGTTCGTCCAGGTACAGCTCGTCCATAATGGTCACCATCCATTCTGGAGAAGCCAGAGGGCAGGACCAGTGAAAGCCGAGCGCTCTCTTAGAGACTGCTTCTGGACCAGCCTTTGTTGGTGTGTGTGTGTCCGTCCGTCCGTCCATTCATCCAAGCCAGTGTATGTCTAATGGGCCATGCAAGGCTGGGGGCATTTGGATTCCCTTTTTGCTTCCCTTGCATGGCCCATTGGACATGCTGACTGGGAGTCTAGGGAGTAGTAGGCGCTCCTGTGCCTCTGCCCCAGAATGGCATTACCATCCTGGTGTTCACTGGCTGCAGGAGAGAGAGTTGTGACCAACACCTCCCCCTGGTTTCTGATTACTGTGTGTCTGTGTGAATTCTTGCATGTTTGCAAGTTGTTGTGTAGCTACTTTTGTTTCTGTGTCAATGTATGCGCTTATTTGTCTATTTAGGTATGTGTATGAGTATAAGTCTAGCTCGTGTGTTCGATTGTAAGTGGCAGTTCTGCAGTGTAAGCACAGGCTTTGGGTGGTAGGCCAGTGATAGAGGGGAGGGTGATGGGAAGAGTAGACTATGGGCCTCATTCCGAGGTTGGTGCTAGTCATGGCGCTATTAGCACCATGACTAGCACCATTACCGGTACCGTGTCCGCCCTGGTTCAATGGGGATTTACCGTTCTAGTGCGACCTTTGCGGGACCGGTAAGTCCCCATTGAAAATACCATTCCCCATTCCCATTTGAGCCCCTATATGGCTCAATGGGAATGGGGAGGGTGCTAATAACGGTACCATAAATTATGGTACCGTTATTAGCTCTGAAGTCCCTTTGCAGGTCCCGTCCTTAACGCCTGCTAAAACCAGGCGTTAAGGAAGGACCCGCAAAGGGACCTCGGAATAGGGCGCAAAGGGATTACCGGCACCAGTGTCCTTACCGGTGCCCGGTATCTCTTTGCGCCCAGCTTGTAATGAGGGCCAATGTGTCTTCAAACTACTAGTGCACCCCGGAAAAAAGATTGAATTATTCTGATTGGCTTCTTGAACCTGGCTGCAAGCATTTGTTATATGGCTCTGTACATGCTAGTGAACAGGTATTCATGTTGACATTGAATGCCACAAGCCATGTAACAATTGCTTACAGTATCAGTACTGACCTGACTGGACAAAGCCATCATGTGTATGCTAACAGTAGCAGTACTTTCCTAAATATTGTACAGGACAAAGCCACGCAGTACTGGGATTATTGGACAAAGTCATCATGAGTGCGTACTTACAGTATCAGTACTAGCATTATTGGGAAAAGCCAACGTGTGTGTGTGTCAGAACTGGCCCGATTATACAAACCCACCATGATTTTGTACTTTAACTAGCAGTACTGACCATATTGCATTTGCCCTTCAGAGTGTATACTTGCAGTAGCAGTATTGGCTTGATTCTACAAACCCATTTTGTGTACATAGAGGAACAGTACAGACATTATTGATAAAGGTCAACACTTTGTTCTGTACATTTGTGTATGTGTGTCTGTACTTACAGTGTCAGTACTGCACATATTGGACAAAGCCATCATGTATCTACCTATAGTAGCAATACTGGGCTGATTTGGAAAACCCATTATGAGTGTGTATTTATAGTAGCAGTCCTGGTGTTAATGGACAAATCTCTCAAACAAATCTTTAATGGTAGAACTGTTGTGACGAATAGTAGTCCATGGGTGATTTTCGGTTTCTAAACCATAAATCAGCCCCACATACCTAGTACACCAGAAGGGTTCCAAACAGATTGGAATCATGAGCAAATTATAAACCTCCTTGTCCAATTTTGGTAACGTGGATGGAACGGCAGGCTCATCTCCGAAAGGTCGTGCACCGTTGGTTAGTTGCAACACAGTGAAAATCCAATTATTACCCAAAGATAAAAGGCACTGTTCAGTCAAGGTTGTATAAAAATATCTACTTTATTATTATCACAACAGACAGTTCTACGAAATTTGTACCCAATGATAAATACAACCCACCCTGTAAAGGAACACAGAGGACAGAGAGTTTCAAAGAAGGAAAAGGGATGCACTCTGAATACTGACAGGAGGGTAATCGGTAGGGTAAAAATGTGCAACAGTCCAAGGTTACTTGGCTTCAGCACAAAAGGAGCAATGAGTCTTAGAATGTCTCTAGGGGCCTTCCAGGAAGGGACAGAACCACAATGTACCTTGTGCTATAGGTCTTCTTGCTTCTTGACAGGGTCGAGACGGCTTCAGTGCGCTTTGCAGTATTCTGCAACAGAGTTCAAGCCTGGGAGTCAGATGCAGGTATCAGGCGGAAAGACAGTTCGGCAAGGAAAGGTGGACAAATGGCTGCAGGCTGGCCTACACAGCGGCTCAGGGTCAGAAATCGTATCAGTGCTGGTCGGAGGTTCTGAAGCACTGGTCGAGTTGTCTAAGCATCTGCAGCTTGACAACGGTCAGCATTGCAGTCGGTTGTGAAAGGAAGGCATGCTATAAAAGCAAAACAGACACAAGTGATCACAGTGCAAGGGTGTTTATTAAACTGTAAAATGGGTGAGATAAACACCTAATCTAAAATGGGAGCAAGCTACGACCATCAAATAATAATAATACAGTCCTAGTGGAGTCTAGTCAAACAAAAAGGGCCTATACTGAAAACCTATTGCCAATCCTTACCGCTATGTTACAAAATAGTGTGCGGTAATGTTTCACAAGGAAAGAAAGAAAGAAGTGTTCACCAAATGATAAGTCAGGATGTTAATGGTAAATCAGGATATCAGGATGTCATGGCCGTGGTCTCCCTTCCCCATGTTTTTAGCATGGGACAAGGTGGGACTCTTCAGCACAGCACACACATGGGCTTCTGGCACGAGCTTACAGTTCCTTTTCTCGATACCAGGGCCTTCTGTGCCCAAGTCTCTTCTCATGCAAAGTCCCTTCCTTCAATGGGGCCACAATATATTAAATACAGGCAGCTTGTCTACAGAAAGTGACATTCAACCTGCCTTCTATTGTCTTGCTAATGATTTCTTTCCAATTCACACACACATCCATACATAGAAAATCAAATGAAAATGTCTGTTCTAGATAATCAGGTAATATACTCTGTAAAGTAGATACACAAATTGCCATTGATTGTTTGATTAAAAAAAAAGTAAAAGCAGTTCTTCAAATAAAGTTGGAAACAAAACAATTTGCTTTGTTTTCTCGGAAACCATTGCCCAGTATTGATTGTTTGTTTGTTTGTTTGTTTATTTATTTGTAGTGCGCTCCAGACCCTTAGGTATCAGGGGGCAGGGGTTACAGGAAAATTCAAAGCTCAGTTACAAAGTAGGATAGCATAAATACAATACATTCGATACATAGCAAAATACACAGTAGGACAGCAAATATACATTGTAGATATATACATGAGTATACATTGTAGATATATTCATGGGCAGAGAAAAGCAGATACTGATTGGGTATAAAGCTATCCAAATGATGGAAGGTTAAGAGGTCGGTGGATTTGAGCCAGTTGATGCAGTTGGATCTGAAGCTATGATATGACTGGTCTTCACGGATGGTAGATGGCAGGGTGTTCCAGAGTCTGGCTGCTTTTACCGCAACGTTACTGCCTCCTACTTTGGAAAGTTTGAAACTGGGGACCTGGAGGCAGTTAGTTTGGGGTAGTCTGGATGGTCTAGTGGAGGTCCTTCTATGGAATCTCTATGTTAGATAACGAGGTGCTGCATTATTCAGGGATTTGTATGTAAGTGAGGCAATTTTCAACTTGATTTTGTCATTTGTGGAGAGCCCATTATTTTGACGCTTGGTTTCAGAAATATGTTCTCTCCTGGCTACTCCCAAGGCAGCTTTGAGGGCATTGTTTTGAAGTATTTGGATTTTTTTTATGATTGTTTTGTTGGATCCGAAGTAGAGGGCATTGCAATAGTCAAGCCTGGACAGATTGAGGGCTCTGGCCAGGATAATACAGCTATTGTTGGATAGGAAAGGTTGGCCGGTGCTTATAAGTTTGCAGGTATACGCAGTAGTAGGAGCCATGCTGTTGACTTGTTTCGAGAAGGAGAGGGTTCAGTTCAGGTAAAATCCCAGGGTTTTCACCTCATTAGCCACTTTAATAAGGTTGCCATTGATTATGGAGGACGTGTATTCGGGTCCTAGTTTCCTAAGGTTGTTGGGGGGGTTGCCAGAATGATGATCTCTGTATTAACATCAGAGAAAAGCATTTACTGTAACATCTGGTCTTCTCTTTCTTGGGCTAATTAAAATCTAAATGTTGGCCACTATCTGTGACAAACTATTGTATTTTCTGCTTGGGCATAGATACAATAATCATGGACACTATCTTTGTGGTGTTCAATTGGTTGCAGTGTTTTGTTTTACTTACATGCTTGGGCTCATGAATTATGTTTCTTTTTAAAAATCAGGGACAGCAGTACCTCATTTTCTCACTATTCTCAAGAAATCCGTTTGATGATGATAATATTTTTTGTGATTTAGTTTACATTGAAACTTTACACAAACATTGTTAAAAGACATTTTTTAGCACATAAGAAGAAATCAGGTTGAGCCTGAACACCCCAGTACAATGTATTCATTACGGAAAGGATTTCCAGGACTTGATTAACTATGGCAGAAACCAATTGCAGAATCTTGTAATTCTATATTATATTTTGGTATCCAGTGATTACAGAGAAACCAATTAGAGAGGGAATTTATAACAAAACAAAAACAGCGAAAAAAACACACCAAATTGTTGTGGAAACATATATGGGGTGTTTTAAGGGGATAAAACCAGTGATAAGGTGGTTGGGGTGGGCTTAAACACATAGGGAACTGGGGTTTGGGGGAGGAACCCGAACCCACCCACCCCCCAATAAAAAAAAGATATATTTTTTGCTGTATTTGTTTTAGGTGAAATTTACAATCACATGGAACCCATGTTATTATGTATTTGCCCTTTCAGTGACCAGACTCGTAGATAGGGATTCACCATATACTTTTAATATTTGTCCAAAATACTCTGGGATCATTGTACTTGATTTTGGTTTGTCTTCCATAGGCCAAGAACAGATAGCGACATTTACTGTTTTTTTAGGCAGCACCGCCAGTCTGCCCACTTCTCCCGAAATCCCTCTCATGTAATCTAGTTCTATCTTGGGCAGACCTCCACATTCAGTGCATCTAGAAGGATCTATATAATCAGTGCAACCACATGTAATTGCGACGGCCGAAAAAGCTGACTTTTAAAAAAATTAAATCCCCTTTACACCGCATAGATATGCTGGGGGGAGACCTCCCGCCACCCCACCCCCCCATATTTCTATAATATCCCATTACCCCCCACACATATATGTGGTGTAAAGGGGGTGTTTAAAAAAAAAGTCGCCATTTTTGGCCATCGCAATTCCCAGGTGGACATTTTTGTACACTTCCCAAATGCCTTCTTAAGGAGATTCCCCATCAGCCACTTCGAGTTGGAGGTCAAGCCTACCCCTACCCGTTCAACAGGTTCTCTTGATTTTCTGCTTTCCCAAAACCTTTTGCTCCATCCTGTGTGTTTGAGTTTAAATATCCAACAATCTCCATCCAAGCAGCATCATTTGACACAGCATTTTTTAATTGATCAGAGCCTGTTATAAGTTCCCTTAACTTAAACCTCCCAAGGAACTTCGCCTTGCTTTGATCAGCCCATTGAATTCTGTGTGTCATAAGGTGATGTGTCCGCTATGAATTGAAACTTTGATTTTTCTTTTAATTCCATGTATGGATATGTGGTTTTACTGAGGATTACATCGTCAGATTCACAAGAATACTCTGAATTTGAGATGTTTATTTTTCACCACTACATGCATAACTGAGCTATTAAAATATGCAATTCATATATTAATATATTATGTTATATGCATGTGATTTGTGTTCTACTTGATTCAGTGCTATCTTTTCAAATCAGGCAACTGGCACTGTTGTTACAGCTGAAAATCTAGTTCTTCTGGTCATCTTTGTCTTGTATGTTTAAAACTGCCTTTTTGTTATCCATTCCAAATGATTTACATTTCATTTGTTTGTATGCTTAAATCAGTATCATTGGACCAGAGGCTCTCTTTAATGAAATTACCATTTTGATAGGTTGCTTTAATGGGCAATCTTTGGGCAATCTTCCTAGAGCTGGAACTGGATGGCATCTCACTCGCTCATGCTCGACTCCACATAAAACTGAGCTTCTCTACTTTATTATTATTATTATGGTATTTATTGAGTGCGGACCTAGCTTCGAGAAGCAATGCAGCGCTTCACAGAGGTGTACAAGAGTACAGATGCATAATGGAGTGCTTTTCAGAGGTAACAACAGAACTGAGGTACAGCGGTGGGTAGAATATAGAGGGACACAGAGGAAGGGTACAGCTGTACAGGGTGGCAGGGAGGAGAGGGGAGCACGGCATCTAGCAAGTCAGGTGGCACGGGTGCAACGTGATGGCCTAGGTCTTGGGGAGGTGAGACTCCTTGAAGAGGTGTGTTTTGAGTTATTTTCTGAATTGTTGGAGCGTGAGGGAAGTCTGATGCTGACAGGGGAGGAGTTTTCATAGTCTTGGGGCATAGGCAGAAGGCTTGTTTTCTGGTCCTTTCCTTTTTGCAGTGGTGGATTTCAAGTTTGCATGTGTCATGGCTTCTGGTGGTGCATTGTCCGCTAGAGATGCTAAGTTTCTCCATGAGATAGCTGGGTGACTTGAGGGCTTGATACACCTAATCTCCTCTTTAGTACTCTCTCGACCTGACTACTGTGCCAGTCTCCTCTGTTGCCTTTGCAACTATGCTTTTTCACCTCTCCTCAAAGTTCTCAACTTGCTGTCCGTACACTCTTCTACCTTCCCTGCTTTACCTCCACCTCCCCAGAACATCGTCAATTAGGCTGGTTATCTATGAGACAGAGGGGGAAAGTATAAACTCAGTCTCAGCATCTTCAAAACTATACACAGACTATCCACCATTCCTATTGGCCCATCTTACTCCCTACTCTCCCTCTTGCTGCCTACGATCTTCTACGGCTCACCTCCTTGCCACCTCTCGTGCATCTTGCACTCCATCTCGTTTCTGCTCTCTTCCCCTCCTTGCTCCCTTACTCTGAAATGCTCTTCCTCCCCCTCTCAGCACTACTCCCTCTCTATCTCTAAACCCAACCTCCTAGATCTCCTTTTTTCTGAAGAACCACTTGAATTGCATTCTACGCCAACACTTTTCCCTGTTTGCCTCTCCCCGTACCTCTCTACAACAACCTCACAGCACTTCTCCCTCACCCCTTCTTCCTAAAACATAGCACTTCCTCCGCTTTTCTGTTCCTGTATCATGTTTCACCTCCCCTGCATCACCTTGTCTTATATCTACATCCCCTCAGCCATTGTTCAGGACACTGGCCCTTGCTCTGTAAAATGTTTATTAAGCATGTTTGCGACAGAAAGGCATTGGTTTCCCTGTAATGTTCATTAAATAAATAAATAAAAGTGTATTGCTGTGCAAGGTCACCAGTGGACGACCTGGCCTAGGCCTCTGGTTGTAAGAATGCAGTTAATGATCCGCCATACACTGAACTAGTTGTCCTTCCTATCAGCTAAAAATAGTCTACAGATTTGGGCTGAATCCTCAATACAAAGCTCACATTTAGTGTATTTCTTTGGAATTTTGAAACAAGGCCTTTGTCTTCAAGTAAACACAGATGAACTATTAGCCTTTTTAATACTTCAATTAAAGTGAATGTGATGAGGTCTGTAAATTCCTGCTTTCAAGAAAGATGACACATGGTGGGGAAGGCCGGTTCATGCAAGCCCTCTCAGGCTGTCGAGAGAATATCTCATCTGCTGTGCTTCACTGCAGATGAGACTACGGTTGTGCACAGCACCACTGGAAGGGCCATTCACCAGTCCCTCTTGCAGCCACAAAGCACCACTTACAGAAACAGGGGGCCAGTGCGGCCCCTCTGTGGAAGTTAGGTAAGATGTCCTGCAGCTCTCTAGGCCTGCAGTACCCAGCAAGGAGGAGAACACACTGAATACATTCTGCCCAGACCACCCAGCCTCTGCTACTCCCGGCACAAGTCTCAGCCAGCATCATCAGGCTGCTTAAACCAAAGCACCAGCAGAGAAGAAAGCTGCCCACGCCCCACCCATCTCTGTCCAGCAGCATCAGTGTCACAAGGGGAGAAGCATGAGAATAAGGAAGCTGTGGATCCCAGCTCAGCAGTCCTTACTAGCCATCAGCCTGCTACCACTTGTTGGAGGCCTGTGCAGTCTAACACCCAGAGGAAGGGATTGCGGAGGTCACGGAAGCTTGCTTATTTTTTTCCTTTTGTTTTTTTCATTTTTGAAAGGCTGCATCTGACTTGCAGTTAGAAAATACTTTTAGGAATGGGCTGCTTGTTTGAGATCCATAGTGAACTGCATTTTAAATTCAAGGATAAGCACCCTGTTTAAATATGAATCTTTTTGGGATCTGCCACCACAGGGTTGGGACTGGAAACAAAAGCAGATACCGAATGAGAAAGTATGCATGTATGTTACACTGTTTTAAAGCACACGGAAGCACAGATTATTAGTTTACGTATTACGGTTGCACTACATAGTTATTGCCTACAGTTTTTATGTATTATATTTTAGTCCAAATGTGTTTATATCTGTCAGAATTGTCTATTTATTAAGATTATTTGCACATGCATGTTTAATGTTTCAGAGTGAGGCATTCTATTAGGCCAAGAGTATAACCATTATAGTGTTTGGTAGTTTCCATAAAGAAAAGTTAGAGTATGTGCATTATGCACCCTGAATCGTTGCTAATAATGAGAAAAAAAATACAGCTCATACCCTCTGAAGAGAGTTTACATAATTACTGTAGTGCAGTGCTGAGTGGTCATTGGTGGTCGCCTTGTTTCTTTTCTCGCGTTGTACAAGTTGGAAGAGGTACCCTGTGACTAGCCTTCAAGTTCACTGCATGTAGAGCCCAGTACAGCGTGGAGCGCTGAGCAGAGTGGTGTAGGAGTGGTCATTGGTGGTCCTTGGTGAGCCGGGGGAAGGCCGGGATCCTCAGGGTTGCGTTTTGACTGACACAACCTAAAGTATCGGAACCCTCTCTTTTGATTGATGCGTCTGACACACGGACGATGAGCGTTGCAAAGGAGTGTGACTTTCGCTTGATTTCTCCCTTTGTATGACGCCATAACTGCCAGATGTACCCAGGAACCACCCACCTTTCTTCGATTTGCTGCTTGCATTTTGCGTAGCCTGAGTGTCTGGGAATACCTGTCGCCACTCCCCTTCCTTCCCCCTTGGGCAGGGGCGTTGCTAGGGGGGGCTAAGGGGGCTATAGCCCCTGATCTTTTGGTTGTAGCCCCGGATAGAATCTCAGGAGCTACAGCCAAAAGGCTAGCTAGCCCCCAGTCCCAACAGTTCTGACATCAGCTTAGCCCCGGGTCTTTTCCAGACCTAGCAACTCCCCTGCCCTTGGGAGTTGTCTAGTCAGCTGTAGTCACGGCTGGAGGTGGCTGGCTGCCGGCTGCGTAACCAGATACAGAGTGGTGTGCATTGTGTGCTTATCGTATCACCTCCGATTGAGCCTATTTAACTGTCCCTACCGTGAGACGTACAGGGGCCACTTATTCAGCTAATTTATTCAGCTCTGCTATTTGGGTGACTGCTGCTTACATAGAATCTTTTCCTGTTCGGAAATGAAAGGCCTCATGCAAGCAAATCTAAAACCAACCGCTACAACCTGCGAAAGGGATAAAAGGTGTAGTACGAGCAAGGCCGAACGCACAAGTAAACAGCTACACTGAACGGCAGTTCAAACGGAGGAGGAAGGCGGCGAGACCTGGAAGGACAATGCAGGGGAAACTGCCCTTGGCCTTTTCAACTCAGACCCGCAAAGCCTCCGATAAGGGAATTACAAGAATGGGAAGTACAGCTCCTCGAGCAACCTGCAATAAGTCCTCCGACTGCGTTAGAAGTAACTGAAGGACGAGCGCAGGAGGTGACGGTATCCCACGACTCCTTGAACTTTGATGATATCGATAATAATTTCCTCTTGGACCTATGCCTCACCATCCAGCAAAACATGGCAGGAGTTGCTTAGAAATAGATGCAGGCAAGGGGTAAGCCCTTGGTGGTGAATGCTCAGGTGATTAGGGCAGAGGTGAGCCCTGCACCGAATATTGCCTCTGCCCATTTATCTGCCTCCCCGAATCTCATTACTGACTAAACTGGGGAGGTCCAGATTGAAGATTCAGTACAGCCGGGCCGACTCGATAACTGGTGAGGCAGCCCTGGTGGAATTGCAATCATTCATGACCTCCATACATTTTGCCATGAAAATGTTGCTAAGGGTGTGTGGACGCATACCTGCAAACCTGCAGCCGCCCTCTTGCTTCATTAATCCTAGGGCTGCAATGGAAGGAGGCCAGGGTGCATCTATGCCGGACAGTTTACCTATAAGTGAACCTGAAACCTTAATGAGGATGTGTTAGACCCCATTCCGGCTGTGAATGCTGACATTTCGATACTTCGGCCATCTTTTTTTCATGAAAGCAACGACATTTGGCAAGAAAGGCTGCAACTCATAAAATGCCATGTGAAGTGGCTGCTTCATTGCCACCTACTGAGATTGCAGCAAAGAAATCCAAGAAAGCACGCAAAAAACCCTGTGCGGAAGGAAAAGGGTTGTCAGTGTGTGTGTGATTTGTCAGTTGCCTGACTCTGCCTGACCCTTGTGTTGGGACATGTCATGTAACGGCTTTGGTGTTAGTCCGTTGTCTGTTACGGTGTAAGAAAGTGCTTGTGTCGGAAAAAGGGTGCGGGGGTAGAGCTTCAAAATATCATACAGGGTAGAATGGGGAGAAGGTGTTAGAAGAAAGGGGATACCGCGTCTCACCCATCAGCGTCCCACTTCCACTCCCTAGGACCCCCCATCCAGGTGATACTCCCACACTGGTTCACCCCTTGGAACCAGATCCAATATCAATGGCCGTGTCCTGGCCACCTGGAGGACAGATCTCCTGGGACTAGTAAGTGAGATGACTTCAAGTTTCTCACACCTGGTGAAGATAAGGTCCAGTTATCGGATATTCAAACCATGGTAAAATAGCTGGCTGATTATTTGCCTATGGTTATGAATAAACAATGAAAGTTGTCACTTATGTCCTAGAATACCTAGGACTTTGCTCATTTCCTTCCCCCCTCTGGCTCTCTGCCCTATATCACACAACATTAATACTTCCTCTTGCTGGAGACATGGTTAATGACACCCATATTGGTGGATGGTTATACCATTTCCTAATCATTTCCAAACAGGGACATTAGGGGCAGACCATAAAGGGGCCTAGTCACAAGAGTGGCCCACAGTTTGAAATCTCGTAAAATCTCACTTGTTTAACACAAACGTTTGCTAGCATTAGAGGTGACTAGTAGCATAAATGGAAAGTGCTGTAACGTACTGCTGGTCAATGTATATAATCCTCCTGGGGCACTTCACAGAGAGCAACTTCAAGATGATATGCACAATCTTTTTATGTCATGGGATGGTGGTAAAAGTGAGGATTGTATTATTGTGGGTGGAGATCTCAATTGCCACTGTGCTGAGAATGAAGGCACGTATGTAGAGAGTATGCTGTCAAGCAAAAGCATAATGAAACAGGATGACTCTGACAACGATGGGTTAAGTTGTCTGAGATTTTTTCAAAGTTGGGATCTTGAAATATTGAATGGCTGCACCAAAAGTGATACTCCGGATGGCTACACTTGGAGAAGAGGTAGCTTGTGTGCGACCCTGGACTATCTTTCTGCCCACTTAGAAGCAGCCATGAGGGTGATCCATCTGTGTTTGAGTCCCAATTCCTAGAGTGATAATGAGGCGCCAATTCTTAGGCTAAATGATTCCTCCCCTATGGTGGTGGTGGATGCCTTGGGGGATTTGTAAACTAATCGTTCGGCGAATTGCATTAAATGGTTAGAAAATAACATACTAAGAGCTACACTCTTTATCCAGAAAGTGGGCTACTCAGACCACCATGCTTTTGAGGAAATGGATATGGAGAACATTGAGAAATGGATAACTTCCTTTGCGGGTTTGCATGCTACAATGAAGGTGTGTCTGGCCAGTAGAGAGTACAAGCAGACTCTCACCTATGATAAAGCAATTGGAGATATGAAGCACACATTACGTGGGCACCTACGTAGGACCAAAACTAAACTATTGCTGCGTAAGCCCTATCTTAAGTAGATAAAACATCTTAAAATTGCATATTGCAACATGCTATGCTGGTGGCACACCTCTACTAGAGATGCCCAATGGCAATACATTATTAAAGGTTTATGCAGCAGAGACTCTCGCAGCATCTGGTCTCTCCTAGAAGAGGCCAAAGGGAATAGGAAACAGTGCTTGCTAAACCCCATTAGTGAGCATTCATGGGTTACCTTTTTGTCCAAGTCGTAACACTCCAATTATGACATCCCCCCTACACAGATTGACATCAAACCCCTTGATTGGACCTTGTGAGCGAGGAGGACATTTATTTAAAGATTAGAACCCTAAAACCATCCCAGGCACCTGGGCCGGATGGCTTGGCCAATGTAGTCCTGATGCAATATCCTAAATTTTGGTCCTCCTTGAGGAAGGAAAGATCCCGACGTCCTGGCAAACAGCTATATTGATCCTGGTCCTATAAAAGAGGTGCCCTAGACATATGGGAAATGATCATCTGTTATCAGTGCTGGACTGTACAGGAAAAATATTTGCAATATTGCTCTTGAAAGAACTCCAGAAGTGGGTGGAATACAAGGGTATCTTGGATAGATACCAGAGTGATTTTGGCCCAGACTATTGTACCACCCAAAACCTTTGGCTTATGAGTTTCTTAGTCGAACAAGCACATGGTAAAAATGCACCCCCACTATATGCTCTAATACTAGATTTCAAAGCGGCCTTTGATTAAGTTAGTAGGGGTCTCTTATGGCAGAAGCTTGAACCGCTGGGCTGCCCTCAGGGTCTGCTTTATTACATCAAATTATTTCACAAGAACAACACTATACGTTTGAGGCTTGATGCTTGGGGTCTTTGACCGAGCCGGTCGCCCAGTGTACCAGTGTTAAACAGGGCTGTGTCACGGCCCCATTACTGTATAACATGTGTGTATCAGATCTCCCCCATTTCTCATCTAGGAATAGAGGTTGTCCACCTAAACTTGTCATGACACACTGTGCTCTACTGGCATATGCAGACAATCTCATTCTTTTAGATCACACCTTTACTGATATGCAATGTCTGGCCATGGCGCTTTGGTCGTACACTGATCAAAACAGCCTGATTATCAATAGGGATAAGGCCAAGATTATGCTATTCACCGCCAAGCAAATAGCCAGACCCAGATTAATTATCCAGAACACTGAAATCCTGCATACTGCCTTGTATAACTATCTGGGGGTGGAATGTGACGCAAGACAGGGCTATACAACCTGTGTAGAGGTCTGCACTAGGAAGGAAACTCGGCTAACCTTGTTAATTGTACAATTTTGTAAAAGAGCGGGCGGCTATACGGTTGCTGGTGTAAGACGATTGTATTTACAATGCTTGGTGCGGGCGATCACCTATGGTTTGGAGAGCCTGGTCGGCTTCGATTTGAAATGGCTCCAGTTAATCGAAGGAAGATTCTGGTGGAAGTTCCTCGGATTGCCTAATTGTGTCCCCATGGCGATACTACGTTTAGAACTTGGGATTATGTCCCTTAAGGCTATGATCTTTAAAAAGAGAGCAACTATGTACATCAAAATGTTCAGTGGTCCTACTAATCTCTTGCTCCAAAGCCTAGGGAATGCTGAACGTAGATCTGGAACAGATTCTAGCTCCAACAGGAATGTGAAAGATCTATTTGAATGCATTGGATAGACCCCCAATTGGGGGCGGGGGGACTTCCATGTCCTTAGGAGTTCATTCGAAAAACGCATGGATCTGTAGGGCTGAAACGAAAACATTTTTCATCAACCTTAAAAAGTTATTCATTTGTCTCTGATGTGTTATATACGTACAAGACAACTCAGTCTTATCTCGACCTATGTCCCTGTAGGCACCTAGGGAGATTTATGCTCCTTTTGCGAATAAATTGCCTTCCAGTATTAAATGTTATGGGCTCATCACTGTCACTGCCGTAACAGGAACCGTATTGTCGTATTTTCCATGTTAAAACAGAGTTGGAGAAAGCTAAGCACAGCATGACTGAATGCTTAAACATGGCGACGGTATACATGAACTATTTGGGCAAATATGTGCATCATTTGGACACAATTAAGGATCCTTTATTCTGGAAGCAATGCATTAATACCAAGAACAAGGGGCTTCAAATGGCTCTTTTTGGAGTCTGGAGCATGGTAGATGATCAATTGGCTTCTGAACATGTCAATGAGGACCTCATGAATAAAAAGTGGTATTGCCCCTGTGTGATCTGGGGCATTTCACACTTAATGTTATTACCACAAGGCCTTTTATATTACTTACCCTCTATTGGATCTGAAAATCTGTTTCGCTGTATATAGCACAATTGTCAATGTTAGTGATATGAATTTCGATCTTAATTGAATGAAAGGAAACTGGTTTATAGTTAACTATTTGTATGATGTAATGTATGTTTTAATTTGTATATGTGTGAAGTTTCATATTTTAACTGTACCACATTAAATAATAATAATAATGACTACACTGCATATTAATCATTGGCCTGCAACTGCCAGTGCATTTTATCATTATTGTATTTTCTTGGCTTGCAAATTATTTCTCATTTACCATCAGGATTATCCTGCCATTTGCTCCTAAAATCTACTACACGTGGAGGCACATTTGTTTAGAGGTAATTTCTGTACGTGGCATCTGCAGTCCCCTTCTCGTACAACACTCACTGGGCCCCTGCAATTCCCCAAACTAAGTAACACCCTTAGAGTGGTCCGATAAATCTCCTGTTTTGTGCCACCAGAAAGTTTGCACCTACACATTCTCCACTGTTGGAGTTGGAGCGTACTCAAGCATTTTCTTTCTGGTACCACATCACCCACTGAGAACCCATTGCAGCACCAGAGCAATAGGCCTGCATCTACTGTGCATTAGACAAGGGGTTGTAATTACATTAACACAGATGTAACCTCCAGGATTGGACATGGTATCTCAGATCTCATCTCCAGTTCTTAAGCTAATAAAAATGGTATGACCTCAGGATGTGTACTGTAACACCACATGCGTCCTCAGGAAGCGGACTTCAAATAAGCTTTTCTCCTACCCAGCCATTCAGAGCTTTTGTGGGACCATGGCAAATATTGTGTTCAAGCCCTTTCACAATTCTACCCTAAGCTTGGATGATAAAGTTTATCAAGTGGAGTTTGTGGGTTGTGACATGTTCCTTCAAAGATGTATGTCTGACAGTGGTTTTATTCTGACTTATAAAACTTGCCAGTCCTTCTTTCTTCATCCCACCTTTTCTCTCCGCCCCTACAACGACCTTCTATGGATCAATTTTCTCATGATAGTTTTACCCAGTCTTTTAATTTTTTCTCATTCCTTTCTTCTTCCTATCTTATTTCCCCACCTCTACTTTGAAGCCACTGCTGTCCCGTTTGTGTGCAAACAAATGTATCTTTGCTTCTGCTTTCTCCCTTACTCCTCACTCCTTTAGGTAATTTGTTTTCTGTCTGCTAACTTTTTCCTGTATACTCTTTGGTTGTCTCTTGTCCCGTTTCATCCCCTGACCCCCCTCCCTTTCTCATCGTTTACTCATCTCCTCTTTCCCTCTTTCTTCCACATGTCTCACTTCCCTCCCACCTCACCTGTCGTCTTCTTTTTTGTGTAAATTCCAGTCTCTACATTCACAGTCTCTTTTCTCCTCCTGTGCCTCTCCACTCTGCCTCTTTCTCCTTCATTCACTCGTTCATCTTCCTTTCTCCTCGACCCCTTCAAGGTTCTTCTCTAAGTTTGCTTTTCCAGTCCGACCTCTGTTCTTTCCACTCCCTCTCTCACTTAGCTCAAATGACTATCGTATGGAGGTGCTAGCCTTGCTAGGAGGTCACGCCCTATTGATTGTTTATAATTATATAATAATTGTTCTTTTGTAACGTGCTTAAAACCGGAGTGAACCGGTTTCTAAGCGCGGGTCTGGGATTCGAACCAGAGTTGTTCTGCGTCGCCTTGCTTTCAAGACAAGCAAGTTGCCCCCTGAGCTATCCTCCCGGCCCTATCTGCTCAATCTGGTTCTCTGTAGTATTACATAATGCGTCTGTCCCATGCATTCCAATGCGTCTGTCGCAGCCCTGCCTTACTGAGCATGCACAAAAGAAAATATACTATGATGTTGTTAAAAACAGTGCATGTGTGGGTTGCTGACTCAGCACCTGGCGAATTTCTGGCGACACACATGGGCTATCTGTTTTAATTACTTCATGGGCGTTATGGCATGCTCATGTGCTAAATCAGGGTTTGAGACATACACCTTACATTGCACTTACCTCAAACCTACGATAATACAGCCCTTAATGTGCCTCTGCTCTGCATACCTATCCAACAGTCCAAAACTTAGCCATATCGCTGCGATGTAGGGCCTTGCTTAGGTGTGCTCATGAAGGAAGACACCAACAGTGAGCCTAATCTGCCCTCACTAGGCTGCAGCACAGGACTCCTTAAACTTGTCTAATCAGCTGCTTCATCGAAGGGAGCACTCCTGGTTCCCAACCTAAATAAAGACAAATATTTGGACTATGCATTTACCATAGCCTTAGTCCTAATCTATATGCGTTATTATAGATTACATTGTTTCAGGAGCAGGTCATAAACAACTTCATATGTATCTGAAAAATATTTAAGTTATGGTCTAAAAAAGCCTAGTCATGTCTTGATGGAACTGTACCAACCATTGTAACCTGAAAACCAACAGTAATAATAACTCAATAACAAGCTATTTTGTTCTCATTAAAACAAACCTAAAACAACCCTGTGCCCACCTCTTAACATTGACAAACACACATTACCTTCTAGCCCCAAGAGCCTCAACAATGATGCCCAGGAAGCCACAAACCAGCTTGGTATATCCAAAGGCTGAGCTTCCAACAAATTGGCAGGAAGGGAATGTTGTTCCAAAAGGCCGCTCAGTCTAAAGTCCCCAGAGCTGCTTCCCGAAAACCCTTTGCAAAGTGAAACTGACATGAGAAGAACAGGTCCCTTCCTCCAGTGGGCAGGATTACAGTCAGTCAAACAGGTTTATTCAGTATACAATATTTAAATCACAGTACAATAAACAAATCCAGTACAAAATTGTAAAATCATAGCCTAACTGCAAATTAAATATCATACATTAAACCTACAAAATAAAATGTCTTAACACCTGTCCTCGCAACATAATAGTAATTGTTCGGATTCGATGAACTCACATGCGCCCAGCGAGAGATTTCTTAACAAAAGATAAAATATCAAACATAAAATCCTCATCTGTCAAATGCATCATCAAAAGTATGGCCACTGAACAACTTCTAATATTATACATTAAGAGGTGCGGCCTTAGCCATCTTCTTCGTGACCCCATGTTGAATTTACATATAAATAGAAAATGTTCTAGATTTCCGTCTAATCCCAACCCGCATGGGCATTTCCTATCTAATGCCCGCCATGTGGTTCTAGTATGTATTGGTAAAACACTTAACTTAATCATTAACATTATTCTCCTGCATTCGTGAAATGTTAACCATATAATAAAGTTTTGGATTACAGGATTGCAAGTCATGTGACATTTTGAGTAGTGTGCATATAAGTAACAGTGTTCATGTGTAAGCAACTTCACGACCACAATCTTCTCAGTACACAGTATGCACATTTTTCAATAAATTCAATATGTAACCTATCTCTTTCAACATGTAATGTATGCATTCATACATATTTCAATGTACAGTCTGTTTTACAAAAGCGTATATAAGAATTCTCACTTTACAGTATGCCTTTTTTCCGTATGCTCGATGCATTTTAATATACCATTGTGTTTCTCTCAGTATATAACCCTAGCAAGTTCTCATTATATTCTGTATGCATTTCAGTAGGTTGTGGTTATGATTTATTTGAATGTCCCATGCACATCTCACTACATAATATGCATAGCTTGGTATGCAGTGTATTCTGCACATAATGAATTTCAATATGTATTAGAAATTAAATAGATACAGTAGATGTTGATTTGTTTTAAATCACAGGGTGTATACCAAAAGACAATGTTTTCTTATATTTATGTACGTATGAACGATGCCTTGGAACATTGTCAATTTCCACTCTAAATAAAGATGTAATGTATGCCCCACAATAGCCAATGTACATATCTCAGTGCAAAGTGTATGTATTGCAATATACAATGTATGATTCTCAATATACGGTATATAAATCTTGGTAAAGCATGTATGCATTTCAGTATCTAATGTATGCATGTCAATATACATAATATATATCTAAGTGTACAATGTATGCATCATAGTTTATAGGGAATGTGCTTATGTATTTTAATACATACAATGTATACATTTCAATATACTGTGCATACATCTTAGTATAAATGTATGTATCACATTGCTGTGAGGGTATTCTCACTCCTATTCCCTTTGGGCCCTCTGCGCAGGTGGCCAGGGAAAGGCCATTGCTTTTGGATCCTGACCCTGGCAGTGGACAAGCAAGGAAGGATCACCTGGGTGGAGGGTCCTTGGAGACTGGGGCAGGGGGCCCTTTGGGCGAGACAGGGTATCCCCTTTTCTTAATGACAACCCACCCAGTCCTTCTCCAACCTTTTGGGGTTATTATAAACTGGCCTCCCTTATTTTATCTCAGTCATGCCATTATAATGCCGGGATGAGAAAGAGACAACTAGGAATAATACACACCAACATGGAACTACACCACTCTGCTACTGAGACAAGGAAGAGAGCCTCCGATGAATACCACTACAAAGACGAGGCATGTCTCACTAATAAGCTGCACTATAGTCAGGGAGGTGAAAGAGAGGACTCACGCCTGCAGCTCATTCACAAACCATAGGTGTATAAAAGGTGGGAAGCCAAAAGAGCACAGAGAGGGAGAGAAAGGCAAGACACTGCTGAGAGCCGTTGGATGCAGAGCTGCAGTGTGACAAGGACCGGAATACCAGCGACTGCAGAAGCTGGCGCTCCCAACTTGGATGGGGTGAGAACAGAAGTTCTCTGGTGCAACTGCAAGGCTAGAGAAGGCGGCATGCTGAAGTGTCGGCCTTCTAACAAAGAGTCAGAGTGCTCATTATCCCATGGCGCTGCAAGAGCGTGGGAGTGTCTCAGGGGCGGAGGAGGGACTCCTGGAGGCAATCAAGTTGAAGCAAGCCCAGCGCGATATGCCAAGAGATTGCAGAGGAAGCCGGTGAGTTTCAGATACTAGGAAACCCGGTGTGAAACTGACTGCGATCGCTGTGAAGGAACCAGTGATTGTGAATGCATACATTGTAGTTGGGTGGTCGCATGGGTCTGAAAGTAGTGGAACATGTTCTCGAAAGTTTCCGTCTGAACTGTACATTGAATTACCAATCACGTAAAGTGTTAAAGGGACCATGCACCTTGAGAAAAGAGAAGGAGCAGTTCTGAAAGGTTCCAATCTGCGAAACAGACATGTCAATGGTGTAAACAAGAAGTAATCTTTATCGCTCAACTTTATAAAATACATGAGCCTATTTAAACATCGAACTGAAAAAAAATAAAGCAAATGGTTTTTTATAAATACTGGATTGTATGCAAATCAACCAACAGAAGATAAAAAACAAACTGAATCGTTAAACCCAGTAAAACTGAAATTAAAACTACACAGGAATGAAGTAGAAATCCATTGAACAATGAATGGGATGAAACCAAGTACAAATATAATTGAAATACTAAAGAAAAGTAGTGCTTCTGTTGTGAACTATTCTGAACTTGGGGAAGGAACCCCCAGTGGTTCTGTTGTGAACTATTCTGAACTTGGGGAAGGGAAACCCAGTGCTTCTGTCATGAACAGCCGTAACCTTGGGGAAGGGAACCGCAGGTCCTGATTCAACCTATTTCCCTTTTAGTCTACGGAGGATAATTGTGAGACTTTGTTATGGAACTATTTCACGTTTGGTGAAGGGGGTTGAAAAGAGGCTCAGAACTTTGGGTGAAACACTGTTTTCTTTTGGTTGTCATGTCCCTAGACATTGTATCAAATTAGATGTGAGGGCAAATATAGGGTACGGACACATTCTTTAGTTGAACTCCTTGACTCAGACGTTCCTTAGTTTTCATTAGGTAGGGAAATGCCACCTTAGTATAGGGCAAGTTAGGCCTTTTTCAATCCTGACATTTAAGTTAATAAAAGTGTTTGTTTTGAAATTTGAATCTTTTGTCTATGTCCTTCTTCATGATGCCTTCACAGGGTACACTGTAAATATATCATGTGTTGTAAATACTGTGTTTTATCTTAGAATGACATATATGTATCTCCTGGGTAACATATAGATTTTAGTATACAATGTATGCATCTCAATAGAGGTTCTTTTTATAGTATGTAATATATGGATTCCACAGTGTAATATACATATGTATGAATCTTGAATTAGGCCCGTGCCGGCCCCCATAGCAATGTAATGTAATAAATAGCACTCTGCAATGCATTATATTACGTGATTTAAGTAATCAACACAGATTAATCTAAGTAATGAAGAATATTCTGGTTTCCTGCATTTAGAATTTCAGTCCAGTTTTATGAGTACAGATTGCATGAACATTTGGACTGATGCAAAATCTTTGGTGGATGGTGATTTGTGAGGAATTGCAACGTTTTTACCCTATCTCAAGCTATGCTTGGAGACTGCTTTGCTTGAACATTATTATTGTGTGCAGAGATTTGATTGCACTGGAGTATGTTATTTTATATATTTGGAGATGTGGACTGCCGTTGATTGGTTGTGTCTATTATTTTCCGAAATAATGTTGTCAGTTGCTAATGTTCTTATGTTTCAGTTCGTGGATGTAGTAGTTAGTGTAAAATAGAATACAAATGGCTGCAAAGTGGAACCTTTCTGGACACTTTGAGCCAGTCCTACCCCCACCAAGGCACAGTATTGCATCTACTAAGGTGTTGCAGATCCCGGCTGTTACAGGTCCTAAGAGAATACTATCAAGCATTTCTGCATATGAGGTCAACTTCTGTAAATATTGCTTTGCACTCTGAAAAGGATCTGGTGCATAACTAAGCCACTGCTCACCCTGTTGAACCCAATCCCGATAATGAAAGAATGCTCCCCAAACCCACCTACATAGTTGTGCGAGGCAAGCACAAAATATGTGTGGATCCAGCAAAAACATTCCCGAATGTACGAGTTGAAGAATTTGGACAACTGTGGTCCTCCCGGTGAGGTAGATCTGCATCCAGAAACCGCAATTCACCAGCCAGACTGCATGGAACACAGCCTTTTGAGTAGTGGGCATTGTAGGCATTGCTCTGTGCGTTCCTTTTCTACAAAGAGACTTAAAAGTGTGGTTAGTGGAGTTCCCATCTTTATTCGGGATCTGTCTTCTCCAATATTTACTGCCTGTTGTGCATCATCACAGCAACATGTAACATAGATCTATGTAACAGTAGTGCATAAACCAATGTATTTGTTTGGCAGTTAGTATTGTTGTGAAGGGTCCATTTCCTGTTATTAAAGAACTCCTTGCACTCAATACAGGAGTGACAAACGTTGCATGAACCATATTTAAAATATCCTCTTATTTTTGTGAGGCCCCAGAGGTTCTTGCGTTCCTGGAAAGTGCAGACTTTAAGTTCTTTTAAGGTTTTTTCTTACCTTTAAGGAAAATAGCAAATTTCCTATTTTGTCTTCTGAATTTTTTTATCAGATAATTTAGTTTTGTCAGGTACTTCTCTTGATTGCTAGCTTTGAGAACCACGAATCGGCCCTCACTATCTTGTTTCTCCCAAGAATTAGTCCCCCACCTGTTTCGCTGTTAGTCAATCTATTTGTAACAAATGATGATGTTATTCATGTAAAAAGTAGAAGCGGACCATCTTCTTTTTTTACATTTGAAATGAAGCCCAGTTATGGTAATACACTATATACTATATGAATTAGCATACTTTGAACAAGGGCGACTCTTGCTAGAGGGAGAGTACAGGACATATTTGCTTATCCAAAACATTTTTGGCTATCAGTTTGTCCCAATTAAGTGTTTTGCTTAACTGATGTTTTGTTAATAGTAGCGTGGACGTCTGTCATTTTTGTTTGCATAAGTAGCTTCAAATGCATACATTGCATAAAACACACTTATCATGATTTGAAGTCCACTTGTTATGCATGTTTTGCAGTGTGCAATTAAATCCTTTCAACGTCTCATGTTTAACAAGTAGTGATTATTTTCTTTTCAATTGCTATGCTTTGTTACTGTATTTTAATAACTAATCTGATAAAACTGCTGCACACTGATCATGGCAGAGCAGGGAGAGGATTAGTTTTGAAAAGTAATTTATAAACAACATAAGTTAGAAGTGTGGCCTTTCACTCAGTCCACCTCTATCTTGTGCTTTTGACATAGAACAAATGCATTTTTAAACACAACACGCTTGTGCGTATTGCAGTGAACCCAGTTTTAAGCCTATCATGCAATCAGAATGGTTCAAATAATGTTTTGTATATTATTCACTTGTGCTTGGAAAGAGAACGTGTCAAAGCCAATAGACCAGAGTGGACATTTGTGAAACGCATCTTATGTCAAAGTCAATATGAATGTTTCAGGCAGCAGGCCTATGTGGCTTGGCATGACGTTAGAGCTCTTCAGACCAAACTTTAGGTGTAAAATGAAATTTGCGACACACACTGGCATCTCTGTTCCGTCTCCCATCTTGTTACTCTGCACTATAATCCCCTGCTCCCTCGACCACCCAAACTCACTCGCACCATAACCCCCTCTGAACACACCCCCAAGCTCACTGCACATAATGTCATATATATGTACAGATCCCTCCTAGCAGTCTGAATACTTTTGTTCTTAAGTTGTGCATGGTCGGTTTTGTTCCCACCCATATCACTATCAGATCATGTGCCAATTAGCCACTGCTTGAAAACCTAAGACACCAGCCTGTAGGACTGCCCAGTCTACTGTGCAATACTCTGTAAGAGTTTATTTTGAAACGGCATGCCCTCAATAAATACAAATACAAATACAAATTGCATGTCTGTTGGGGACAACTGAAATGAGAGGCAGTGCCGGGGCTACTGATAGTGGAGGTGCCTAGTGCTTCTTGAGATTCTGAGGGTAGCCAGGCAACTAGTCAGCGCAGCAGAACAGTGGTCAGCGAGGGAGAGGGAGAGAGACAACAGAAGTGAAAAGGAAGGTCTTGAGCTGCTTCTGGAACCTCAGATGGTTCAGCGTAAGTTTGAGAAGGGCAGGGAGGTCATTCCAGATGGAGGTACCTGCAGAGGAGAGAGATCTACCACCCATTCTCTGCCTGCAGAAGCATATGACCCTCAGAGAGTTGGAGGTGGTTGAGCGAAGGGTTTGAGAAGGAAGGTGTTTAGGAAGAGAGAGTTGGATGTAGTGTGGGCCCCGGCATCAGAATGCCTTGTGGACGATACAGAGGGTCTTGAACTTGATCCTTGCAGCACCAAGAGCCAATGGGGAGATTTCAGAGCTGGGGAGATATGATCCCTGGGCTTGAGGCCAAGGGCAAGTCTTGCAGCCCTGTTCTGGATTAGTTCCAGAGGGCGGAGAGTAGAGGAAGGCAGATTGAGAAAGAGGCTGTTGCAGTAGTCTAGCCTAGATAGAACCAGGGCTCTGGAGACTGTGAGCTTCTGGGGGAAAGTAAGAAAAGTAAGAATGCCTCTGAGGAGGTGGAGCTGATAGTGGGACTTCTTAGCAAGGTCCGTAATTTGTGAAGCGAAGAAGAGACTGGAGTGGAAGATGGCACCAAGGTTTTTTGCCTCACAGGAAGACGCAGGAAGAGGGCACAAGAAGTGCGGCCAGGCTGAAAGAGATAGGGTTCCCAATGAGAAGGATGTAAGTCTTACTGGGATTAAGGCACAGATTGTCGGAGGTGCACCACTCCTGAGTCGCGGATAGACAGTCAGGAATGAGTGAGAGAGGAGGCTGAGTGTAGCCTGAAGGAGAGCTGAGTGTTATCTGCGTAGCACTGAAAGTTAGAGAAGGTAGAGATGAGGTGGAGACAACCAACAGTTTCAGTGTGGAGGGTAAGCTGACATATGGCCAGCTTTTCTAGACGTTTGCCCAGGAAAGGAGTGCTAGAAATCGGGCAGTAGTTTACTGGACAGGAAGGATCGGCGGAAGGTTTTTTCAGGAGAGGGTGCACAAGGGAGTGCTTTGGGGGGAGGGGAAAGTTCCAGTAGCAAATTAGTGATTGTAGAAATCGCCCAAGGCTGGAGCTTGGGTGATGATGTGGTCCTTGAGGAGCAGGGGAGCACCTGCTTGGACAACACTTTCATAGATCAGACTTTTCTAGAAACACCGTCAGGTGTGATCAGAGGGAAAGAGGAGAAAGAAGGAGGAGAGGGAGAGGCGGCCAGAAGGGGGCCAGGGAGGGAGAGGAGAGAGATGACAGTATGTCCTGAGTTTTAGTGGTGAAGTGAGAAGACAGAGGCGTGCAGAGGGCCTGGGAGGGAATAGGAGAGGTGTAGACTGCAGTAGGATTGGCCAGCTCCTTGCAGATTTGGCAGAGTTTGGGCATGTTGTTAGAGGCTGCAGAGACGTGGCTTGGATGTGGGCTCTCTTCTTGGACAGGACAGAGATTCTGTTTTGCCTATGGAGCAGGCGGCAGGCCAGTTTGTCAGAGGATATGCCCGTGCTCTCCTCTTCGTCTCAGCCACCCTGCACTTGTGTTTCATGGTGGCAAGATCAGAGTCATGCCAAGGGTTGCAGTTGGTGGTAGGATTCAGGCGTATTCTCATGACCGGGGCAAGGACGTCCAGAGTGTTAGAGATAGAAATATGCAGGTTGGAGAGGGCTGTGTCAGAGTGTGAGTCAGCCGTAGGTGGAGGAGGAGGAGAGAAAGTACCAGCAAAGGCCTCCACTGACACACACGCTTCATGGGCCAGATGACCGAGAAGGTAGGTGGCAGTGCTTGGGTTGGTTTCACTTGGGGGACAGAGAGCTTCAGGTGGGAGGAGAGCACAAAGTGGTCAGTTCAAGAGAAAGAGGAGTGGTGAGAGGATTAGGGTGGGGGATGTCTGATGAGATGAGAACATCCAAGGTGTGCCCGACAGAGTGTGTCGGGCCAGGGGGGAGAAGAGTAAGCAAGAGAGTGTCGCAGAGATTGCAGAAGAGCCATGAGGAGGGATTAGAAGCATCCAGGTCGATGTTGAGGTCTCCGAGGAGAAGTTGAGATGTAGAGGTAAGGAGAGAAGAGGAGAGGTCAGCCCACTCTGAGAGGAAGAAGGCGACCAGGCCAGTTGACCTATAAATCGTGGCTAGAGTCAGAGAGAGGCCAGGAGAGATGGAAAGCCAGGCATTCAAAGGAGGAGGAGGCCTGCTTAGGAATGACAGAAGTAGGGATCCACTTCAGAAAGATCAGAGCTACTCCACTCCGGGGTGGTTGTTTCTGGGTTTGGAGAGGATATTTAGCCATCAGGGAGGAGAGTGTTGAAACTCGTAACCGAGCTGGGCGTGAACCGTGTCTCGGTGAGAGTGAGGACATCCATCTCCAATTCTTCAAAGCGGTGGTAGATGTCAGAGGTGTGTTTTACAGCAGAGCGAGAGTTGAAAGTTGAGAGTAGCGACATGGAGCAGGTTGCCACATTTGAAATACTTCTGTGGAGGGGTACAAGCTTGAGGTATGCCCTGCCGAAGTGGAAGAGGGGCCCGAAAGAGGGCAGAGGAGGAAGCAGGAGAAAGAAGGAAGTTGATAAGACGCGTTTGACAACTATCGTAAAGGAGGTGATTGGGCTGAGGACCCTGGATCAAGACAGTACCATTCAGATATAAATTAATGATGCTCTTAGAGGAGTGAAAGGAGGCCAAAAGGTCCTCCCACTGAGTGCCACCATTAATGGGAGAGGAGGAAAAAGGAGAGAGAACAGAAACCATATGAGGGGTCCATAGGTCTGGAGTGGGAATGACAAAGAAGGTGACAGTAAGAGTCTGTCTCTAGGAAACACTGATATGGGTATCAACAATAGGGAAGCCTGGGTTTGAGGCCAGAATGTCCATCTTGAACTACTTATTTCCAGTCTTAGTGAGAGGGACAGGATAGGAGAAGTAGTAGCAGTTGCAGAAGATAGGGGAAACGGAAAGCGACATAGAGGGTGCGAGTAGGCAGAAGAGGAGGACAGAGTGAAGAGAGATGAGGAATGCACAGCCATCGCCGCACAGGATGTGCAGGGGGGGTCACACATAAGGGAACACATAGACGGGCAGGTAGGTATACAGTATGCAGGAACTCCCAACAGGGAGAGGGCAGGGGAGTTGGAGTCAAATTTTGAACAAGCAGGGTTTTGGGCAGAGATTAAATGAGAAGAAAAATACCCTAATCATCTCCATAGAGACCTTTTAGAGGAGAACCAAAACTCCTGTGCACAACAAAAGCAAAAACTGATGTCTGTGTTTCACATTCAATGGTCAGATGAGATTATTGTTTTACTGGTGTTACTGGTTAGAAACTCTTGTTTTACCAACTTACAACCTGTAAAAATGCCAATAACACAGGTCCCACCGGAGAGTGAAAGTTAACATATAATGGCAGCTGTTATGCTGGATGGGATCCGCTGATAGGAACATGACAGGCAGCCCCAAAGGAGTCTCTGTAGGAGGCAGATGTGTGTCACAATAAATGTTGGTTTTAGCCCCATCTGTAGTATAGGATTGCGTTAATTTGATCACACAGGCACATCTGATTAATTCAAATGATCACAATACAGTAAAGATATTCTCTTAAAGCTACTTTTATTCGAGGAATGTGACTTACTGTACTCATTTTGCACAATAGTCATCATTCCGATTAACAATCTTTGTTATATTCTTAATCACCCTTAGCCACAGATATGCCAATTGTTTACCCCATTGGCCAGAGTTTGTGTGAGGGGCATGGGTGTAGCATCCCCTATTCGTGTTGAGATTTCCCAATCAGTGTGTTGCTGAATAATACCTGTCATGGTGCATCAGCAACAGGCCAGGCCATGATTGCTCTGGATGTTCTGATGCCCCAATGCAACCCTGCATCACTCCCTAAATGGCGTGTTATCAAAGAGATAGATGGGAATGTGCCGCCTGTGCCATAACCTCAGGCTACCAGGTTTAAAGGATGGCACAGGTAGGGTGGGTCTTCACTTTGTGGAGGGAAGGGTGAACTGTAACAATGGCTGCCACATACATGACACACTGCACAGAAGGCTGAGGGGATAGGTCAGCAGTAAGAAATGATGACCTGCAAACACCTCTAGCAGAGTTAGATACTCAGCTGAGGTGTACCCAAATGTTCGTACTTCTGCAGGTGGTAAAACGAGTACCAGTTTCAATAGGTATTAACAAATGTGCATACATACATACCGTACTTAGAAGTCTGCACCAAGATATGAAGCTCTATACTAATTAAGGGCCATAGAGGGCCAAACAGATTGGTCTTAAATACCTTACATTTGGATGGGAAGGACTCTTAAGAAAGCATCACTGAAAAGTGGCAATACATGTTATGTCCTACCTCTCAATTACTGGCAGCCTTTAAAGCCTTGAGTATCTACATTAAATCTCTATTTTTAAAAGATGGTTAAATAATTCACAAACATGAGAAAGTTGTAACTTACTTTCATAGGGTTACTGTGATCAGGTTTCGAGTGTCTGCTCCTCTCCAGCGCGGGGACTAGGCCAGGCCACATGTTAGCTGCACAAGGGCACCCGAGACCTCCCCAGATTCCTGAAGGCTTTTCACTACTACTATGCCACCATCCGTCTTCTGCAGACCTGCCTAAACTTCCATTACTCTGCAAACTACTGGGAATCCGCGTGAAAAGAAGCAGCGCCTCTAGATTTAAAAGGAAATAATGATTACAAATGATTTTCCCATAAATCTAGTGCTGACCGTAACATTCTAATATCACTTTGAGAACTGATCAAATACCAGTTGCTTAAAACGTGTTTCCACTTCTATTTAGTAAATTCTTTCAAAGTGTGCATCACATTAAGCACTCGAAATAAGCCTACAAATCACCAGTATATATGACCCGACTACATTTAACTGGCACTTTGTCTTTCAGTTCAATTATTAACACATTACTGGGTTACATAAGTGAAAGTTTGATGCAACACGCGAGGACAGGTTCTGGGAGGGGATTCCTTCCAATGTTTTTCACATAGTGTTTGGCGAGAGGGTGTTCCAGTATATTAGTTCATTGTGTGTACATTTCATCAATTCCCTGAACCAGTTGCAAAATGATGCGGGTGGGTACTGCATCGGGGCACACGCAGCTGATTTCTTGGCTTTGCCCAGACCTGTGAATTTCCTGATGGGTTCTTCTATGTTTTCTATGTGTAGTGTGGGATCACAAAGAGCAATGGCTTCTGTGAGCCTGGAGATGGCTACTTCCCAATATCTTGAGACTTCAAGACAAAGCCATGCCATGTGGATGTGAGGGTTCTGGTTCCTGGTGCTGGCAGGCAAGCACCAGGAGCACACAGCGCTATTTTAAGGGACTATAGTAGTCATTGTGGATGACCTTCAGGTGTATCACCTTGTGGCCCTGGTTCATGGATATCCTTCCCAAAGTATTTCGATAGATGCCTCTAGTGCTTAAATTGCAAATAAATAAGTGGCAGGTCCAAAATATTTTCTGGTACAAAAGGGCAGCAGCGTAGCACCCACTGCTGCCCCCAACACTGTCAGCATATTTGAAGAGGCAGCTGCAACTCTCTCTGGCTCATTGTGGTGGTGTGAGCATATTATGTATTTACCTCAATGTATTCAAGTTTATATTATTCATGATTAAGCGTGAACCGAATGTTATTAAGGAATTTCCGTACATGGTAATAATCAGTTGCATCTTTAGAGAAACTGACAAACAACGGTAGTAAATAAACGTGTTCTGTTAGCGGTAACAGTTCCTATAAACATGTTTTGCTCAAATGCCACTTTTAAAACCTGGTTGTTTATCTTGTTGCCAAGCATGTGCAAAGTTAATATCAACATGCTATTATGCCTCCTAGGAGACATGGAACCTACGAAGGTTCCACCACAATGTGTATATAAGTAACCAAGCTGTACATCCAGCAGATTCATCTTTGACAGGAGGGCCTTCATTTTATGGAAATAAAGAATTATAGGAAACGTACCTACTTGCCTGGACATCCTGCACTTCAGTGCACTACCTATAGCAGATGTACGATTTACAAATCGCAGTCAAAACATTCAGCAATAAACCTCAACGGGTGGGGGGGGGGTTTAATGCGTTGGGTAATGCGAGTTACATGCTCAAATGAAGCAAGGGCCTTCATGTTAGCCTGGGCATTACCAGACCCAGTAATGCCCCAACCCAGAGGTGTTTATTGCCAGGTGTATCCCGGAATGATCGGACTGTGCAGCACTGATCGCAGTCATGTGCCAGTGTGTGTTTAAGACTAAGGGCCTCATCACGAGTTGGGCTGTAGCCCTTAAATGTGGCGGTAACGGTATTACCACTACAATTAAGGGCTGGCCCTATCACGAGTTGGGTGCTAAATGGACAGTTTTACCTCCAGCTTTTTTCTGGAGGTGAAAATCCCATTTAACGCCCTGTTTTTGGCTGCGATACCGCCGGCTGTATTAGCGCACAGTATTAGCGTTGAAAATGCCCCATTGGATCCAATGGACCCAATGGGGAATGAGGATTTACCGCTAACTCCCAACACGTGATCTGGCGGTAATACTGCTGGACCAGTGAGTCCTAAGGCTATTACAGTCAGGCGGTATTACAGCCGGGATACAGCCCAACTCGTGATGAGGCCCTAAGTGAGGTGGCTGTGTGGCATGGGCCTGAACCCTATGCTTGCTGCATACCAGACAAAAAAAGGTGAATTGCCCAATTTAGCAGGGCACTGCATGTACCCAATCAGTTCCGCTGTCAGCAGCAGCGCAGCAAAGCCAGTGTCATACTGACACTGATGCAAATACATGCACGTGCCCATCTCCCCACAGAGCTAGTGGTCTGCACTGAGTACCCGCACTACCAGGCTGCTGCTTGGAACCTACGGCCTAGCCACCCAACCTTCTGCAGTAGTGCTGACAGTTATTACCGTAGCAGAGGTGAGCCAATGTCATTTAGGCTGACTAGAGCCGAGTGCAGGCATGGCCAGCATGAGGGTCCACTGCTTTCACCTTCTGGCTCATTGTTATTCATGAAACTATATAACTAGCACAGCGGCGTAGGCATGGCTCACACTGTTGCTTGTTGTGTGACGAAGAATTACTGTCAGATACAAAAATAAAGTTGCCAAAACACTACCTCAAAATTGAACTGAGTCCGAGACAGTACGTGCCGAGACTCAGCAATAAATCCTGAGGCTCAGCCCTAGCAAACACCCCCACACAAATTAAGCACTGGATACCTCCCACCTATTCTGCACTGTTTTTGCACTTCCAGCTCTCTGGGCCAACCAGTTTTGCCCAGTAGTATTCCAAGCTGTTTTCTTGAAAGCTAAAGCATCTTTGACCATGGAAATTATTCACCATCTTCCCTATGCCGCTTAGATCTTGCAGTGATTGTGGTGGAACTGGCAATTTCCTGTTACAAAGTGTGCTTTTTTTCTATGGGATATGTGCAGCATTTTAGAAAAGTGCTCCAGAAGCCGTCAACTGGACCGTGTTGCGTTCTCCAGAATTTAAAGGCACATTTTGCTTGAAACATTTAAAGAACTGATTTACGTAAATGGTTTTGTGTCCGGCCAGCATTCTTTCGCTTACAGGTTCAGAGAGAAGTGTTGGAGAGCATTTACACACATATCCTGCATTTTGCTGCATTTATAGCTAACGTTTAAATCATTCTGTACCACAAAAAATATTGTTAATGGTTTAAACTCCAAGGATGAAAAAAATAACACTTTTTTGGCTCTTTTTTTGTAGCGTTTTACGATGGGATAATGAGACAGATGTCTCTCAACTGGAAGGACATTTTGACATTGTTATGTGTGCTGACTGGTAAGTACATCAAAATCATACAACTCCTGTTAGGAAAAATAGCTTTGCTCGGGTAATTGTGCTGTGCGCTCACTGATGGCTAAGCAAAGCCAACCAGTGAAGCACAAAGCCACCTTAACCCCAACAAATTAATATTCATCTCGGTGTGGCAGTTATAAGGTAGTCTTCTATCAGACAGTAACTTCTACCACATTATTTCCCAAAGATTGATTTTGAGAAGCATTTCCATTTTCTGAAATTGCCTCTGTTTCATGCTTGACGTATCAGTAAATGGACGACTTAGGCAAATTGCAAATAATTATGGCTCAGGGAGGGACAGTCTGGAGGAAAGAGTTTATCAACACAAACAGCTCAATTAGCTTATTTCTTATCAAAGATCTTACTATTGGTATGAGAAATGTTTACCTTTATCTGTGCGAAAATACATGTGCGCGTGTTTTCTTATGGGTAGATGCCTGTATGTGTGTGTATGTTTTTGCTCGTTATTGGTTTTCTTGTCTATGCATAAGATCTCTCTGACATTAAAGGTTAGGGCGTAAAGTAAAATTGCTTGCCAATTAAACAGTAAGTGTAATGAGTACAGTATGTGCTAATGTTATATCTTCACATGGTTCCGTAGAGGGATAGCCATTTTGTTTTCCAAGTGACGCCCCGTAGGGCCGGCCATGTTGCTTTTTTGACACCTCTGTCAAAATGAGTTAACTCTTTCCTGAACATGCAAACCAATTGTAGAGTAGCGCAATGCTTGAATGTATAACTCATGCTGCAGATATATTATGGAATTAGATGGCTTTCATCGAATGCACGTCCGGTTTTCTCTGTTTCTGTTGTCTTATTAGAAGCCTAAAGTGTTGGTGAACTGTTTTTAATTTAGAGCATTTGGCATTGTTAAAATCACATTGCAATAACTGGTGACTTTTCCAAATGAGGCGGTCTTATCACTCGCCTGTTTAATTGAACCATCAGTGGTCGTCACTGTCCAGAATGGGCCTTCCATTAGCGGGCCGCTCTGTGACAAGCCGTTCAGATCCCAATATTGCGCGATGCCCTCTTCGGTAAGTGTCCTGAAGCAGAGTTTTCTATTTGAAGGCCAAAGTTCCAGGAATGGTCCCAAAATGGTTTCCTCAGGTAAGTGCCCAAGTCAGGGAAAGGAGCTGCAGCCTGATACAGAATATGAGCTGGACAGAAAAGGCTGTGATGCCTTCAGCCGCAATCGCAGAGCGTTCCTCTCAGCCTCCAAACAGTGGGCACATTCATCGCGTGGGTAGGAAGGCGAACAACACCAAGTTAGCATGGATTGAAAGAGTTAAGCCCCCAAATGAAAGCCAGTGTTTGTGCTAGAAACCTAAAATCATGACCACATTCATTTCCCTTTAAACTACCATTTTGTTTCAATATTTTTGTGATGACTATCTAAGCGGAGTTCCAAGAAATGTGTTCCTGTCTGAAAGCAGCATTCACAGTATGAAGCCTTTGACCTCCACAGTATGAAGCCCTTGACCAAACAATTCTCCCATTCCAGAAGGAGGACCCGTTTCGGCTGCATCCCTCCCGTGAATATTCTCTTCCAACTGGGCCACAATGAGGGAAAAGGCGTCCCTGTGTTTGCAGTCCTACTGCCGCTGCCGTGTGTGCATGAGGGCGCTGTGGGAGTACTGATGGAAGAGGCAGTTTCAGTTTTCTAGTCCATGTATCACTTGCTTTTATGAACTGGACGTGGTGGAAGACAGCCAGGGCCCCTTGCCATGTGTCCCGCGAGCCGCAAAGCTATCGCTGGTGCTATTCTGTTCACAGGTGAATTTGCACCTGTATGTGATAAACGTCATGGGAAATGGATTTCTTCATTAACGCATGGGCCCGGTTGTCTTTGTAACTGCCGCATTCCAGCATTAAGCTTTCCTCTCCTATGCGTGTGGAAATTCATGTGCAGTATAGGGTGAAAGGAGGGTGAACGGCCTTTGTGCAACTGGAATGAAATGTTGCATTCAAAGATATTCAAATTCCTCGTCTGCTAAATGTTGTATTGGCTGCAGACACTGCTAATTTCTAGAACACAAATCATTAAAATGTGAAATGTGTATTTACAGTCTGACGCGTGCAATTATTGCACGATTTAGAATATTAGATAATGAACTCACTGGATAGTTGAATAACCCCAAAATTAGAAGAAATGGTTCTATTGTTTTCTGAAACAAAATACCCTTTAATTTTCCTGCTCGCCTAACACATTGCACTGAAGTACTGCCCCGTTAATCTTGCCCAGGGTTCCTGTTTCAGAGCCTCGAATGGGGTTAGTAAATTTGAGCAGAATATTTTGCCCTGTGTTTCTTTTTTCTTCTGCTGACTTTTCAGGATGGCAACAGGGCCTTGAGGCTTGGGCATTTCATTTCAGGGAAGTTCTTTGTTCCAAAAAGAGCAGACCTGGGGTTCGATCTAATCGCTGATAATGTTGCGCCGAGAGGCATCATCTGATTAAAATAAGGAGCTAAGCAACACCATATGATTTCAGCGAGTAATTTAGTAAATGCCTTCCTCACCAAATATTAGAATGGATCCCGCGCGTCTCATTGCAGAGATGAAGTTAATGCCGGGCCGGATTAGAGCAGATTAGGTTAGGAAGTCAGATCAGAGGCTGGCGGACACGAGCAGGAGGGCAGCGGGCTTCTTGGAGGCTTAGGCTGGGCTCACATATGGATGTTCTCCAGATTATGTGGGTGAAGCGAGGTCCTGCCAAGGGATTTGCAGTTACGATGGTCCCCGCGCAAACATCAAAACAACCTGGCTCGGCCTCCTCTTGTATTGTAGACAGCCACACCAGGCCGTCACGTCGGATGGCGGACGTGGCATTTGCGTCTGCACTGTGGCGCCGTTTATTCTTCATAAAATGGGGTTTTGTTTTTGCTCTCTGAGGCTCTTCAGCGTGATAGTAACTAACTAAAGGTATTTGGTCTCTGTTTTTCTTGGACCATAATTTGTTTTGGAAGCCACGAACATGAACATATCATTTCATGGTAATATTCGATGAATATGCTATTTTTTGATTATTGAGTGTCACAATAATGTGTGTGCACTCATTGTAATGCCAATATACGGGTCTTTGTCTACACTCCCACACACACACACGTTACTAGCCGCCCCAAAAGTGTTTTTTTCAGTAGGGGGGTGTAATGTAACCATAACTCCAGTGTCGCTATTGTTGACTCTGGTATATCTGTTGTATACACACACACCGTGTGAACCTAGAAAACACTACTACTGTGTGCTGTATTCAAAGGCATTTTTTGCTGTGTGTGGCCGAAGCGCCATGTCTAATCCCAAACAAGGAAATCTCTCCTTAAACTCATTTTTGAGATTCAGTGTGATAGTTCGCTGCCTCCTAGCGCTTGTATTACGTGGTCCAGAAATTCCCCAAATGCCAATTTAAGATAATTGATCCATTCTCGCCAATGAGATTGTTTCCACGGATTTCTTCCCGTTGAATAATCCCTATCCATGTGAACAATCCTAGTCCTTTTCAAATAGGTTAAAAATGGCCCCATTATCGTGGTTCTTCTCGGTAGAGCTCTAAAAGGCCTTTCAGCACCGCACGAAACCACAAGCGGAAGGCATGTACTCTTATGTTTACTGAGAGGTCATCCCTTTTTAGGCACCTGAAGTTTGCAGAGTGAAACAGAGGTACCACACATTTAGTTGTGTCCGTTTAAAAAACATGCATCTCAAATGTTTTCAAATGTTTTTAACAATCACATGGAGGTTTTGTTCTATTTGGGGCTATTCAGTGTAATGAATCCCTCCGTCCCTGGACAGAGGGCTGTAACAAGAGTTATCAGCCCATAACTGAGTTATGGGACTGACGTGAAGCAAAGGAAGCATAGCAAAGGTAAGATAGGAGAACACATGCCCTCTCCCCATGGCTATAATGGCATTATTGTATTGCCAAATCCCAAAAACTGAGAAAACAGCTGCTGTTGCTCAGAACCTTGCAGTGAGCATAGCCCTGGTGGCATGTGGGTTAAGGAAGTAACTGACGCGGAATGTTGGGTGAGAAACATCAAGCTTTGTAACAGTGGTTAAGGCCCCCTGCAGACTTATTGTTAACAATGGCCATGCCCACATCCAATGTGAAGCTTTATAGAAACGATCTTCAGTACCGGAGGTTGTAGGCCCGATAACTGGGGTAAAGGCCAGAGCATAGCAAGGGCTTTTAATGAGGTTTATTGGCTCATAACAACAGGTGTGCCTTGGAGAAAGGGTCTATAGAGCTATTATAACCTGTGTCAGTCTTAAAAGTATAATATGTATAAAGTTATCAATCCCACAGCAAACTGCTCAGGCAGATTAAGTACATGGGCAATGCAGGGAGTTCGCATCAGGTACACCCAAGCTCCTGGTAGCCTTGGAATGTAGTGTTGTCAAGGGTTTTGACCCATGTTGAATCAATAGACTGGGTAGATGTGGGGATGAGCTGTCGCCGTCCATTATTCTATCCCAGAACAAACTAAATCAATAGACTGGGTGGATGTGGGGATGAGCTGTCGCCGCCCACATTCACGCCAGAATCCAGGAGAACTGTGCAGTTTGCGCACACCAAAATGGTCACCTAATGTGCCACCCACCAGTGCAAAGAAAGGTGGTTCTGTTCAAAATCCGTTTTTTTTTTATGACAAAAAGTTGCTAAAACCATGGGCACAAGACCACTCTAAAGATACAACCTTCTTGTGGGGGGTTCCACATCACCACTCTACTGTAAGGATGCCATCAAAACAATGTTAAGCAAGGGTCCTATACTATCAAGCAAAATACCACTCTATTGAAATGCAGTAATTCAAGACAGATCCCAAAAATGGGTGCAGTACCAGCTTTGTCCACAAACCGGCGCTAGCGGTCTAAACTCTGACAGGGAAACTGTATTTAGGAGTTGCAAGAGGGGCAGGGACTTCAAAGCCTGTTGGTTAATTAAAAATCTTAGCCACCTGCTGTTCCCAGAGGCCAAGAGGCTGGGAAACCTTAACACCCCAGAGACTCACAACAGGAGGCAGGATATCACATGGCCCTTCTGAGTGAGAGGGAGGGGGTTTCCCCTTCAGCCTGGAGGAGAGAGACTATAGCCCCTTTCAGTTGAATGGGGTATGTTAATTTTGAATGTTGACTGTAAACAGAGAGCTGCCTGTGAGCAGAGACATGTGATCCCTGACCCACCCAGCTTCAAGGGGCGGGCCAGACTTGAGTGTGGATTCCTATTGCAGCAAATATATATTACAACCAAATGACAGGAATGTACAACTTTGAGATTCTTAGTATGAAAAATGCCCTCACGATTTGAGTCCAAACTCCAATTTCTACGGTGTTCTAGGACCAAACCCCACTATTTATTGATATTACAGACACCGGGTTTATGCTAGAAACCTAGTAAATAGCTGGAATGTGTGTAGAAGGAGGGTGTACATTGGTGTAATTTTTTATACAGATTTAACATTGGTAAACCAATTAAAAACAAAATTAAGTTGTCATTTTTTAATGCAAGCCCCCAGGAAGATCAGAGTCGGACAAGCATGGACCATAAGGAATCTGTAATATGTACCTGTAATTTCAACAAATTGTGTATCTAGGAAATATGTATTTGGGTCAGAACTAGATTTGTGTGCAATTTGACAAGGGGAGGTTCCTCTGACCATAAAACCTACAGCATCACTCTGACACTCCATTTCTTCCCCCCAATCAAGGGAGAGAGGAAAGCTTGGCCAATGATAAGTGAGAGGGGCAGGCTTAGCTAGGCCCAGGCACACACCCATTTTCAAAACACATAAAAGGAACATTGAAACCCAGGTAGAGAGATTCACTTTCCACTTTCTTGCGGGACACTTTGCCGGGAGACTTCAAACTTCACATCGAGAGATCCAGACTTCAAATCCATCAATCTCCAGAAATTAACTCCAGAATTTGTAGCAGAGAGGTCTGAATCCACAAGTTGAATCCTCTTCAGCAGGCCTCAAAACCAACCAAACTATTCAACAGCCGGGCGAGCTGTTTGAATTCTTTGCCAAGAACTTTTGCAAGAACCTGTAGCAGTATCCAGAAAGCAGTGCTGTATCCGGAACCAGAGAGAACCAGAGACCAGACGCTGTGAGCAGAACCGCCAGAAGTCTCGTCCAACCTGTTGACGAGATCCGTGACGAGGCCCGTTCCTGTCCAAAATCTAGTGTGAGTGTGCCAAAACCAATCTCTTAGTGTAAAATAATCTAATTTAAACTATTTTAACCTATTTAGAACTACCTCATAGGAATCGTGTGTGTCATTCTGTCCTTTTTAAAGCTGAAAACTGTCATCTGCCATTTTGAACGTTTAAATTTCAAATCCGAAAAACTACCTTCACAAAATCGTTCCTATCTCTGGAACAGTTTGTCCTAGGAATGAAATTTAATGGTCACTTTAAAGCTTAGAATCTAAGCTTTCCAACGAACCTAGAACCTACTCCTTATAGTGCCTCCATAATTACGCTCGACGCGCGCGACTAATTTGCCGCGATTTGACAATTGCAATCATTCCAGCCACGTGTGAAAATATTTGCCTTTGCTTCCATCCTTGAAATTCGTTTTTAACCTGCTAATTACTCATAGAGCATTGCTAAAGTGAGCCTGAACTAATACCAACTAGCTATCACTCACCCTGAACCTCTACAGGGGATTAAAATCAATTTTAGCATCATTTCACTTCATTTCCACCACATTCAAAGCATTTTGGGCCTGTGTTTTAAAATCATACCTGTTTTTCTCTAAGCTTGCTAGGGGGGGACTGAATTTTGTATTGTATTTGATTGCATTCCTGAGAACTGTATGCTCTCCATATATTGCATAAAGGGGGGGGGGAGTGAATTGTCAAGGAAAAGTGATTACATTGTCTTTTGTTGAAGCCATACCCAGTTATTTTCTGTACTGCATTTCATTCATCATTGCATTGTCCTTGAAGCCATAAAGGCATTCTCTACCACCTTATTTTTCTTTTCCTATTCATAAGTAACCAAGAACTGTGCTACTGTAGGATGCCTATGGCTGATTACTGCTCATATTCACAAGTGTGATATCCATTATCAATTTATTTATAGAAGTGTGATATATATATATATATAGTTTAATTTTTCAAATAAACCTTTTTAATTTGCAAAACAAATCTACTTCTTGGCTCAGTGGGGTCAGGGGGATTCTAAGAGAGGGGTGTTATACAAGGGTTCATCATCCAGATTATAACTTGCCATAAAAATATATAAATAAGTGCTTCCCTTGGGCATCCCAGACAAGGCACTGATTTAGTGGGATTGCTTGATTGGAGTCACTTACAAAGTGGGGGCTCGGAGCCGGGATATTCTGGGTTAGATTTACCACTTGTGCAGCTTAATACAGTGTGCCAACTGACCGGATACACATATCTGGTTAGATCACCACGCTGTTTTACACTGTGAAAGCAGCCCTCAAAGGAACGCTCTAAGGAAACGGTCTGTTTTGCAAAATAAAATACAAACTTCGGTAAGTCAGGAAGGAACTCAAATCTCCAGAGTGACGACACTGCTAGACATCAAAATAGCCAGAGAGCACTTCTTACATAAGCTATTTGTGAGAGGTGAGTGGACTCATCAGGACCAAACGGTCTGGTTGCAGGCAATCGCGCAACAGGTCACTGAACAGGGTCAGATATATGGAGAGATCATGGTCCATTATATGTGGTCCTGAGTGAATTATATATGGCCCCTAAAGCCAAAGATGAACACAATATGATTGTCAGGATAGCGGCATATTTGTATCTATATATGGGAGCCATGCAGGATAAATGTGCTGAAGGCCAAGATCAGGCAAATAGGCGACAGATTGCGTTAGAGAAGGCCCAATCTGATCTGGACTCTTCTGAGCAGAGGCTGCTCAGGAGCCAGGAG